>NC_134472.1:58601985-58809485 GCF_964194025.1 Convolutriloba macropyga
TTAGCCGGTTTCTGCCGCTTCGAATTTCCATTAAGCGGATCTTTTCCGCTTCGACCGTTATTGTAAAACTTCAATCAAATTAAAGTTCACGAACATTAGCGGGTTTCTGTCCGCTTCGAATTTCCACTAAGAGGACTTTTTCCGCTTCAACCGTCGCTGTAAAACTTCAAAAAAACTAAAATTCACGAAATTTAGCCGGTTTCTGCCGCTTCGAATTTCCATTAAGCGGATCTTTTCCGCTTCGACCGTTATTGTAAAACTTCAATCAAATTCAAGTTCACGAACGTTAGCGGGTTTCTGTCCGCTTCGAATTTCCACTAAGAGGATCTTTTCCACTTCAACCGTCGCTGTAAAACTTCAAAAAAACTAAAATTCACGAAATTTAGCCGGTTTCTGCCGCTTCGAATTTCCATTAAGCGGATCTTTTCCGCTTCGACCGTTATTGTAAAACTTCAATCAAATTAAAATTCACGAACGTTAGCCGTTTCTGCCGCTTCGAATTTCCATTAAGCGGATCTTTTCCGCTTCGACCGTTATTGTAAAACTTCAATCAAATTAAAGTTCACGAACGTTAGCGGGTTTCTGTCCGCTTCGAATTTCCACTAAGAGGATCTTTTCCACTTCAACCGTCGCTGTAAAACTTCAAAAAAACTAAAATTCACGAAATTTAGCCGGTTTCTGCCGCTTCGAATTTCCATTAAGCGGATCTTTTCCGCTTCGACCGTTATTGTAAAACTTCAATCAAATTAAAAATCACGAACGTTAGCCGTTTCTGCCGCTTCGAATTTCCATTAAGCGGATCTTTTCCGCTTCGACCGTTATTGTAAAACTTCAATCAAATTAAAGTTCACGAACGTTAGCGGGTTTCTGTCCGCTTCGAATTTCCACTAAGAGGATTTTTTCCGCTTCAACCGTCGCTGTAAAACTTCAAAAAAACTAAAATTCACGAAATTTAGCCGGTTTCTGCCGCTTCGAATTTCCATTAAGCGGATCTTTTCCGCTTCGACCGTTATTGTAAAACTTCAATCAAATTAAAATTCACGGACGTTAGCGGGTGTTTCTATCCGCTTCGAATTTCCACTAAGAGGATTTTTTCCGCTTCAACCGTTATTGTAAAAATTCAATCAAATTAAAATTCACAAACGTTAGCCGGTTTCTGCCGCTTCGAATTTCCATTAAGCGGACCTTTTCCGCTTCGACCGTTATTGTAAAACTTCAATCAAATTAAAGTTCACGAACGTTAGCGGGTTTCTGTCCGCTTCGAATTTCCACTAAGAGGATTTTTTCCGCTTCAACCGTCGCTGTAAAACTTCAAAAATACTAAAATTCACGAAATTTAGCCGGTTTCTGCCGCTTCGAATTTCCATTAAGCGGATCTTTTCCGCTTCGACCGTTATTGTAAAACTTCAATCAAATTAAAATTCACGGACGTTAGCGGGTGTTTCTATCCGCTTCGAATTTCCACTAAGAGGATTTTTTCCGCTTCGACCGTTATTGTAAAACTTCAATCAAAATAAAGTTCACGAACGTTAGCGGGTTTCTGTCCGCTTCGAATTTCCACTAAGAGGATTTTTTCCGCTTCAACCGTCGCTGTAAAACTTCAAATAAACTAAAATTCACGAAATTTAGCCGGTTTCTGCCGCTTCGAATTTCCATTAAGCGGATCTTTTCCGCTTCGACCGTTATTGTAAAACTTCAATCAAATTAAAGTTCACGAACGTTAGCGGGTTTCTGTCCGCTTCGAATTTCCACTAAGAGGATCTTTTCCGCTTCAACCGTTGCTGTAAAACTTCAAACAAACTAAAATTCACGAAATTTAGCCGGTTTCTGCCGCTTCGAATTTCCATTAAGCGGATCTTTTCCCCTTCGACCGTTATTGTAAAACTTCAATCAAATTAAAATTCACGGACGTTAGCGGGTGTTTCTATCCGCTTCGAATTTTGCAAAGGTGCAGTGTGAACATTCGTAGTGTTACTTTGTTTGATTTTGTTTTTCTTTTTGCCTTTATTTCTTTGCACGCATTTATTTTTTTATTCATTCACCTTGATTAAATTCTGATTGAGTTTTTCAAGTCATATGATAAATCGCGAAGAATTTGTAATTGTGGACGTACAAGTCGTGCGTCAAATCTTAATCATATTTCATGTAGTTCCTCAAACAATGCTCCCGTTGAGCAGTTTCGAAGATTATGAGAAACGTTTGAAAGCAGACAAACGAGTTTTTAAAGCTTACTCGTTTTTAAAAGAATTCTATGAGGCCTCTATTGAGCTGGGTTTTAAAATCTTGCCAGACAGTTTTGGGGGCTTTGGCCTTCGTCAATCAAACAGAAAAAACTTTGAAGCCTTCGCTGTAACCCCTAAGACCTTTTCCTGTTGGGCCTATTGAAAATGTTTCTCAAGAATTACAAAAGGAAATGTCTGATTTGTTGGTCATGCGCGGTGAGTTGGAACAAAATGAACTAGTGCTATTGGGTCCAATTTGTTTTGCCAACCACTCCTGCTCTCCAGACAACAAATTTTTCATGGGATACACAAGCTCTTTCCTCCCCTCAATGGATGCATTTTTCTCCAAGTTATCAAATCAATAGAAGTTAGAGAAGAAATCACAGTGAGCTACGGTAACAACTACTTTAAAGATGGCCGATTGAAGTGTAGATGTCCGCACAAAGAGAAGCATGAAGCCTAAAATGAAATCTTGCAACCCACGACACCCCGAGAACAACGCCTGGAGATATTTCAACCCAATCTTTACATGCTTCGGGCAATTCAAGTGAAATTCTTTATTCCGGAGAAAGTTTTGATTCAATTTATGGAGCGAGTCAATCGAGTGTTGATACGCTTATCGATTTTGGAAATGCCACGAAAAGAAGATTCCAGAATCAACGGAAAAGGAGCGTTAAAAGAAGGTTGTTGGACAGTTCAAAAAGACACATTCGAACATACATACACCAGGTTGAATCTGGACGCTCTTCAGAAGTTGGAACTGAGGACAATAGTACCCATGAGAGTATGCCAGTTTCTGCTGATGACACAAAAACCTAGCCATCTTGTGAAGTTATTTAAGTGATTCGTCATCAAATCGTCTAGATATATTCTCAGACCACGACAGTGAAGACGTAGACGACGCGGAAACAGACTGTTACGACCACAACGGAGATTGTTTACGATTTCTTTCTCAGCCTCTATTGTGTATTTCAAACGTCACTGTCCATAATGCTGCATTGGGCTTATTTGCAATTTCTGCGCGTTATTACTTACACGACAAAGCGCTGTATGACCTTTTAAAATTTCAAAAGATTATTCAACCAAATGACCCTGTACCCGCTCCGAATTTTTTGAAACAAGAGACAAAGAAACTGACAGAGCAATACAAAAAGCACAAAGAGAACAATCGCAATGGGGAAATCAATTTTCTACACTTTTTTGACAAATTGGTGCAGAATTTTCAGAAGTGAATTAATGAAATAGTGAAATACGCAGACCCAGAAACAAAAGCAGATCTATAACTATCGAGTCTTTTTGAGGAAGATACAATCCATGTGAAACTTATAATTAACGTTGACGGAGTTCAGGTTCGAGAATCTAGTGATTGCTCGGCTTACCCCCTCTGGGTTGCTTTGGCTGACCTACCACCAAAACTCAGATCATCATTCGATAATATTTTTCTCTGTGCTTTGTGGTACGGCAAAGGAGAATTTTCGTGGGATCCCATTTTTGATCACTATGCTTCTGAAATCTCGAAAGTAGAGAATACTAAATACAATGAACGTTCGTACCAAATTCGCTTCACTACAATTTTCTTGGTTGTCGACCTCGTCTGCAAACATGATGTGCTGAAAATGAAGAAAGTCAACGGATATTATGGCTGTGGGCTGTGTAATATGAGGGGATTTCAGAGATTTCCAGGTAGTCATTCGTACCCGAATAATAGCACCTTCACAATGATGAATCCTGCAGAGCATGAGCTCTTGGTTAGACTATTTGAGAGTGGAGTCGTTGACGAAAGAAAGGGAAGAAAAAAGAAGGATCCTAAAGTTAACACCTTGGGTGTCAAAGGACGCTCGGAAATTTTCGACATTGATCCGAACCTGCCGTTGACCTGCCCTATAGACACCCTGCACCAATGCCTTAAAGGTGTTGCTTACGATGTCATCAAATTTTTCGCTGAACAACTCAGCTCGACTGAAATAGCCGAAATTGGCAAGGCAACTAGCGAAGTACGTTTGCCAAACGAGTTCAAGCGGTCAATCAGATCACTGCGCTCACTTGAACATTTCAAAGCAAATGAATTGAAAACTTTTCTTCATTATTTTTCATTCTTAGTTTTTCGTAAGTTTTCCGAAAACTTTGTCGCCCATGAGACTGACATTGAAAATCTTGATTACCTGCCATTTTCACTACGATCCATGTACGAGAGTGTATCCAATGCGAGCATATGTGGACTTCTTCTAGAAACCTTCTGCTAAAAATCAAAAAAGTAAAGCCTTCTGCTAAAGCCTTCTGCTAAAAAACTAAAAACAAACAAACCTAGCCAGTTCAATGAGGACTTGTGCGTAGAAAAGAATGAGATTTTCAATGAGACCCAAGCTAAGTTTCCAGAAGCTCGGTTATTAGGCAGATTTTGAGGGCTCTTTCATCTTGACAGCCAGAGTTATACGAGATCGAACGCTAACAGTTTTGTCGCAATTCGTGAGGATGGTGAGTTTAAGGTGGGCCAGATTCTACTGTTCGTAGATCGAAGTTCAGTTATCTTCTGTTTAGTACAGCTCTACGAGATAATTGAAACAATCGTTATTGATCTCAGGTCGATAGATTTCAAAAAGAAATCAGATGTCCTTGAGCCTCTTTCATATCGTGTTACAAAATTGCCCGACATTCAGCTTCTTAGAGTGGATTCAGTTCAAAGTAAGTTCATCAAGTTTTTCTTCCTGGGAGATCTTTTTTTATCAACGTGCTAAAACATTTTGAGCACTATTAGGTTTGAAGGACCGTTTAGTTCCTAAATTTTAATTTTTTCTTGTTCAGAAAATTAAATGCAGCTTTGCCTACTTGCATTGGTTTCTGATAGCAATGGAACTAAATCAAAGCTTTGTTTAAGTGGAGCTTCCGAGTGAATTTAGTTGTTTATGAAGTTTGTTTTCTCAAGAATACATACATATTTTTTTACATACATATATACATACATACATACATACATAAATACATACATATACACATACATACATACATGCATACTTACATACATACATACATACATACATACATACATACATACATACATACATACATACATACATACATACATACATACATACATACATACATACATACATACATACATACATACATACATACATACATACATACATACATACATACATACATACATAAATACATGCATACATACATACATACATATATACATAAAAACATACATACATGCATACGTACATACATACATACATGAATACATACATACATGCATACATATATATATGCATACATACATACATGCATACATACATACATAGATATATACATAAATACATACATATATACATACATACATACATACATACATACATACATACATACATACATACATACATACATACATACATACATACATACATACATACATCCATACATACATACATACATAAATACATACATACACATATATACATACATACATACATACATACATAAATACATACATACAAACATGCAGACATACATACATACATGCATGCATACATACATACATACATACATACATACATACATACATACATACGTACATACATACATACATAAATACATACATACACATTAATACATACATACATACATACATACATACATGCATACATACATACATACATGCATACATACATACATACATACATACATACATACATACTTACATATATACATACATACATACATACATAAATACATACATACACATATATACGTACATACATACATACATACATACATACATACATACATACATACATACATACATACATACATACATACATACATACATACATACATACATACATACATACATACATACATACATACATACATACATATATACATAAATACATACATACATACATACATACATACATACATACGTACATACATACATACATACATACATACATATATATATATACATACATACATACCTACATACATACATACATACATACATACATACATACATACATACATACAAACATACAGACATACATACATACATACATACATACATACATACATACATAAATACAAACCGTTATTGTAGAACTACAGTCAAATTAAAAATCACGAAAGATAGCTGGTTTCTGCCCGCATCGAATTTCTACTAAGCGGATCTCTTCCGCTTCGACCGTTATTGTAATACTTCAATCTTAATGTAAAACTTCAATCTCAAAATAATCGTAGTTTTAATTATAGTTATTTTTTAAAGGGTCATAGTGTTGTTGAAATCGAACCAAACTCGGTATGGAGTATCCCCTGTGTAGTTAGAGTTTAAGTCAAAGAGAAAATTTTGCTATTGTTTGTCTAGGAAAAAAGTTAGTTTTTCAATCGGAAATTTGCTATTATTTAAAATAAGTAAATTTAAGAATAGGTCTTTTTTATCGGATTAAGGAGTTAGTCGAATTGAACCAAATTGATATCCCAGACTACCAGTAATTTTTAGGTTGTAATGCAAAAAGAATGGTCTGCCTAACTTTCCTAGAAAAAAGCTCATTTTTCAATCGGAAATATCGACTTATTCGTTAATTCTATTTTCAAAAATATAGAAATTTTATCGGGTCAAGGAGTTGTTCAAAATGATTCAACTTGATATCCCACACTACCAGTACTCTTTAGGTTGTAATGCCAAAAGAATGGTCCGCCAAACTTTCCTAGAAAAAAGTTCGTTTTTCAATCGGAAATATCGACTTATTCGCTTTTTCTATATTCAAAAATATAGAAGTTTTATCGGATCAAGAAGTTGTTCAAAGTAATTCAACTTGATATCCCACACTACCAGTACTCTTTAGGTTGCAATGCAAAAAGAATGGTCTGCCTAACTTTCCTAGAAAAAAGTTTGTTTTTCAATCGGAAATATCGACTTGTTCGCTTATTCTATTGTCAAAAATATAGAAGTTTTATGGGATCAAGGAGTTGTTCAAAGTAAACCAAATTGATATTCCAGACTACCAGTACTATTTAGGTTGTAATGCAAAAAGAATGGTCGGCCTAACTTTCCTAGAAAAAATGTTCGTTTTTCAATCGGAAATATCGACTTATTCGCTTATTCTATTTTCAAAAATATAGAAGTTTTATGGGATCAAGGAGTTGTTCAAAGTAAACCAAATTGATATCCCACACTACCAGTACTCTTTAGGTTGTAATGCCAAAAGAATGGTCCGCCAAACTTTCCTAGAAAAAAGTTCGTTTTTCAATCGGAAATATCGACTTATTCGCTTTTTCTATATTCAAAAATATAGAAGTTTTATCGGATCAAGAAGTTGTTCAAAGTAATTCAACTTGATATCCCACACTACCAGTACTCTTTAGGTTGCAATGCAAAAAGAATGGTCTGCCTAACTTTCCTAGAAAAAAGTTTGTTTTTCAATCGGAAATATCGACTTGTTCGCTTATTCTATTTTCAAAAATATAGAAGTTTTATGGGATCAAGGAGTTGTTCAAAGCAAACCAAATTGATATTCCAGACTACCAGTACTATTTAGGTTGTAATGCAAAAAGAATGGTCGGCCTAACTTTCCTAGAAAAAATGTTCGTTTTTCAATCGGAAATATCGACTTATTCGCTTATTCTATTTTCAAAAATATAGAAGTTTTATGGGATCAAGGAGTTGTTCAAAGTAAACCAAATTGATATCCCACACTACCAGTCTATTTAGGTTGTAATGCAAAAAAAATGGTCTGCCTAACTTTACTAGAAAAAAGTTCGTTTTTCAATCGAAAATATTGAATTATTCGCTTATTCTATTTTCAAAAATATAGAAATTTCATCGGGTCAAGAAGTTGTTCAAATCAAACCAGACTGGGTATGGAGTATACAATGGATACTTAGAGTGTAAAACAAACAGAATTTTTGCTATAGCTTGTCTAGGAAAAAAGTTAGTTTTCCGTACGTAAATTTCCGATTAATTCGAATAATTAATTTTATATCATTTTTAAAAATAGGTTTTTTTATCGAATCAAGGAGTTGTTCAAAAAGAAACAAATTGATATCCCAAACTACCAGTACTTTTTAGGTTCTAATGCGAAAAGAATGGTCCGCCTAGATTTCCTAGAAAAAAAGTTCATTTTTCAATCGGAAAAATCGACTTATTCGCTTATTCTATTTTCAAAAATATAGAAATTTAATCGGATCCAGGAGTTGTTCAAAGTGAACCAAATTGATATCCCAGACTACCAGTACCTTTTAGGTTCTAATGCAAAAAGAATGGTCCACCTATCTTTCCTAGAAAAAAGTTCGTTTTTCAATCGGAAATATTGACTTATTCTCTTATTCTATTTTCAAAAACAAAGAGACTTCATCGGGTCAAGGAGTTGTTCAAATCAAAACAGACTGGGATTGGAGTATTCCATGTGTAGGTAGAGTTTAAGTCAAAAAAATTTTTTGCTATAGCTTGTCTAGGAAAAAGGTTAGTTTTTCATTCGGAAATTTGCTATTATTTCAAATAGGTAGTTTTAAAAATAGGTCTTTTTTATCGGATCAAGGAGTTGTTCAAAGTGAACCAAATTGATATCCCAGACTACCATTACTTTTTAAGTTGTAATGCAAAAAGAATGGTCTGTCTAACTTTCCTAGAAAAAATTAGTTTTTCAATCGGATATTTGCTATTATTTCAAATAAGTAGTTTTAAAAATAGGTCTTTTTTATCGGATCAAGGAGTTGTTCAAAGTGAACCAAATTGATATCCCAGACTACCATTACTTTTTAAGTTGTAATGCAAAAAAATGGTCTGCCTAACTTTCCTAGAAAAAAGCTCATTTTTCAATCGGAAATATCGACTTATTCGCTAATTCTTTTTTCAAAAATATATAAATGTCATCGGGTCATAGAGTTGTTCAAATCAAACTAAACTTGGTATGGAGTATCCCAAGTGTATACAGAATCTAGGAGAAAAAAATTTCTGGTATAGCTTGCCTCTGGAAAAAGTTACTTCTTTATTTATAATATTTTATTTAAAATATTTTGTAATTTATTATGTTATTGTTATTGTTTCCGACAGTCCTTAGCTATTTTATTGTTTGCTTTTATTTTGCTTTAGAGATAAAGTTTAGACCTGGTTTTTTGGCCACTCTTTTGCTCGAAAATCTCCTATAGTTGAATGTTCATAACTACGCCGTAGCCGGTCCCCAGCCAGGTTGAGAAAAGGAGGAGGGAAACACACCCAAATCACAATGGAAAAATCACGAGAGTTGATTTTTTTAAAATCAAATTGAGATATTTCCGATACTACTGCAGCAAAACTTATAGACTAATTTAGTGCATCTGATCAGACTACCGCTTGCTTTCGAGGCGATTTACGGGCCGAGGATTTTACACAAAAATAACGGGGAAAAGAGTGTAAAGGGTGTAAAAATAGTATTTTTTCACCGTTTTTGCGCCCCTTATTAAGGGTGGAATTACATATTAAAGTTAAATTTACGGATGTAAATGATAGAAAAAGAGTGTACAAAAGAGTGTAACAATAAGTTTTAACGGTGTAGAAAATAGTGTAAAAATAAGTTTTAACGGTGTAATAAGTGTAAAATTATGTTTTAACGGTTTAATAAAGAGTGTAAAGATAAGTTTTAAAAGTGTAATCAAAAGAGTGTAAAAATAAGTTATTCCACTCTTTTCCAATGTTAAATCTTAGAATTACACCAGTGAAATTACACTCTAACAGGTAATTCCACCCTTAATAAGGGGGGCACTAACGGTGTAAAAATATTATTTTTACACTCTTTACACTCTTTTCCCCGTTATTTTTGGGCAAAATCCTCGGCCCGGGTAGTTTTGATGGTCCATGGCGATGGTCCGTATTGGCTCAGCAGCAGTAGATTGAAATTCTCCGTGCACTCCAAAGCTTGTAAAATATTACCGTGAAGAATTTATAAAGACAACACAAGAAAGATTATACACTAAAAGACATTCTGTTCTTCGACCTTTCTTTTGTATACGTTTAAATGTTCGCTCCCCCCGGGTCGAAGTTTGGTCAAAACATAATGTAAGATTGGTGGTGAAAAGCGGTAAAAAAAATTTTTTTCCACCGGAAAGCACTCGCATCTTTTAGCGTTGAATGCTGTCAAAGCGGTGAATTTTCGTAAGGTTTGCGATATTCAGCGTTGATTTTGTGTAAGATTTGTGATTTTACCGTTGAAATTTTTTTCACCAAATCCTATTAGCGCTGAAAGTTTTTTTCACCGCTACCGTTAAAATGCGGTGAAGAATAAAATATTTACGGTTAAATCAACGCTGATTGTATAATAATTCACGGCAAAATCATTTTTTTTACATTACAGTCGATAGCATTTTCGAAATTTAAAATAGCATTATATCCTTTTTAATATTACGAGGTTGCTAGTTATTCTGCCTATTCTTGCATTTTTTACAATTATTCCAACGGTGGTAAAACTTTGAAAGATTAGCGCTAAATTTAGCGGTTAATTTTTGTAAGAATTGCAGTTTTTAGCGGTGAAAAAATTCTCACATCAACAATGAAAAAAAATCAACGCTTAAAACTTTTTTTTCACCGCAATCATCGCATTGAGCACAAATCTTACAGTTTTTAATCAAATTGACCGCAAATCTTACATCTTTTTGCGAATTTTAACGGAAACACCTCGACCCGGGCCAGATAATATTCAAGGCTATTTCGAAAAACAAGAGATGAATAACTGAAAAACATAGTGGTAAGTTACTTAGACACTTGGGTCAATTCACTTGTTTGTTATAACATCTTGTCATCATTTTCTTTCTTTTTTCAATCTCTGCTCAGTTCTCGGATTAAGTGTGCTAGTGAAAAGTGAGTGTTTTATTATCAATCGCATTGTCATTCAGTGAAAATGTATTTGTGGATCATCAAAACAAATCAATTGCAATAGTTTTTAATATTAGCTGGCTGTTTTTCCAGTCTTTCAAGTCCATTAAGTAAGCCTCCCAAGATTCAATTGTAATTTTTGTTCCTCTGGAAGTCAATTCTTTAAGTTGATGGATGTTCAAAAATTCTTTGTTTTACTCTATTTTTATTGCAACATTGTTGTCTGGACTGGCTTAATTTTTTTCATCTCTATTTTGATTTTTATTCTATAATTTCATTGATTATTGGATTCTTTGTCCTACTCGGCTTTGAATTTCTTAAAGGGCAAGTCAACTGTTTCTCAAAATCACTTTTTAATCAAATTCACCGCAAATCTTACATCTTTTTTCGAATTTTAGCGGAAACAACTCGACCCGAGCCAGATAATAGTTAAGGCAATTTCGCAAAACAAGAGATGAATAACTGAAAAACATAGTGGTAAGTTACTTAGACACTTGGGTCAGTTCACTTGTTTGTTATAACATCTTGTCATCATTTTCTTTCTTTTTTCAATCTCTGCTCAGTTCTCGGATTAAGTATGCTAGTGAAAAGTGAGTGTTTTATTATCAATCGCATTGTCATTCAGTGAAAATGTATTTGTGGATCATCAAAACAAATCAATTGCAATAGTTTTTTAATATTAGCTGGCTGTTTTTCCAGTCTTTCAAGTCCATTAAGTAAGCCTCCCAAGATTCAATTGTAATTTTTGTTCCTCTGGAAGTCAATTCTTTAAGTTGATGGATGTTCAAAAATTCTTTGTTTTACTCTATTTTTATTGCAACATTGTTGTCTGGACTGGCTTAATTTTTTTCATCTCTATTTTGATTTTTATTCTATAATTTCATTGATTATTGGATTCTTTGTCCTACTCGGCTTTGAATTTCTTAAAGGGCAAGTCAACTGTTTCTCAAAATCACTTTTTAATCAAATTCACCGCAAATCTTACATCTTTTTTCGAATTTTAGCGGAAACAACTCGACCCGAGCCAGATAATAGATAAGGCAATTTCGCAAAACAAGAGATGAATGACTGAAAAACATAGTGGTAAGTTACTTAGACACTTGGGTCAATTCACTCGTTTGTTATAACATCTTAACATCTTTTTCTTTCTTTTTTCATTCTTTGCTCAGTTCTCGGATTAAGTATGCTAGTGATATGTGAGTGTTTTATTATCAATCGCATTGTCATTCAGTGAAAATGTATTTGTGGATCATCAAAACAAATCAATTGCAATAGTTTTTAATATTAGCTGGCTGTTTTTTCTGTCTTTCAAGTCCATTAACGCCTCCCAAGATTCAATTGTAATTAACGCCTCCCAAGATTCAATTGTAATTTTTGTTCCTCTGGAAGTCAATTGTTTAAGTTGATGGATGCTCAAAAATTCTTTGTTTTACTCTGTTTTTATTGCAACCTTGTTTTCTGGACTGACTTAATTTTTTTCATCTCTATTTTGATTTTTATTCTATAATTTCATTGATTATTGGATTCTTTGTCCTATTCAGCTTTGAATTTCTTAAAGGGCAAGTCAACTGTTTCTCAAAACATATTAGCGATCTTCTAACCCTTATTTAGCCTTGAAAAATTAGAGTAACGATTTTCGAAGTCACCTGGTATTCTAGATTCTGACATTTTTGGTTTGTGCCCTCAATACATTAAGCATTCCCAGCCCAGTTGCAGAGCACGTGTTAATACATAGTAACTCTTAGGTAAAATTATGGTACGAGCGTCTATGGGGTAATTTATTATTCACTCGCTAAGCTTGGGGAGTCACAAAATGAAAAGTTGCCTTTTTTTTACATTAAGTGAAAGTTTTATAATACTGATTTTGCGTGCTTGTTTTCTTTTTTTCTGAAGTGTTTTTACAAAAAACTCTGCTACCAATGAAAAAAGAACCGATTACGCTTTTTTTGCTCTGAGAATCAATCGCTGAATTGCTATGACTGTTTATGCTGTGATTGCTCCATTTATTAAGCACGTTTCGTTGAGAAGCATTGCGAATCTTCACATGGTAATGTAATGGAAGTCAGATCCCAGTAGTTCTTGTTTACTGCAATAAACATTTTTCAGATGTTTAATTATTATTTGTTTTTTATTCAAATCGCTTTGGGAAGGAAAAAGGCTGCGAGACCTATATCAATTTCTTCTTTTTTTTATTATTTTAAAATTACAATTTTTTGTTGTACAGATGGTTTTCGGTGTTCGGATAGCTTTTTCATATAAAACTCTGGGGTCTTTCCCATAACCCCCGCTTAGGGGTCAGTGAACCTATACCCCCAATTTATGATTATTGGGGGTGGTAAAATTTATTGCGATAGCTATAAAGGGAAAGACCACAAAATTTCTTGGTCTGCTCCACAACTAAGTTTGCCTTATGTTGAAAAACCGGTAAAAATTTGTACGTTTTGGTCAAAATTAGGTTATCCACTGGTAATTCTTCGCTCAAACATGAATCCAAATCTATTCTTGCACCTTCATCGTTCTTAACATCTTTACATGTTTATCTATTTTGAACTATCTGGTTTTCCTTTAGTTTAATTTTTTCTGTTATTAGTGTTAAATTTTTTCGACAACAGCTATCAATTTCTTACGTTTCTCGTTGTCGATCACGATGAGATCGGCTTGTATATATACACACCGACTTAAGACGTTCAATTCGCTTGAGAAATTTGCCAATTTAAAACATTTGCTTTCATTTTATCCATTTCGCACGGTTTGCGCACTAAACGTTGCTCTTCTGGGTTGTGTTCTCCAATCCTTTGAAAATCGAGTTTTATGTAAACATTACGAGCATTTGCTAGTTGAGATACAAGAAGCTTATTTACGTTCTAAATCCAATTATAATTGTTGCTTTTTATTTGAAGCTTCAATGTTTCTGGTTCTTTGCATATTTGATAAGCTGTATTTGTGATTTACTGTTGTCTGTTCATTTAGAAATTGTTGAAAAGAGAAGATTGAATTTACCATTGGATCACACTGACGAATTGTCAAAAACTTATTCACAGTTTTCAAAAAACAAACACTAAAAAGAGCTCTTACATTTTTTGTAAAGGTGTCACATTTAAAAAATTACTACAACAAAGAACATCATCGGTTGATAAAAAACTTCTTTCGCAAAATCTGTAAACACATAGGTTTTCCTCCCATTGGTAACGACCTTCCATACAACAAAAATTATGGTGCAGTCCATTGATAGAGATTTGGCGATTGTTCTCCTTTGTTTTGGCGGGCAGTCTTTCTGTCAGTTCTGATACCCTTGAAGAAACAATCGTTTACGCTTCTGCTGTTTTGCGAACCAATCGTTGAATTGTTATGACTGTTTATGCAGTGATTGCTCCTTTTATTCAACACGTTACATTGTGAGGCATCGCGATTCTTCACATCCTTTCTGTAATGGAAGTCAGCTCCCAGTAGTTCTTGTTTACTTCAATAAAAATTTTGCAGATGTTTTGTTATTATTTTTTAATTTTTTTTCAAATCGCTCTTTGGAGGGAAAAAAGCGTGCGAAAAGTATATCATTTTCTTCCATTTTGCTCTTTAAAAATTACAGTTCTTTGCTGTAGAGGTGGCTTTCGGTGTTTGGTTAGCTTTTTTATATAATACTCTAAGATTTTTCGCATACCCCCCGGTTAGGGGTCAGAGAACTTATACCCCTCAAATTTTGACAATTGGGGGTGCTATAATTTATTGTGGTGGCTATAAAGGGAAAGACCACAAAACTTTTTGGTCTGTCCCAAAACTAAGTTTGGCTAATGTTTTAAAACCGAGAGAAATATGTAGGCTTTGGTCAAAAGTAAGATATACATTGTTAAAGCTTCGCTCAGACATGAATCCAAATCTATTTTCGCACCTTCAACGTTCTTAACATCTTGTCATGGTTATCTATTTTGAACTATCTGGTTTTCCTTTATTTAATTTTTTCCGTTATTTTTGTTAAATTTTTTCGACTACGGCTATCAATTTCTTACGTTTCTCGCTATCGAACACGATGAGATCTGCTTGTACATATACACACCGACTTAAAACGTTCAATTCGCTTGAGAAATTTGGCATTTCAAAATTTTTTCTCTCAGTTTATCCGTTTCGCATGGTTTGCCTTTGGTTTCCCAGTTTGCCTTTGGTTTCCCATCTGGGTTGTGTTCACCAATTCTTTGACATTCGAGTTTTATGTAACCATTACGAGCATTTGCTAGTTGAGATACGAGAAGCTTGTCTACGTGCTAAATCTATTTATGATTTCATGCTTTGTAATTGAAGCTTCAATGTTTCTGGTTCTTTCCATATTTGTTAACTGTAGTTGTGATTTACTGTTGTTTAGTCATTTAAAATTGTTGAGAAGAGAAGATTGAAATAACCATCAGATCACACTGACAAGTTGTCGAAAGTTATTCACAGTTTTCAAAAAACATGCATTAAATAGAGCTCATGCATTTTTTGTAAAAATGTCACGTTTAAAAAATGACTACAATAAAGAACACGATCGGTTCTTTCGCAAAATCTACACACATATAGGTTTTCCTCCCATTGGTAACAACCTTCCATACAACAATTGTGCAGTCCATTGACATGGAGTTGGCGATTGTTCTCCTGTGTTTTGGCGGGCAGTCTTTCAATCAGTGTATATCTTGAAGCATCAACTTATTTAATAGCGTTGTGGTTGAGGTGTACTTGCTCAATCCGCACCAACTTTTCCAAAATCGGCTTCGGTTGTGCTGTTTTATTTCGATTTCAAACAGTTCATTGACGTACGTCTCTAGTCCGTAGGTTGAGTTTGGAAAAAGAATCGAATTGAAAAGTTGTTGATAAAGAAACCTTCTGTAAAGTTGTTCGGGGCAAGAAGTATTTTGTTTTCTGCAGCAACAAACAGAAGAAGAAGATTGAATTAAGCATCAGATTACACTGACAAATTGTCCAAATTATTTACAAATTCAGAAAATAAACATTAAATTTAATTGTTTAAGAGTTTATAGAACTTTTTTAAAGGTATCCAGTTAAAAAAGTGACTACAATAAAGAATATGGTCGGTTGATAAAAGCAAAATCTGCACACAAATAGGTTTTTCTCCCACTGGTAACAACCTTCCATACAACAAAAATTATTGTGCAGTCCATTGGCATAGAACTTGGCAAATTACTCTCCTGTGTTTTGGCGGGCAGTCTTTTAATCCATGTATATCATGAAACATCAATTTGTTTAAAAGCGTTGTGGTTGAGGTGTATTTGCTTCCTCCGCACCAACTCTTCCAAAAAACGGCTTCTATTTTCCGGTAATGTTGTTTTATTTCGATTTCAAAAAGGTCATCGACGTACATCTCTAATCCGTAAGTTGAGGCTGGAAAAACAATTGAATTGAAGAGTTGTTGTGCTGAGATGAAGTTGGCCTTCTGTAGATTTAGTTTCTGGTTTATTGAAGCTACTGACTGATAAGCTTTGTTCATTAGATGCTTTAGATGATGACTGGGAGATAACGTGCTTGAAAGAATTACACCTAGATAACAAAATTACACCTAGAAACCTATTCGTGTGCAGCAACAAACGGGTACCTCTTAAGTTTGTTCTTTCTGTTTTTCGTTTCAAATTTTCGTTTACCACATGCTTGAATATTTGTGCCAATCAGGAGAGGCCACATTAGACTTGATCGATCCACGCAATTAATTGCTCCGGTTTTTCTATAGAATATATGAGTTTTCAGTCCGTAATACCATTAATCGTCAGAAAAGATATAGAAATTTAGTGAGATAATTAGTTCCTCAGTTTCATTAAACGTTTAGTAACCGATATTCTTTATTTTTGGTTTACAGCCAAAGACCTCAAATACCTTACCACAAAAGTACCTAAAATACCTGACTTGAAAAGTTGAATTAATTCAGATTGCGATGAAAGTGTTTATTTTGCTTTCTCTACTTGCCCTTGGGGCTTTCTCTCAAGAGGCATCTGAGGAAGAGAGCGAAAAGAAAGAAGTTGGAACGGTAATTGGCATTGATTTGGGAACAACCTATTCGTGTGTCGGAATTTTTAAGAACGGTCGAGTTGACATTATTGCAAATGACCAGGGAAATCGAATCACACCTTCATACGTTGCGTTCACGCCCGACGGTGAGCGTCTGATTGGTGATGCCGCCAAAAATCAGCTTACTAGCAATCCCGAAAACACTGTCTTTGATGTTAAGAGGTTGATCGGAAGAAATTGGGACGATGACACTGTCCAAAAGGATATCAAATTTTTCCCCTTTAAGGTAATGCAAAAGAATGCGAAGCCTCATGTTCAAGTTAAAGTTAGTGGAGCTGATAAAGTTTTTGCCCCTGAAGAAATCAGTGCAATGGTTCTCTCAAAGATGAAGGAAACAGCCGAAGCATACCTTGGCAAGACAGTTAAGAATGCGGTTGTCACTGTGCCAGCGTACTTTAATGACGCACAGAGACAAGCTACAAAGGACGCAGGAGCAATTGCAGGTTTGAACGTCATGAGGATCATCAATGAGCCAACTGCTGCAGCAATTGCTTACGGATTAGACAAGACAGATAAGGAGCAAAACATCTTGGTGTTCGATTTGGGAGGAGGAACGTTTGACGTGACCCTGCTGACCATTGATCAAGGTGTCTTCGAAGTCCTGGCAACTAACGGAGATACTCATTTAGGTGGTGAAGATTTTGACCAGCGTGTTATGGACCATTTCATCAAAATGTACAAGAAGAAGACAGGCAAAGATGTCACCAAAGACAACAGGGCTGTGCAGAAGCTTCGACGAGAGGTTGAGAAAGCCAAGAGGTTGCTATCATCTCAGCATCAAGCTCGTGTTGAAATTGAGTCGTTCTTTGATGGCGAAGACTTCTCCGAAACTCTCAGTCGAGCCAAATTTGAAGAACTGAACATGGATCTTTTCCGAAACACCATGGCACCAGTAAAGAAAGTCTTGGAAGATGCCGATTTGCAGAAACATGAAGTTCATGAAATAGTATTGGTTGGTGGGTCCACGCGTATCCCCAAGGTGCAACAACTGATAAAGGAATATTTCAATGGTAAAGAGCCCAGTAAAGGTATCAACCCAGATGAAGCTGTAGCCTTTGGAGCTGCTGTACAAGGTGGAATTTTGAGCGGAGAGTCAGATACCGGTAATTTGATCTTGCTGGATGTCTGTCCTTTGACTCTTGGAATTGAGACCGTAGGAGGTGTAATGACTAAGCTCATCCCGAGAAACACTGTAGTGCCAACAAAGAAATCTCAAATTTTTTCAACTGCCCAAGATAACCAACCAACTGTCACGATCCAGGTGTACGAGGGCGAAAGGCCTATGACCAAAGACAACCATCAATTGGGAAAATTCGATTTAACTGGAATAGCTCCTGCTCCACGTGGTGTACCACAGATTGAGGTTACGTTCGAAATGGACGTCAATGCTATTTTACGGGTGTCGGCCAAAGATATCGCCACTGGTAATGAGGAAAAGATTACTATCACAAATGATCAAAATCGTCTTACACCCGAAGATATTGAAAGAATGGTTAAAGAAGCTGAAGATTTTGCAGCTGAGGACGCAAAAGTTAAGGCTAAAGTTGATGCCAAGAACGAATTTGAGTCATATGCTTACAACTTGAAAAACCAGGTCGGCGACAACGAAAAACTTGGAGGCAAGCTTGACGAAGAGAGCAAAGCCGCCATCTCAAAAGCAGTCGATGATGCAATTAGCTGGCTTGAAGCTAACCCCAATGCAGAAACGGAAGAGATGCAAGAGAAAAAGAAGGCTCTGGAGGATGTTGCTCAACCTATCATTTCTAAATTGTACGAAGGTCAAGCCCCACCACCACCACCCGAAGAGGGAGCCGAAGCTCCCCATGACGAATTTTAATTCTTACTTGTCTTCGGCCAATATGTTCCTTTGCTAACTTATATATCAAACTTATGTCAACAGTGAGTTTTGAATCCTGTCGTTCTAACCTGAGGGTTCAAAACTTTCAAAATCTTCCTGTTATATGTTTAAATATGAATCATTTTGTATATGCAATGTTTGCTTATTTGTTGTACACTGAGTGTAAATGAGTATTTTCTCATGAGGATATGCTCAAAAGGAGCTACCAAAATTAATTTGGAAAATTAGTTGTTTTGGTTTGATTTGAATTCATTTTTGGCATAATGGTTTTATGCAATTTACAATCCGAAGTAAATAGAACACGATATAAAAATGTCACTAGAACTCTGTGATTTGATAGCCTTATCAAAACAAATTTATGAGAGCAGCCATCTTCTAAAAATTGTCTGGAATGGAACCTGCATGATTTACTGCAGCTAAGCTAGATTTTACGCACGTGCACTCCGTGATTCGAACTTAGATTTGAAAAGATTGCAAGGGAGTGAAACCAGCTGCTGAAAATAGACCAGTGATACACTGTTTCTAATAAACAGCCTCGTAGCAATAGAGGTCTGATATTCTTAAGGAGAGATCTGTTAGAATGTACTTCTGGAAAGCCGCATGCTTACACCCGAATCAACTTGACTAGCTGAACGATTCGCAAAATTACATTTAGCTTTGACTCTGATTTTTTTGTGTCCAAGAGAAAATGCCTAACAAGTATGTTAGAGTAGAAATAGTTCTGGAAGCTTAGGGCAATTAGAGCTCAAAATGCCGAAGGCTTCCCCGAAATATACTTAGACCTCAATTTTGCTGTTCAAAACTCAATTAATTCAAAACTCAATTCAGAATTCAATTTTTATTAATAGCCAATAGCGATAGCGGCTATTATTGGGGACATCGTGGTTTTTAGAATTTAAAGAACTTGAATTGTATTGTTTGCGCTTTTTAGTCAGTGAGAGTCAAGTTAGAGTGGTGATCACTGAAATAGTAAATAGAGCGAAAAATCGAGGTTTTTGGCGGGACTTTTTTAACATACCTGAAAAAAATTCATCTCAAATACCACCAAATTGTTCAATACCACCAAAGTTTTCAAACACCAATTTCTGACTCCACTTTAAACAATTTGGCGGTTTTTGATGAAATTTTTTTTCAGGTGCGTTAATTTGACTTCGGTTTTGAGTTTCCTCTCCAATGCTTTTAGGACGGTACATATGTGTTCTAATTGTGCCTAGTTGCTTTTGCATGAATTAATTAAGAGTAGCTAAAACTTTTTATGACTTTGCCACTATTTGTTATCAAATATTAGTGAATTTTAGATTTTGACCACTTTTATAAAAATATCTGTTGTCTTATCACTTAGTATCATCAATGACAGGTCTGATTTTATCATCAATGACAGGCCTGATTGGTTGCCAATGAGGCATAAAAGAACCTAATTAATGCTCGAGTTAATAGCTAATGGTTTTCATGACTTCGACACTGTTTGTCAGTTCCACAAGTTTGAATTGTACGTTTTGATGCCTTATCATTTAATCTCATTAGAGGCAGGTCTCTGCTGCTGCTAATAGAGGTTTAGTTCATCGTTTTTATTCAAAAACTAGTGCTTTCTATGACTTTGACGCTAATTGTTTTCGATAATTATCGAATTTTTTGCGAGTTTTTCTTTTCAGCTTTGTCGTGTTAACTCTTAGTCTCATTATCGACAGGTCTCATTGGTTGCTAGAAAGGCTCCAATTAAAGCAAGTCAATTCAGTTCATAGCCATTTTTTTGTGACTAATACGCTTGTTCGTTTTTAAAAATCTTAGTGATTTTTTTTTAGTTTTGCCTGTAATTGTTGTAGTTTTTGCTGTTTTAGCTCTTTATCTTATTGATGACAGGTCGCAACGATGGTCATTGAGGAGTCAAAGATTTGATGTAATTGTATCCTTCAGTAGCTGTTGCGTTCTGTGACTTTTATACTAAGTGTTTTCAAAAAAGTTTCAGTGATTTTTATTGGGATTTTTTGTTATTTTTGTCTTATCATTCAATATTATTGGTGAGAGGATCGACATTCAATGACAGGTTGATAACGAGAAATAAAGGAATGTAGTTGGCAGTTTGATTTCATAGGATTTTTTTTTTGTTGTTGATCCTGTCTTTTCAAGAAATAACAGTTGAATTTTTAGTCTTGCTTGTTTTTGTTGTGTTGTTTTATTGCTTAGCACATTAATAACAGCTCTCATTTGCCTTTTAAAGTCGATTAAATGGTTGTCAGGTCATGAATTAATACAATTCTTTGAATTGGAATTCAGGATTTGTGAGGCTATGTTTTTTAACTCGTTGTGTCCATACGACCTGACTTCTTGGAATTGACTTTTTCAATGACTTCCGTGACTACTGCTTTGCATGCGTTTTTGGTTTGCGTGACGTCATTTCCGCTTTTAGGTCAATTGCGTGACTTGACTCACTCAAAAAAATGACTTCTGAACTCACCTATGGAACTTTAAATTCTATGAACATTTACTAGTTCATACACATTCCCTAATTCTTGAGAGTGTCTAGAGAGTTTTTGATTTTGAATATCAATTTCGAAAAAGCTCAATTAGGGTTTTTTCGTTATAGACCGATTGTTTCATAAAATTGACAGTCGAAATCTAACCCAAGGTAGTGGTATGATAAGGGACTGGTGGTCGATCTGTCTATCTCTAGTTGCTTCAATGGATGGTAGGGCACAAGCGTCGATCGCGTATATTATTCGGCAATCTGCCAGCTATGTTATTAACATTGCAATTCTGCAGTTTTCGAAAGAATACTTTTTCATAAACTCGTTTCTGGAGTTAATTTCAATGTTTCCTATTTCTAGTTCTTTACTCTCCTCCTGCTCGTCAAAAGTCGTCGAAATATTGTTCGCATCCAATTTTTCGATAAAACTTTTTGGATTTTTTCTCAATGCTACTCTCGTGGTTTTAAAAGAGCAAACTTTGAAAGTATTTCATTATGTTGAATCAATTACAGAGCTTAACAACTGTACAGTTATAAACGGTTTTGAAAACGTCGCGCACCTAGACTCGAACAGCCCAAGTAACCATGCAAACGATTTAAAAGTATAGCCTAAACTAAATACAGCAACAGGATTTAATTTTGTACTTATGATTTTCAGTTCAATTGGACCCCAATTTCGCTGTTAATAAAAAACTGCAATAAAGTTGGACCTGATCACTTATTTGGAAAGCTGATCAAGCAACAAGTCTTTATTTCGTTCTTTTTTTGCGTCCCACATTTTTTTCAAGAGCTCACGTTTGATATCATACTAGATCGCGAAAATCAGTTTTGTTATCATTTTTTACACTGCCTCGTTGAAATCAAGAAAATTGAGGAAATGTTAAAAAAGAACAATCAGTTGAGCAAACTTCATGGGAAAAAATCTTGAAAGACTTAAGGCTTGTTTCTGCAAAAAATTATTGGAAGCCCATTTTTTTGCGAGAGAAAACTCACTTTCAAAGATAACCAAAGGAGATAGTTAAAAATAGAAATCAGGCACAAAAAATGGTAGCTTTGTCTAACAGGATTTTTGCTTTTTTTGAGACTTCGCTGTTTTTAACTGTCTGTTTTGATTATCCTTGGACAGTGAATTCTTTTTCTCGGTTGAAAAAATTGAGCTTCAATAAATTTCCCAAGGAACATGCCTTATGGCTTCAGGAATTTTCCCAAGAACATTGCTCAGTTGATTGCTCATTCTTAAACATTTTTCAACTTGATTTCAGAAGACCACGTGTGAAAAATGACACAAAGGATGTCGAAATCTAGTGTGATATCAAACGTGAACTCTTAAAAATGTGGGACGCATAAAAAAATGAAATAATGACTACATGCTTGATCAACTTCCCCAATTAGTGATCAAGCCTAACTTTTTTGTTGACTTTATTGATTTTTTAACTGCAAAATTGGGGTGTAATTGAACTGAATATTATTAGTACCATATTAAATCTGGTTGTTTTACATAATTTAGGCTCTATACTTATAAATCCCGTGCAATTCGTTTGTTGCGTTAGTTGTGTTGTTCAAGTCTATGTGAGCGGCGTTTTGAAATCTGAAGTCATAAGGCGTCCAATGAAGTTTCCACAGAAGTCGGCTCAGTATTTTGCTAATTTTAATCTTGCTGTACCTTAGTTTTTAAGTGAAAACCAGCTGAAAGTTTGCGCCAATGTTTTCTTATGAGAGAAAATCTCGAATTCTAGCTCCTGAGTAGTTTTAATTAGCAACAGAAATTGGGCTGTAATTTTAATGATTCGAGCTATGCTTAGTCAAGTCCTGTTTAATTACGCTATTTTCTCGTAAAAAGAAATGCTTTTGGCGTGAACAACCGAACGGCACAAGTAAAATATCACACAAAGATGTTGATTTTCAAAAAATACATCAATTTCTGAATGGTTTTTCAATAAAAGACCACTGGGCCCCCAACGCTAAGGGCCTTGCCTACGGTAGTTTGAACATGCAACTTAATAATACTAGTTTGGCAAATAAAAATACTGAAATTTCTGGCAAACAAAAATCGAGATGTTATGAAAATGTCCAAAAAGTTGCCACCTACTATCTATTTAATTGTATTTTTTTGATTTCCACATTCGTTAATAAGTATTATTGTAATACCTTTCACTGGCAAAAAATCACTTCAAATTATGACGCTTTTACGATCACTGATTAATTGCTCTCAAACGAAGTGTGTAGCAATTGCATTAGTCCTGTCGGTCTTTTCTCATGCGGTTTTTCGCTTGACCAATTTTTCGTCTGTTGCATTTGACTTTTGGTCCTCAAAAACAGGATAAACAGTTAGCGACCAGTGGGCATTAAGTGCTCTTAGAGCCTTTCAGCTCACTAGTCTTCAAGTATGCGGTTCACAGAATCTGTTTTGGAGACTTATGGTGCGAAGGGGCGGTTCTTAGAGATTGACCCCCCCCCCCTCCCCACTGTTGCCACCCCATCAGCCCCCCTTCCGGTGCACCCCCCCCCCCCGCTGCGCTGACTTGCGCGCCTTCAATTAAGCGAAAGCTAGCCTAACTAAACCCTGCCTAGCTTTTGATGAAGCCAACCGCTCGCCGATCGTTTGAGAGCAATTCGCCCGACGTTAGCCGGTTATGTTTTTATTGTTGTGGAGGAAAATTTGAAGCTTTGGTTGTGTTTATCTTGCTTTGTGAAACTTTTGAGTGACCGTTTTTGTTGGATGCTGTTCCTTTCGCAGGCTGGACACATTTCACTTGCGTCGACAAAATTAAAATGCATAACATGGTGAATTCCGAGATTCCGAGGTCTAGTTCTCAGAGCCATCACAGTTTCTATGTGTACGTTTCACCGAAGCTGCTGATAAAGTAGATCAGCAGGATTTGAAGAACAATTCTCAATTTCGGAGAGTGACCCCTCTCCACTCTTGTCTACCTTTTCAAACTAAGGCCTCGCCTGTCGTTTGAAGGCATTTCGCCCGATGGGGGGGGGGGGCAATTATGTCTCGTTTGGTATCCTTTCGTTTTAAGTATGGATATCGGCAAAGATGCAGTTTCGTAATATCGCATACTTTCATGAAAGCAAAGCCACTAGCTTTTGCAATCAGTGGTCAAAGTTTTTTTTTGTCGAATTTTTTTTTTGCGAAATTGTCAAATGCTATTGTTTTGACGTTCAGGATAGTTAGTGAATAATTTTGTTAAGAGTGTAGAATATTCGTTTCGCGCGAGTCATATCGAAAGCAGATGCTTAGTTTGACATAATCTGCTCATTGCTAGGGAATTACGGAGCTTTTCCAATAACTAAATAGAACTTTAGATCAAAATTAGGACTTTTTTCTTTCCTTCCGTATAGAGTTTTGCAATAAAGAAAGTTTTTTGGTCTTGTCTTTTTTTTTAAATAAATGCCCATCTTTTATTTATTTAGTCTATTTTTGTATTCAGGTTTTTTTCGCTTATTATCTCTGTTTTGTTCATTTGTCAATATTTTTTGTGGTTGGCTATTCATTCCTTCTTTTACACTTTTTCTGGATTTCTTATTAATTTTTGCACTTTATAATGCTGCGTATTCCCTTATTAAAATTATTACGGGCGGACTAATTGTCCATGAAGGACTTGGTGTGCGTTTTGCCGGTAATTACTTCCATCCTCTGTCCAAGAGAAAGAAAGCAACAAAATAGCCAATCCTTCTGCTTCTCGATTTTCTTTAGCATCTTTTCCCCTGTGCTTTCTTTACATTGGAGTATTTCCTGAATCATCTACACTCGCCAAATTGAAGGGCAGCACGAAGAAATCGGAAATGAATCGAAGTTAAATCTTGAACCAAAATCTTGCGATAGGCATCAATTGCCCTTTTCTTTTAGACGCATTTCAGAACTATTTCTTGTATGTTTCGGCTTTAGACGATTTTCATTCAGTTTAACTTTAAGTCGGCTTTGGTGTTTTCTCCCTGTTTTTGAAACAGTCTCTCTCAGCGCTCTGTTTTGAGTTTAAAGTCCAAATGTTTTCATGATTCTAGTGACTTGCCATACTTGTCACGATTTTTTCTCTTCACATTTGACTCGTTGGCATGACTCATTTCACTTAAAAAATGACTTCTGGACTCGCTTCATGACTTCGAATTGTAGATACAAGGTTTAAATTGATGGTGGTACAATACCTAGATTTATATGCGATCCAATTATTTGAAGGCCAATGTTGACAGTTTGATTTGTTGTAAATGACATGGTGGAATTGAAAAACATAATAACAATTTTTTGTGATCTATTCTGTTTTACACCCCCGCCCCTCCCCACCTTAGTGAGCTTAAATTTTTACGCCCCCAGGCGCACGTGCTATTTTTTTTACGTTGTAACGTGCTATATAACAAATGATTTGTAACTGAGGGGCCAAAGAGAATAGATCCCAATTTTGCCTAGTACTATTTTTGTCCTTTCCTTGACCTCTGGCTTTTTTTTTCAACTAGGGCTATGCCGTTCTAATTGGAGGCTTTTTCGACAAAGAAAGTGAAAAATTGATCATAATACGCATTAAGTGCATTTTGTATTTGGGGTATGGAGTTTGTTCTTTTAAGTGGATCTGACTTCTGTGGAGCTTCATCACTTGGCTTTGAATTCTGGCGTTGCTTGTTTCCGATTCAATTGAGGGTTCAACCAGAACAACTTTAAACACATTTACTGTAATTTACCGGAACACATTTACTGTAATTTACCGAATACATATAGTTTCATCCTTAGTTGATGCAAAAGAAACAATACTGTTACCTGGGTCGATCTACCAATTCAAATCGGTAGCCCTAGCTAATGAGTCTGGGTTTCACCCTTCCGTTTAGGTAAAAAAAAGTCAGAATTTGACGCTTCATTTATGAGAACGCCGTCGGGATTTAAAATATTGACACTCGGGTTTCGTCGGATAATCAATGCTGATGGGGCGGAAATATTTTCGGTTGCTCTCCAGCGGAGTTTAAATAGCCGCAAGTGTGTTTTATGCATAGTTTTCTCTTGGTCGTTTTCATTCTAGAACTTTTATTTGCTCGCTTGAGCAATTTGACTTTTTCAAGCTTTTATCCCCTATGTTTACATCCCTGTGTCCTTTAATACGCTAACTATTTACCAGCTTTATTCCACTACTATTTAAATTATCTTTTTCGGAATCCACTTTAGGTTGAACTATAATGACCTGTTGATTTCGGTAGGTGATCAAAAATTGTGCATGTTTGGATATGAAATACGCTTTTGACCAAAAAAATATTGAAAGCAATGACCCTTCGACGTTCTCACGTTCCTCTCCTTGTCAATAGCAGAAGAAAACCAATAAGCCGACGAACTGAATAAATCAGGAAGAAAAACTATCTAATGCGGAAAATTACAAAACGCACGTTAGAAACGATTTTAGGTAAAATTGAACAAAGTAACCTCAGCGTTTCTAATAGAACCTTGTCGAAACTTAGGTTCAATTTTTGATAGCGACTGGCTATTGTGAGTGGAATATCTGAGTCTCGCAAAAGCAGGTTCCAGATAAGGGATCTCGTAGAGTTAATTCCTGGAATTGATCTCCCTATCGAGTCACGATGTTAACGGAACGAAATAGTTTTCAAAATTGAATATAATATGAAATTAAGCAAAAACAACAATACACTCAAAGCAATTGCTCTTAATAATTGACTATCAGTTTTTTTATCATGGGTTTTCATTATACAAATAGTCAGGCTGAATCTTGAACTATATTGTATAAATTGCAGAATTTTTTCTATAGAGCCAAGAAGGTTATAAATTAATACATATTAAAAGCAGATAGTATACTATAATGCATCCGTCAGTTGCTGGCTCTAGCAGCTCTTCTTTGGTATGGGAAAACGTTTCTCTATTCCGTCCAATTTTTAAGGGTAGGGTTAGTTTAAAGGGCCTCTGATCAGTTTTTTTCCCTATGAAAATTATTTGGGGAAGTTTTTGGAATGTTTTGATAAGGGGAACCTCGTACTCCAGTAAAGTTTTCTCGGGATCTGATGTGGGGCAATGAAAGCTATGGCGACGAGTACTCTTTTGTATATTTCTATATTTATTTGACATTACAGATTTTACAAACAAGCTGGAGCAATTTTGAAAAATTTAACGCATTTGATGAAATTTTGCAGCGTTCGTCGAAATTTAAACTTTACACGTGATCCTATTTTTGCTGTCATTGAAGCCACGCTTGATCAATATCAGATTTCAAAACGTTCACTGCTGGTGCGCTCTCGTTCGTGAGTTACTCGCCCGACGTTACTCTGTTCATGTTTTTTTTTTGTCTTGTGACAATAAGATGGCGTTCATTTCAATCCATGCTGTAAGATTGACCCGTAAGATTGATATATAACCAACAAAGGTAGAATTTCAAAATATGATTGATTGAGTATTTAATGTGTGTGGACAAAAATTTTTGACGTACAGAATAGCCTTTATTGGTAATGTGATGTTTTAATCCGTTTTCACAAAAAAGCTGTTGTGCTCTAAAAGAGTGAACGCAAATTAACTTAACAGTAAACGCAAATTTGCGGTTCGAAAACCACGTTTCCCCGCTGTTGGGGAATTTCACCTTGCTGTTTAAGACTGAGTTTTACGAATATCTCTAAATCCAACGTTCAATGAAACAAAAAGTTCTCCGCACAAAGACATTTTGTGAATAGCTTTATATCAAAAAACAGTGTAGGCAAGCAAGCAACCAATCGTCAGATAATACCAACTAACTAAAAGTTTGAAGCAATTTTTGCCCAACCCTCATTAATGAGGCCTCTTGATCGGAAGTTTAAGTTGTGTCAACTAATGGCTTCAATTTTGTTCTTACATTTTTTCGATAAATTTTCAAATAATAAATCGAAGTATGCCTTTTTAGCGCTAAATATTCCAATTCAGTAACCTTCGTTATAGAATATAGAACCGATAGTATAGGACACAATGAGTTTTTCTATCCCAAATGTATCATCGATATGGAATCTTCAAGTTGCAAAAGTAAAACCTTCAAAATCTATCCATGTCTAGCTGGAGATTATTTCAAAAAGGCGCACCTCAAGCAAAAGATTATTTATGTTGCTCGTATTCAGAGGTCAAAATTCCCTCCAATTTTTTAGCTGCGGGCTGCTTCACATTCCATAGCGGTATTCCTTTCAGCTTTCGTTTTTGATACTAATCTGCTTTATCGATATCAGTTGCTTCATGCGCTATAGCACTGAAATACATTGACGCTTTTGAACTATTCCAATGGACATCTGACGCCAATCCTACCTGAGCTTGTGTACTTAACTGACGAGGCGTTTGATGCTTTCGAGTTGCGTACAGGAAAACATTCAAAGGGCTATAATTTGTCTCTCCGGTGAACGAAAAATTTCATGGTTTCGTATACGGAACCATCGGTTAAGCGCACCTCCCATTGGTTAAGCGCACCGGCAACCCAAAACCACTGGTCATTAGTCTCCCGACCTTCGAGGTTGGCAGTGATCAATAAGATTGACTCGCGCTTGTGGCATTGGAGAGGCCCCGAAATACGGTTTAGAGGAACTTCGGGCTATAGGGCTTCTGGTCCCTGATAAACCAATTGGGCAGTTCTTGCTTTGACGTTCGATTTTTGGTTGAGCAATGGTTTTGAACACTTTTGATGATTTTTTATGTCCGTGAACGCTGCTATTCCGCCTCATCGCTTAGCGTCACCGTGTTTCCATTCAGTTCAGTCCTTTGTGGTTCTGCTTTATAGTCTGTGTTTTGTCAGTGATGAAGCTTTTTACACGTGGTCAAGCCACCATATTATGTTCTTGTATGTGTTTACATCCCTTAGCTGGACATACCATTGACACACAAGTGGGCTTTTTTGCTTTGAAAGGAGTCATCTCGTGTCTCACGCCATTTTTTTGCATTCGGCCTTTGGCTGTCTCTTGGCAACTGATTTCATTTAAGCATTGATTAATGTTTTTGAATGATCAATCCAGTCTTTAGTTTTTTCCACTCGAAGCCTCTCTAAATCAAATTTGAGAGCAGGCACCGAATCGTTGGCATCATGTTTTATTCTTTCGAGTTATTATATCATGCAGGTTCATGAGACGCAGACAAATATTTGCTCTTTTAACTGCTAGTTCTGTTTTGGTGTCTCTCAGAGGTACTTTCAAGGAGGTTTTTCATTAGTGTATGCTTTCTTGCTGTTTGTCTCCTGGGCCATTCGACCGACTTTGTTGAGAACGACACGTTCTGGTTGTTTTCAACCCATACAACTGTACTGGTTGAAGAAATTTTGATCAGCAGATATATGATTTCCATTCGTGTAGCTGATTAGCGCAGGTGTCATCTTGACGGACGCTCTTCTAGCTTTAGTGAAGTAAGTCCTTGCATTGGCGTTTATATCGGAGCGTCAATTTAGATTCAAAAGCAGATGCTTAAACTCAGTGACTTTGTTCAGTCCTTTGTCCTGGAGGGTGACATTACATGCGCGATCTATGTTTTCTGGCAGTTCTTCAGTTTTTGGAAATGCTATGCCCATGCCACAGTTTTCAACGACCAGACTGAGGTTATCTACTTTGCTCTGCGTTTCTTGCCTGTATGCGTTTCCTGCTCATTTCTTGCCTGTATGTTTAAGTCATTGCATAAGCAAGGTGATCTTTTACAGCTGGGCAGTCTTTTGTGAAATATTAGAGTAAATTTTGTGAACCGATGTCATATTCTTATCTGAAAGCTCGTTCAAGTTTGATCTTAATTTCTGGTCTTAGTTCAGCGTGAAAGTGTTCGGATCTTTGCGTTATCGATCTTCTCGGGAATTGCAACTTATAAGTTCGGAGATCTTATCATGGTTTCAAGACCAATTTAGACTATTACTAGCTATTCTTTAGCCTCTCTGAAGTCTTCTATGATTTCCCTCAGTCGTCCCCATATTGCTTGCCGAGTGCTTTAAATAAGGATTAATAATTGTTAGGGTGTATTTTCAATACTTTTGTAAAAACTAATTACCTTGGCGTCTTCAAATTTTTGTGGCACTGTCGTTCTGTCAGTCCAGATGAATAATTTTATCAGAAGAGGAACTAACTCCTTCTCAATTGATTTAAGAACTTCTGGAGCGAGGTCAGTTTCCTGGAGCTTTCACAGGTTTCTGGAATCTATAAGTTAATTGAACCTCATTGGGATCTCTTAAGAAGTCGACGGAATCCTTGGGTTACTTCGAGATGGCTCCTAGCCTTGTGGCATTTCGAGTTAGCCGTTCCTTGATTAGCTTTTAAAAATTGTGAAATTGAGTTTTGCAGCGAGCGCTCCTTTTCTCCTTACATTGGAACCACGTCACCCTGTATGTTCTTAACGTTTCTTGTACGACTTTTTAGGCCAGCCATTTCTGTAAAATAATCAAGCTCTTCTTCAAACTTTCTAAGGTTTCTCTGGACTGCACTTTCTTTGCATTCAAAGGTGATCCTTTTCTGTTATTTGTGTAGTTTATCTCGTTCTATCTTTCCGCTCTCAGATTTTTCTGAAGAGTACATGGTATGCGCTGCCTTTCTCTTTCTTAGTTGTTTTTGCTGCCACTGAAGTTAGCTGAGCGTCCCAGCAGTCAGTTTTTTTCCACAGTCATCTCTGCTGCAAGTACATGTTTTTTAATGACTACAGTTAGCACTTCTGTTACTGTTAACTTTTCTAATGTTTTAGTTCTTAACTCCGAGATCAAGTCTCATTTCTTCAAGCTCGTAGGAGTTGAATGTAAATTTGGTCTCAGATCTTTTTTCAGCAGCTTTCTTTGCGCTTTGGCTGACTTCCTTGTTCTCTTTTCGCCATTTTTGTTACACTAATGAGCGTGGCAAGATCGGAGGCCAGACTATCCTTCCAAGGCCGCATTAAGTCTCTTACGCTGAAATGTTCTACTGCCGACTACTCAATTACCGCATAATATTTCTGAGAAAGCTCCTTGGTTCTTGGATGTCGCCATGTGCATTTCCTCAAATCACTCTTCAAGAAGAAATTTTTCTCAACTAAGTTGCGTACTATATTCGGCCAGGAGCAAGTCATTCCTGCCCACTCTCATAACATGTCTCTGCCTCTCCAATCTTTCTGGATGGATGGTCATTAAGATCTAATCCAATTACTGCATTATAGTCCTCCAAAATCAATATTTCTCCCTTCTTATCCTTTATGTATGATATGTGCTTTCTTTCATCAGCCTTTTCAACCGCGCATTGGTAACCAACAATATAAATCATGCATCCGGTGGTTGAACAAGTGAAATCAGAAACTTGAATGAATTTTATCATATGTACCGGTTATGTGTCGCAGATCACACCGACACCAGGTAACTTTCTTTGCATCAGAGGGCACAACACCATTGTTTTGCGTGTAATTGTCACGTGTGCTTTCATCACAACCACGCAGGCGTGTTTGATTTAGCGTGAACAGTCGGTTTCGGCGTCTTTGCATGGTCTCAGTGATCACGGAGACGATCTTTTGTAGCAAAAAAACTTGCAATTCCACTGACCTTTTTTCATATTGCTATGGTGAGGGCCCTTGTTTTTTTCCTTCGTTTGGCCTGTTTGGCCTTGGGGTTGTCAAACGGAAAAGATCATAGCTTTAAAAAGATGGTAAATTTGATGATTTGATGACAAGCCTATCGATAGCTAAATAAAATAAGTGTTACTACGAAATAAACGAGTACTAATAATTGATGTGGATAGATGGTCCAAAAGGATTGGATCTATTCTGTGCTGTCCCCGCTGCCGTTTTTATCCCAAAAGAAATTTTGTCGCTAATTTGACCCGACGCTCCAGTGCGTTATTTCCAACCAGCCAGCCACAAAATGTGGGGATTGCATAGCACACGCGTCTTAATCGAGCAAATAATATACATCCCTAAGTTTTGAACAGTGGATCCTTACATTGCAGTTTTTTAGTACTTCATTTAGATTAATTGGCCGTCGTTTATGCCACTGAGGGAGGGGAAAACAGTTTTTTAAAGCTGCTACTCGGTGTGCATGATATTGTCCGAGAAGCATACCATCATATTTCTGAATTATTATTTCGCGTACCCAGTTATTTGGTCATTATACACCATACAGCATCATCATAAAGTTTCTGATTAAGTGCGAAAATCTGAAAAAGTTAACCTTTACTTCTTGAAAGAGAACCCCATTCTATTTTCTCTTTTCATAGCAACAAGTTTGGGATCAGGAATTCCTGGATTGCGTTATGTTAAGTGGTTCCATCAAAATTACGATTTAAATTAAAGAAATTGATATCGTTTTTTCAAAGCTGTACTTGAACACACTGAGCTGTACTTGAACGGTTAGATGCACTGGTGGCCACTGTTGCTCACATTTTAGTAAGTTTGCTATTGAAGATTCTTAAAAGTTTAAAGGTCTTATATCAAAATTAGCTTTGATCAGACATGAGATAAGAACAAAAGTACACGTGCATATTTGCGTTGTGCATTTTTCTGCGAGGGAAAAGCAGATCGTTTTAAATGACCCAAGTTTGAATACCAACATTCAGATTCTTGAATTAATCTTATATTTTGTCTTCACGTTTCGATCTCGTAAAGCAAGTAAATTTTAACACCGGCTCTTTAACCGTAGAACCCTCCCGGCATTTTGGCAACAATTATGGTCTAATATGGACAGTTGAACCCGCGAAAAAACATGGCCCCATGAAATGCGCCCATAATTAAGTAATATAGGCTGGAGACTGCAATTAACACAGGTAGGGGTCTATCGGTTCTAGTCCCACTGAACGGAACAGATTCCGAATTTAATCGTCCCTTTTTGGAATTCAATACTGTTGTCAATGGTAACGATGGCATTTCGAATCCACACTTCAGTCTTAAATGGACATACAAATCGAATAAATGTTCTTGAAATGCGGTTGCAAATTTAATTCGAAGAGAGATCTTTGATCTTTTCCGTGTATCCCCCCAGAACGTTGAGCACCCCCAGTTACAGAGCACGTTCCATGGCACAGGAAATTATTGTTAAAATACAGCACATGCTTTTGTAGGGTGCAAATATTGTGCACCCGCTAAGCTGGGGGACAAACGGAAAAGATCACTAAACGTAGCTTTTAATAATTTTTATATTTTATCTCGCATCTTTAGAGCCTTGAGATACAGATCTGCTTCAGAAGTTTGTTTTACTTGCAGATGTGTATCTTATTCTGGTACCAATATGATGGCACACCCAACAAAATATTAGTCTGTGGACCGGCAGACCACAAGTCAGAAAAGAAGCCGGATGCTAAGGGGTCTAAAGAGCCTGAAGTTCAGAAGAAGCAGGACCAGACAGACGAAAATGAATTGAACTTCCTGGACCCCAACTATGCGGCTGGGTTGGAGGCTGCGTCTGACTACTCTGAATCATTCGATGCTGAACACCCTATTAACAAAGTCTTGCATAGGTATCCTTTCTTCGTCTTTACGTGATTAGTAACTGTGTCAGCTGTAACGTATAATATTCTTATCTCCTGAAAACTGTCCCCCGCGCGAACAAAATTTTTGTTTTCATAAGCATTTGTGAACAAAATTTTACGTTTGCTCAAATAATGGTTTGTTAAGACTAAAAACAGTTGGTACCATCTGTTGCAATTAACCTATGACACAGTTTTCAAGGTGTAATATATCTATTGGAAACGGAAAAACTTAGGTTCCTGGTACCTATAACTTGATTACAGGTAACTGGATGAAAATTTTTGCAAATCGATTCTAAGTATACGAGCCAAATATAATACTAGAAAAGTTCGACTCTTCTTGACTGTTGATCCTCAGAAAACAACCACAATTATATTAATAATTACCGAATTAATTAAATTTTCCGAACCTTTCCATGTCATTTTAAATAATTGACGCTAAAGATAATTATTGAGGCCCAAGAAGGCCCGTTTGTCCACTTACAGCCGCTCTGGCTATTCCACTAGTTGTTGTCGACTGATAAAAAAAACAAACAAAAAAAATAAAAATAGCACATTTTATTGCATAAGCCTCAATTTTATGGAATAAATCATAAATCTTGGCTGTGGATGAAAAGTTTTCTGACAAATCGAAAGAATGTGTTGCAATAAATGGAGTTGCTTCATCTTTTCTGAGCGTTAAATGTGGTGTACCTCAGGGATCAATCTTGGCGCCTCTTTTGTTCGCAATCTACATAAACGATCTTCCTCAATCATGTGAACATTTGAAAGTTATTCTTTTTCCAGATGATACCAACATAACAGCTGTTGGTCAATCAAAAGCCGTAATCCAGCAGGATCTTAATCGTCTTGCCTCCTGGTTGCAAGTGAATACACTTTGTCTGATTACATACAAAACTTATCAAATCAACATTAAATCAGCTCAAAGTTCAACGGATTTAAGAAATAGTCATAGCCTACCCGGCTTATTAATCAAAAACACAGCTAGTTACAAGTACCTTGATGTTTTCTTAGATAACAAATTGTCTTTAAATGGTCACATTAGTTTGGTGATGGAGAAACTAAGTGGGCAGTGTTGAATTTTATCAAAACTACGACATTACGTGCCTCGTGGAGTTCTGTTAGATTATTTCTCTTCAAATGTTAAGCCTATCGTTCACTATGGTGTACTAATTTGCAAATCGATTCTAAATATACGAGCCAAATATAATACTAGAAAAGTTCGACTCTTCTTGACTGTTGATCCCCAGAAAAGAACCACAATTATATTAATAATTACCGAATTAATTAAATTTTCCGAACCTTTCCATGTCATTTTAAATAATTGACGCTAAAGATAATTATTGAGGCTCAAGAAGGCCCGTTTGTCCACTTACAAACGCTCTGGCTATTCCACCAGTTGTTGTCGACTAATAAAAAACAAACAAAGAAATTAAAAATAGTGAAAATGTTGATGCAGTTTCCAGTAAACTCAACGAGATTCTTCGCAAAATAATGTTTGGTTGGCTATCTCAGCTAGCAGCTTCTTGATAAATACGAAAAAAATCAAATCTATCTTTGAACAAGAGGGCTCATCAAGCACTGTACGTTGCACACAGTTCCAACACAAACCAGGACATGATAGCACGATCAGCTCAGCAGCTACAACAAATTGTAAAAGAGGCCGGATTTCACGAAAAAGAATTCACTATTGACTAAGATTTCGACCAGGGTTTTATATACTGTAATACTAGCAATCTCAAAGCATCCTTGAAAAGTGCAGACAAAGGCATTTGATTATATCCTGTTTCCCTGACAAATAATTAAGAATTTGGATAACAAAAGTTCTAGCGGCGTTGATGAGCTGAGTAATGTATTCATTAAATCCTGTTCACCCGTTCTTGGTCCTCATTTAGTCAAATTAATCAATGCTTCTTTCATTGAGAGTTTTTTCACGAATGTACTCATATACACGCGAAAATAATACCTCCGCATAAGGATGGTGCCAGAGATCAATCAAATAACTATAGACCCATTGCATTATTGAATATTTTAAGCAAAGTTTTCGAAAGAGCTATGTTCAACCGGGTTTACAACTTTCTAGAGAGGTTTTCTTTCCTGTTTGAAAACCAATTTGGATTCCGTAAAAAACACAGCACAGTGGATGCTATCGCAAAATTAACGGAATCAATCCGATGCCTGGAAAAAAGAACATCAGTATGTTCATTTTTTTCTGGATCTTCGCAAATCGTTTGATTCTATTGATCATGACATTTTATTGCATAAGCCTCAATTTTATGGAATAAATCATAAATCTTGGCTGTGGATAAAAAGTTTTCTGACAAATCGAAAGCAATGTGTTGCAATAAATGGAGTTGCTTCATCTTTTCTGAGCGTTAAATGTGGTGTACCTCAGGGATCAATCTCGGCGCCTCTTGTTCGCAATCTACATAAACGATCTTCGTCAATCTTGTGAACATTTGAAAGTTATTCTTTTTCCACATGATACCAACATAAGAGCTGTTGGTCAATCAAAAGCCGAAATCCAGCAGGATCTTAATCGTCTTGCCTCCTGGTTGCAAGTGAATAAACTTTGTCTGATTACAGACGAAACTTATCAAATCAACATTATATCAGCTCAATGTTCAACGGACTTAAGAAATAGTTATAGCCTATCCGGCTCATTAATCAAAAACAGTTAGTTACAAGTACCTTGGTGTTTTCTTAGATAACAAATTGTCTTTAAATGGTCACATTAGTTTGGTGATGGAGAAACTAAATCGGCAGTGTGGAATTTTATCAAAACTACGACACTACGTGCCTCGTGGAGTTCTGTTAGATTATTTCTCTTCAAATGTTCAGCCTATCGTTCAATACGGTGTACTCATATATGATGGAGTGAGTTTCAGCTCAGTGTAGCCAATTCGAATGCAACAGCTACGAATACTGCGTGTTAATTTTTTAGGAAAAAGAAAAATTCGTTAGAAGATTTCATAAAGGTGGTAAAATCTATTAACTCTTAAAGTTTGTTTTCTGATCAGTTTATAATTTGCAAGGTGATAATAAGCTAAACAGCTGGTTTTTTCTTTAGTAGATGCTCATAAATATGCAACACGCAGATCAGCTTAATCTTTTTTGAAAGTACCTAAGGCCAAATCTGAAGTTAGTCGGTTCTCATTCCCTCACAGATGCAGCAAGTTATACAATATATTAGTGAATAACTAAGTGCTGATGAGTTGCTATGATAACCCTGCCTTGCTTTTTTTACTGATTTAATGCATAGAATTCGGGATTCATATAGGACGCAGCAAAAAATGGAAACGATTTCTCACAGGATTGAGACCTCGTTGTTGAGGTCAAAATTGCAAATTTCTCACAGGATCAGTATTTGAATTACATAGTATTGTTTCGACAAAATTGGCAGTTTTTTTGGGGCCTTCAAATTCAATTAAGTATGATTATTGTTTTTTAACAGGGCAGCGCGTGGTGATCCCAATGGGTCCCTACGTTGTCTTCTCTGTTTCTCCTTCACGAGTCATGGTTGTTTTTTTCATTAGTTAATTTTGTTTAAACATATACTAAAAACAGAGAAATTTACTCTCTCTCTCTCTCTCTTTATATATATATATATATATATATAGATATATATATATATATATATATATATATATATATATATATATATATTGTATGACAAATGGAATGAATGATTTGAACTATTAGAATTAAAAGTGGACATCATTTTTCTCATGTCCTTTCATTTCTCGATTTTATTTAGGTTAAAGAATTTAGTGTCTCAAAAGCAGAAAATTCGATTTCAGTTCAAATGCATTTGCACGCAGCACACTATGTCATTATGAAAAAAAGTGGCGAATGCATTACTTCAACTTTTCTATGATTTTTAAGAAATTGTTCAAATGGCTAGTTCAATTACCCTTTACAGGCCCAAAGAGAACAAAAATCAAAGTAAGATTTTTGTTAACCAATTCATATAGTGCCTTTTTGAACAAAGGTTGTGCAATGCAAAGATTATTCTTCAAAACCTTGGTCATCAAAATCTTGGAAAGGACGCGAATAATTTGAAAGTAATCTTTGTGAATTTTTAATAGCCGCGAAGCGATAGTTGAATCTATTATTTGCTTTCTCTGGTTTTTTTCGACTCGAAGAGGAGTATTGGTTTTCTTCAGGTTTTTTTTTACCGGAAGTACTATTTTTGTTTATCTGCTGCGTTCAGTGAATGACTATTTGACTTTGAAAAGAGTTTCAGACATGGTTGTCTATAGATGACAGTTTTTAGCCGTGTTTTTGTCCATTTGGCCTAAAAAGTTTTATTTTAACTTGGTTTTTTGTAGAAGTAAATTTTGACCGATGCCGCATGAATATGCAACCATCTGAAATCGTTAACACATTTTTCTGACAGGTTAATAATGCGTTTCAAGTGCAAAAAATGCTCCTATTTCTCATTTTTTGTCACCTTTTGGCCTTTTCATTAATTTCTTCGTTTTTGGCTCTTTGAGCGGACTTTGTTAACCAAATTAGTAAATATTTCATCGTCTTTTTGATAATTCCTGAATTGGATGCCTCTTTTTGACCCTTTACAATTTTTGTCATTTCTTGCAGTATTCAAATTTTTCTTCCAAAATGAAGTTTTGGGAGCTTAACATGGCTTGACTTCTTCTGCTTGCGTACTTTCATGTTTTCAATTTTTTAAAAATATTTGGCTTGTTTTGTATATAGGTGTAATGTAATTTTTAGTTCAGTTGGTTTTATGGGCTATCTTCATTTGAATCATGATCACTTAAAATCTGCTGTTTGTTCATTTGTTCATGCAATTTCAACTGAATTGCGTGCGTGACGTCATTTTTCGCTCTTAGTGAAGCGAGTTTTTTGTTCATTCGCGTGATTAAGTTATTGGTCACACATGACTTACCTCACCCTCAAAAATGACTTCCTCACTCTCAAATTAACTTTTCGTTACTTCAATTCAAAGAGATAAGGTCAAGTGAGCGTATTGCACTCTAGTTGAATGTATTTTAAGAGCAGCTAATAGAAGCAGCAATAAGTTAAACAGATTCTTTGTCAAAGCTTTACATCTTAGCCCTTAATCAAAAGAAATTTTTTTTTTGGTCTGTCTTTTTTAGTTTCTTATTGAGACTGCAGATCTACGAAGCTATCGCGGCTTGTTTCTGGTGATCTGTCAGCTATGTTTTCAATCTTTCAAGCCAATAAGCTAATAAAGTGCTCTTCTTGCCAATTATGGTAGATATCTGGTTAATTTTTCCCATGTAGATAAAATTTGACCGAAAGGCTGTGCAACGCATCAAATGTTAAAGTGAATTCCAACACCTTTTCACAGCAAAAAGGTAGGAGTCAAATTGTTAGAACATGCTTTGCGGATCTCTGTAGTTAATTGTAAAGTTGTGAAGGTTGGAAAGGTGAGAACAGAACTTCAAAAAAAGATGGATCAAAGTCCAACTACCTGGCAGTCAAAAGGGGGCCTTATACTTTTGCCCATCGATTCTGTTTCTGAATAATGATTTCAATCTTTTTACTTAGATTTGCTGAGCAACTGATGTATAAGTAGTTTGATTACTGAGAGTGAAAAATGAAAATAGTCTGGAAAAACAAAAAAAACTTCATGCAAAATGTCGAAAAATCCGAAGACATTTTTTTGACTGCTGATGCGCAGACTTAACATTTTTGCAGCAACAACAAGCTATGATAGGCAACAAAGCATATGATCCGACATTTGCGAATATATAAAACGATAGACAGGAAAATAACACTAAAAAATTTCTTTTCCCAAAAACTAGTGGTGAGAAAACCAAACCTAACAATGTTTGATATTAGCTGACATCAGATGTGCTTAGACCTTATACTCATTTTCTGTAGAGTTTTAAAGAGAAAAAGCAACAAATAGGACAATAAATAATTATTAGCCCAATTTTGGGATATTAATTTGATAGGAACAAAAAGGACAGCTTTTTTGAACACTGGAGACGTCAAAGTCAATTTAAGACGTAACTGTATTTTCAAAATTGTCTACGACAAACCACCGAACTTTTGGTAGCAACTATGTTCACTAGTTCCGCCAATGGACAAAGTGACGAAAACAACAACAAGCAAAGACAGTCTTCAGTAAATTACAAAATCGAATACAAGTGATGCGAAACTGAAAAATAAACCAGCGACTAAAAGCTGAAACCTTTGAGTTATATTATTAACAAGACCAGATATTATTGATACTGGAGAAAAAAGAAAAAGAGAGTATCAAAAGTGGCAAAACTCAAAAGTCAACTGAATTTTTTAAAAGTATGTTGAGTGTCCAGGTCTCAAAATTTTTAGCTATCAACTCAAAACTTGAAATTATTCACTTATGATTCTTCAGATGCATACTCTGGGATCAGTAAGCTGGGTTTAGAGAACTATCGCCTGTTAGCCTAAAAGATAACACTACGCAAAGAAAAAGAAACACAGGCAACTTTTATTCAACATTTAGCCACGAACGTTTAAAGTTTTGTAGCAACGAACGTTTAACTTTATCAGCAACGAAGACAAAAAAATAAGAATTCAAATTGCGGTATGTGAAAAAACACTTTTTCGCACTAATTTAAAAGCACTAGACAAAATTCAACTCCATTTGGACCTTCTATGGACATCAAAAGTCGAAGAAATGTGGGAACAGAACTTCAAAAAAAAAGACTGCAACCCAATACATTCCAATCCATTCGGATAGTCAAACGAGAGGCACAACAAGAGCCGGCTGAGAAGATTAGGTTGCTAATAAACTTGAAGAAAATAGATTTGAAAATTTATTGGCAGGAGTCAAATTAAAGCAATTAGCATGTTATTGATACCTCTTTAGATTACTGTAAATTATGAACAGAGAGATAAAAAAAGTTTAGTTTGCGAAAAAGAAATCATTGAACGTTAGGTAGTTAAAATTGCGTGTCAAGAGACCTTTTAGGGTACCATTTTTCCCTAGGATGCGAGATTCGCATCCTAGAAGAGACTCGAGACAGACTCGCAATAAAAACTCGCAAAGTATTTGTCATTTTGAAGGAAATGTTGGAACTAAAACTAATAAATATGATTTATCTACTTCAGATATTTGGTACTAACACTGCTACTCCAAAATGTGTTAAAGCAAATTTTACTAAGGTAGTAGCTGCTACTGTTTTGTCGTACTCAGAACCTTTTGTAACTATTAAAGGTCAGAATAAGCAACATTAACTTTTTTAAAAGTCGAACTTTTCGAATTGGAAAAAAACTCCCCATATCAATAAACGTAAATTTGTTATAGGAGTTCATTTACTAACGGTGAAACCTCATCCTCAAAACAGAATTTAGTCACCAGCAGATGGTAAAAAATTCATCTAAGGGCTAAGCATTTTCACACCATCTGCTGGTGACTAAATTCTGTTTTGAGGATGAGGTTTCACCGTTAGGAAATGAACTCCTAAAACAAATTTACGTTTATTGACATGGGTGTTTTTTCCAACTCGAAAAGTTCGACTTTTAAAAAAGTCAATGTTGCTTATTCTGACCTTTAATAGTTACAAAAGTTTCTGAGTACGACAAAACAGTAGCAGCTAAACATTTTCACACCAACTCTCTGTTACCAAGAATGTAAAAAGAAAGTCAATTTTATGATAAGAGTTGCAATTTCATTTGAAGTAAGTTCCTGATATCAACGTCAATGAGTTCCTAACTCATGATCCGATTCAAATGTTTGAAGGCTCACGGCTCATCTTACATTAATTCAACGCATTCACCGACGATCTTATCTAATTTCGCTTGAATTTAGCGTTGACCTTCCTTAACCGGTTTGCTAGCCTTTTGTTTAATTTACATCATTCTTAACTGAATCAGCTTAGAACTGATTTTATTGTCAACTCAGAAACCAGGCAGCCAGCAGAAACATCAAATTGCCAGCTCCTTGACACGATTTACTTCTAAAATTTCGGCATTCCCAAAATCGCAATTTTCCTTATGACAACCTTACTTTTTATCTGGGCAAGCTACAAAAAAAAATTATTCCTGCGCTATAGACACTGTAGATCTGCCATGCCACGATTGATTCGATTTAACAACTAATCAATTGAAAAAAATTTTTAAATTTCGTCATTGGCTTGTTTTATTCAAATAGAGAATGCAACCAACTCTTTTCCTAGACAAGCTATACCAATTTTTTTTCACTCCCCATACACAGGGGACTATGACTTTGAGTTGATTTGATTAACTCCTTGACCCGATAAAGAACACCTAATTTTAAGATTTGTTATTCGCGAAATTCGCAAATTTTCGTATAAAAGACCAATTTTTTCCTAGACAAGCTACACAAAAAACTCTTTATGTTTTACACTTCCCATACGCAAAAAAAAAACGCAAAAGTATATAAGATTGGCGGTGAATGCGTTGAGTTTGTGTAAGATCTACGATCAATTCAACGCAAAATTATGTAAGATTTGCGGTGAATGCGTTGAATTTACATAAGATCTACGTTAGACTCAACGCAAAATTTATGTAAGATCTACGCTAAATTCGACGCAAAATTATGTAAGATCTATGCTTAAAAACGCAAAATTATATAGGATTAGCGGTGAATGCGTTGAATTTGTGTAAGATCTACGATCAATTCAACGCCAAATTATGTAAGATTTACGCTAAATTAAACGCAAAGTTATGTAAGATTGGCGATGAATGTGTCGAATTTATGCAAGATCTACGCTCAGGCGTAGATCTTACATAAGTTCAACGTATTCACCGCTTTTAAGTTTAGTTCCCAACGAAGACACTTAGTTAAGTGTCGTGTAGCATTGTAAATTTCTTTAAAACTGAAAAGATTCGGAAATTTCTTGCTATGCAAACTCTTGAAGGAGCGCCGAACAAATTAAAATGGCTGATAAACCTGAAATTTATTCATCTTCAACAAGTGATTCTTAAGAAAAATATCAATGGAGTTTTCATCGCGTTTCCTGAGAAACGTTAGCTTAAGAATCCCTCTTTGTGAAAGAACAATTGATGTTGCAAGGAAGTATAGCTGCAACAATGATAAATAAGGATTTCAAACTATAATAGGATTGGTGTAAATGTAAAATTTATGGTATTCCTGCCAACAGTATCTTGCAAGGTGACAGACTCTTAGTAGGTCTGAGTAGCGATGTGGTAGAATGCAACAATTTTATAAGCAATTAATAGCTATTGTTTCCACGCTGTAGAAATTGATCATCCATATTTGATTAATTGACACCCTTATAACGGTCTTTTTTTTCCAATTTCGCAATAGTTTAAGGGTCTCTTTTAAGTTTAAATTAGTCAATTATCAATATAAATACAAGTATTTGTTTTCAATTGCTCTCGACGAAATTCGTAACAATTATTGTAAACGGCCTTGTCTGGTTTTGCAAATTTTTTGCTTGACCGTTTTTGCGCTTTTCTTCTAGAACATTCTTTGACTTCTCCAGTGACTTTTTCACGCTTTCGTTCATTTTTGAGTGATCTCTTTTGTTCTCACTCCGAAGTAAAGCTTGTTGCTAAAATAAAATTGATTGCAACATAGCAACAGAAAGGGCCTGGTAGACGACGAGTGGCCTGTGCTTCTGGTGAGGGATCGGGAGGTTCATGGTTCGAATTCCGTCGTGTTCAACTATTTTTGCACCCATAAAGAAAAAATTATCAAGGCTACAGCCCCTGAATTAAATTGCATCGCCTGTCGTTCGAGAGCAATTCTTCCGACATTAGTCGGTTTATGTTCCATTAATGGCTTGTAAAAATTTCTTTGTCATAATTTGTCATTTTATTTTGTTTGTCATAATGGTTCGTGAACGTGGAGAAAGTGAACAGTTCCGGAGTTTTAGCATTATAGGTTCTCTGCCCCTGTCGTCATGATTTTCGGATCTTTTCCGTTCGAAAGCTCGTCCAGCGTAGAATTTGGAATTAGAAAGACTTTTTTTGATTTTCGTTTTTTACAGGGAGTTATCGAGGTTTAAAGTTCTGAGCAAAGTAGAGTGAATTCCATTGTTTTTAATAGCCGCACAGCGATAGCTGGGGCTATTATTGGCCTTCTCTTGGTTTTTACAATTCAAAAAATTTGAATTGTATTGGGGCGCTGTCTTTTTAAGATCTGTTCACACATTTTCATGATTTTTGAAGTCAAATTGGAGTAGTGATTTTGGTCACGCCGAAACAGGAAGTGGAGCGAAAAAGCGAGTGGTTTTGCGGCGTAAAATTTTTTCGCTCTAATTTTGAAGTAGAGTGAGAAAACGGTGTTTGAACAAAAATTCGCTTTCTCGCTAGTCGTTTTTTGTTCACATGCGGCAATTTCACCTGAATTTTTACTGTTTTTTCGATTTGGTGGATAGGATTTTTTTCTCAATTGTTTTCCCAATCCATTCATAGTTAATTCCAGGCCTAGTTTTTTGTTTGAACCAAATTTTCATTTCTCGTTAGTGGTTTTTTCTTCTTTTCAATTCACCCATAGTCCGTTCTAGTTTTTGTGTCAATGAAATTTCTCTGAATTGTACGTCAGGACTTGTCCTGCTATGTTTTTTGTTTTGTCGTCAAGATTTTTAAGACCATATGACATCACAACAACTTCAAATCTGCTTTTTGTTCATTCGTTCATGCAATTTCAACTGAAGTGCGTGCGTCATTTTTCGCTCTTAGTGGAGCGAGTATTTTTGTTCATTCGCTTTATTAAATTTTTGGTCACGCTTGACTTACCTCACTCTCAGAAATGACCTTCTCACTTTGAAATTGGCTTTTATTTAATTTAATTCAAAGAGATAAGGTCAAATGGGCGTGTGTCTCTCTAATTGCAGGTTATTTGAGAGCAGCTAATAGAGGCAGCAAAAACATAGATTTTTAACCAAAATATAACATATCAGCCTTCAATAAACAGACGAATTTTTTGTCGGTCTTTTTTACTGTTTCTTTAGACTGTAGATCTACGAACCTATTGCGGCTAATTTCTGACAATCTGCCAGCTATATTATTCACGTTTTCCTGAATTTTTTACTAAAATTTCCTCAACTTTGCTAAAGTTTTGCTACAATTTTTTTCAAAAAATGCGGTTGATTTTGTTTTTAAAGACAAAAACATATTGTCGACTAGTTTTAATTTTCATTTAATTGTTTTGTCGAAAATTGGGGCTAAATAATTCAACATTCAGACTTTTTCATCAAAAACGGCACAAAATGAAATGCTTCAGTCCACTTTGATTAAATTTGCCGGAAATACGCATTCAAACACCACTAACACATTCTTTGTAGACTTAAAATGGGGCTATTTCCACTTCAACTCCCGTTGAAAGTGCTCTGTAATTAAAACTTTGCAGTTTTTTGCTAATTTTACTCGTTGATTATCAAAAACGTAGCATTTTTTAATTTTTTAACTAACAAATTATCTATATAAAATTTGAAAAATTAAGTGTTCCTAATGGACGAACAGCATTAGCAAGGCTATCAATGGACCATTCTTGGACTGTTACAATCCAAAAATGATTCGGATTGTAATCAGTCGGTCTTTTTCAAATTAAATTAGTAGATCTTTTTTATATTATTTAAAGAACAGAACATTTCAAATGAAAGCTCAGAAGTAATATGTCCAATTGGCTTTCTATGTAGCTCCAATTTAATGCATCTAATTAAAGCTTATGGTTGTTTTGACTTTGATTTTTATATAAATAATGGCTTATTGAAGTTTGCCTCAATTTTTTATTATTAATTTGGTCAACTTGTATCTTAGTGTAAGCAAAGAAAGAATGCTTCTTCTTTCTAATGATTTAAAATTTATAATCTATTGCAATTTTACGCCTTAAGTTATGGGTTTCTGGCTTTTTCACGCTTTCGTTCTTCATGTTTGAGTGATCTCGTTTCTCACTCCGAAGTAAAACTTGTTGCTAAAATAAAATCGATTGCAACATAGCAACAGAAAGGTCCTGGTAGACGAGTGGCCTGTGCTTCTGGTGAGGGATCGGGAGGTTCATGGTTCGAATTCCGTCGTGTTCAACTATTTTTGCACCCATAAAGAAAAATTTATCAAGGCTACAGCCCCTGAAATAAATTGCATCGCCTGTCGTTCGAGAGCAATTCTTCCGACATTAGTCGGTTTATGTTCCATTAATAGCTTGTGAAAATTTCTTTGTCATAATTTGTCATTTTGTTTTGTTTGTCATAATGGTTTGTGAACGTGGAGAAAGTGAACAGTTCCGGAGTTTTAGCATTATAGGTTCTCTGCCACTGTCGTCATGATTTTCGGATCTTTTCCGTTCGAAAGCTCGTCCAGCGTAGAATTTGGATTTAGAGACTTTTTTGATTTTCGTTTTTTACAGGGAGTTATCGAGGTTTAAAGTTCTGAGCAAAGTAGAGTGAATTCCATTGTTTTTAATAGCCGCACAGCGATAGCTGGGGCTATTATTGGCCTTCTCTTGGTTTTTTACAATTCAAAAATTTTGAATTGTATTGGGGCGCTGTCTTTTTTTAAGATCTGTTCACACATTTTCATGATTTTTGAAGTCAAATTGGAGTAGTGATTTTGGTCACGCCGAAACAGGAAGTGGAGCGAAAAAGCGAGTGGTTTTGCGGCTTAAAATTTTTTCGCTCTAGTTTTGAAGTAGAGTGAGAAAACGGTGTTTGAACAAAAATTCGCTTTCTCGCTAGTCGTTTTTTGTTCACATGCGGCAATTTCACCTGGATTTTTACTGTTTTTTCGATTTGGTGGATAGGATTTTTTTCTCAATTGTTTTCCCAATCCATTCATAGTTAATTCTAGGCCTAGTTTTTTCTTTGAACCAAATTTTCATTTCTCGTTAGTGGTTTTTTCTTCTTTTCAATTCACCCATAGTCCGTTCTAGTTCGTTTTTTTGTCAATGAAATGTCTCTGAATTGTACGTCAGGACTTGTCCTGCTATGTTTTTTTGTTTTGTCGTCAAGATTTTTAAGACCATATGACATCACAACCACTTCAAATCTGCTTTTTGTTCATTCGTTCATGCAATTTCAACAGAAGTGCGTGCGTCATTTTTCGCTCTTAGTGGAGCGAGTATTTTTGTTCATTCGCTTTATTAAATTTTTGGTCACGCTTGACTTACCTCACTCTCAGAAATGACCTTCTCACTTTGAAATTGACTTTTATTTAATTTAATTCAAAGAGATAAGGTCAAATGGCCGTGTGTCTCTCTAAATGCAGGTTATTTGAGAGCAGCTAATAGAGGCAGCAAAACATAGATTTTAAGCCAAAATATAACATATCAGCCTTCAATAAAAAGACGAATTTTTTGTCGGTCTTTTTTACTGTTTCTTTAGACTGCAGATCTACGAACCTATTGCGGCTAATTTCTGACAATCTGCCAGCTATATTATTCACATTTTCCTGAATTTTTTACTAAAATTTCCTCAACTTTGCTAAAGTTTTGCTACAAATTTTTTCAAAAAATGCGGTTGATTTTGTTTTTAAAGACAAAAACATATTGTCGACTAGTTTTAATTTTCATTTAATTGTTTTGTCAAAAATCGGGGCTAAATAATTCAACATTCAGACTTCATCAAAAACGGCACAAAATGAAATTATTCAGTCCACTTTGATTAAATTTGCCGGAAATACGCATTCAAACACCACTAACACAATGTTTGTAGACTTAAAAGGGGGCTATTTCCACTTCAACTCCCGTTGAAAGTGCTCTGTAAATAAAACTTTGCAGTTTTATGCTAATTTTACTCGTTGATTATCAAAAACGTAGCATTTTTTAATTTTTTAACTAACAAATTATCTATATAAAATTTGAAAAATTAAGTTTTTCTAATGGACGAACAGCATTAGCAGGGCTATCATTGGACCATTCTTGGACTGTTACAATCCAAAAATGATTCGGATTGTAATCAGTCGGTCTTTTTCAAATTAAATTAGTCAATCTTTTTTATATTATTTAAAGAACAGAACATTTCAAATGAAAGCTCGGAAGTAATATGTCCAATTGGCTTCCTATGCAGCTCCAATTTAATGCATCTAATTAAAGCTTATGGTCGTTTTGACTTTGATTTTTATATAATTAATGGCTTATTGAAGTTTGCCTCAATTTTTTATTATTAATTTGGTCAACTTGTATCTTAGTGTGAGCAAAGAAAGAATGCTTCTTATTTCTAATGATTTAAAAATTATAATCTATTGCAATTTTACGCCTTAAGTTATGGGTTTCTGGCTTTGATACTACTAGATTTCTCTTTTTAAAATTTTTTACGTTTTTGCATATTTTTCACGTTTTCTAGTTTTGTCACATTATCAGGTTTATGACAGTTCACATATCACAGTATTGGCATTCAATGGCATAATTGAATGTTTTAAAATCCTTAAAGACATAGATTATGGGTCTAACGGCTGCGACACTACTTTCTTGAAGAGTTTAAATGAATTTTTTAATTTTGTGTTTAAGTGTCGGTTTTACTTTGTCCTTTTAGTCGTATGAAATTTCCCGTATAATGACAGGCTTCACTGTTATTTCATTGAACCATAGATGAGCTATTATTCTAATATTAGTAGACAGCTGATGGCTTTCATGACTTTGAAAACAATTGTTTTCCAAAATAGACACTTTTTAACTTCGCAAATTTGTTCCTTTTATTGTCTATTTGTTACCTAGTCTCGTTCATTACAGGTCAAATATGATACTATTAATTTCAAGGAAGGGCGTTAGAAGGAATTAGGGTCACAAAATCTAATGTTTTCAGTGAATTCTTTATTACTTTACTGGCTTTGACACGGGTTTTTCACAAGAAAAAATGAATTAATTTCTTTTCTGTCATAATTGACGTTCTTATTGTAGCCGTAAGAAATATTCTGGATAGTTGCGGGTCTCAGGGGTTTCCTTGGGACGAATAAAGGAACATATTTTTTTCACTTCGTAATTAATGGCTTTCATGACTTTGGAAATATTTTTTTCGAAAGAAAACAAGGTTTTTTTTTAATTTTGCCTTTTTCTTTTATGTCAACTGGTTAACTAGTCTCATTATAGAGAGGTCACATACTACATTATTGGTGTTCGAAGAATGTGCAATCAAACAAATTTTGAGGGCCAAAATATGGCTTTACGGCTTCGAAAGCGTTTTCTGGCAAGTTTATTTGATTTTTTGTTTGTTGATCATTTGTTGTTCTTTTTGTAACTGAATAAAAAATACCTTCAGCTCTTAATGCCCTTCTATGGAAGCATTGGCAATCTTAGACCTATGGCAAATTTTGCTTGATTTATAATTGTTTTCATTACTTTGAAATAAATTGTTTTTTTTTAAATAAGCTTAACTTTACTCTTTTTGTTCTCTGTTGTCTAATTGTTACCAAGCCTTATTATGGACTGGTCCCATATCTTTTATGGTGAATTACAAGTTATTTTTTTTAGTTTCAGTTTTATCTGAGGCTATTTCGACTTTGTTATTAAGTTTTGTTTTTTAAAACGGACAAAGTTTTTGATGTAATTATTAATTGTTGTTGTTGTTTGATTTTGCTGTTCGTCTTGACTCGCTTTCTTTATATTGGCATATCTCGTTAATCTAATGCATCATATTTTACTCCACTAAGTTATTTGCTTTGGAGGCTATCTTTTCGTTCATACACCAATTTTTTTTGAAAAATACTTGAATTATTGGGTTTTTCTATCCGTTCCTCATTTGGTAGACAATTATGCCAAAATTGTGGATGAGCGGGTTCAGAACCTTATGTGCGATCGCACATTACCGAGCCTCTTTGTTTACTTTCATTATGTGAATGGCAATAATTTCTTGGTAGATCGTTAGTGTAATTAGAAAGAACAATGTTCTGGTTCATTTCGCCTAATCAAGTGCTATATTAATATGGCCCTGTGCCTCCCATTATCCGAGTGGTGTGTTCACTGTTATAGGGTTTGGCTGAAATCGAAGAGCGCCATCTTTAGAGCCTCATGTTCATAGGAATAGCTGTTGAATGGTTGTTTGCACATGACCACCCCCAACCCAAAGTACGACAGATTTAGGGTTAGGGGTAGTCATATACATATTAGTTTTAATTAGGGATGTTCGAGCTTTTTCTCTAACTTCGTTCCATTATTTTAACGTTAAATGCAAAAATTCGCTGAAAAAGCGAGTGTCCTAACACTGTGGATTTTGTTGAATATTTAGATATAAATTGATACTTGCTGCCAACCGAGATGAGTATTTGGACCGCGACTCTGAGCCCCTCCAGTTTTGGAATGACGCTGAATGTGACATCGTTGGAGGCAAAGACAAAAAAGAAGGAGGCACTTGGCTAGGTTGGTCGCAATTCAGTTTTTGATAATTATTCGGGCGTTCAAAGAAAAGCAGGTCTTCAGGAAATCTGCTTCTGTCAATTTTTGATCAAAATTCACGTAGACGACGAATGGCCCTCATTTGACTTAGAGTTTACTAAATCTGATAACGAGTCTAACTTTGTCGTCCTTCGGAGCTTAAATGTACGGTAGCTAACAAGATTGCGACTTTGCTAATTGTCATAAACCTCTCACTTCGGAGTGTTCTCGCTGCCGCGCTTGGAGATATATAATTTCGGACCTGCTCTTGCTGAAGCCGAATCAGGTTGTTAATGACCCGGTAGACGAACTCCCTAGGAAGATTTACAGACGCATATTCTGAGGTTATTTTGAAGGATAACAGGTCTCTTGCACTAGACCTTTTAATCAGAGATCTTGAGTTTATTTTGGACTCAGTCAGGGTGATTTGAACCAGGATCTATCAGCTTTCAATAAAATATGGAGCTGCGAATGAGATGACATGCTGTCCAATCTTCAACTGAGTCAGTTCAATGAATAAGTTGTAGGAATCTGCCATTGGCTCGAGATACTGATGGCATCACAAGAAGTGATTCTATACTATTTTTTATACTTAAAAGTTTTCTATGACTTAGCTACCGATTTTGCCGTTCTAGGGCTTCAACCAGTTGTGAAACAACATCTGTCAATGATTTTGTTTTGAAATTGTAATTAATTGAACTTTTTACTGTGAATAATTTTGTTCAGCTGTTTGAACATTTGACAATTTCGTGAATTTTGGAGTAACTGAAATTGGTTTTTTTTAGTTTTACGTCTTTAAAGCAAATTCGACTGATAAAAGTCAGCTACTAATATTTTGGTGAAACATTTTTTAAAATGTGAGTGATAAATATGAATTTCAATATTCAGGAGCTTTAGTAGTTCAAGCAACGCAAACTCTTTGACTTGATTAATTTATAGTGCAGTGAATTAACTGCTGGATACTTTAAAGTTATTGCTCTGGAATTGAATTTTTTTAAATAGTCTAATGGTTGTTACTTCCGCGCCAATGTATAGACCTAATTTTCGGAATCAATTTAAGCATTTTGAGTTGTCTGGTTTGCTCTCAAAATTGTTTTCTCATGTTTTTCTCATGTCATCTCTGTTGATATTGAAATTATTTTCGCGTATAATTGGGCGCTTGTTTTTGGCTGTGTTCTGGTTCCTGTTTACTAAATTACTTCGAAAATAAGGTACGGTCTGTGCGTTTGCTCCGATTTTCGAACGTTTTTCCAGCGATTGGAAATTCTGTGCTTCTCTGGATCTGAAGTTTGTTTTTTTGCTAACGACGGTTTCTCATTTTGTTTTCTCTTAATGCGCAAATTTTGTTAAAAAGTGCTAAAAGTTGGACGAGTCATTATTTGTACTGTTTTTTTTCTTAACATTACTGAAGTGAATTGATCTCGAAAGAACATATCTACGCTTTATTTCGGTGCGTCGAACTTCTTTTTGTCTTGGCGTTGAAGTTACGTCTGTTTGCTATAGGAATTTTGTAATTAATATCTGCAATAGCTAGCTATTATTTGCCTTCCTCCTGATTTTTTTATTTCGTCGTCACGATTTTTGTTACAAACATATGACGTGACTCCCACTTCAGCTCTGCTTTTTGTTCAATTATTTATTCAATTCAGTATGACATGTCAAAATGCAATGTTTTGTTTTTAATAGCAACGAAGCGATAGCGGCTATTATTGGGGACATCGTGATTTTTTTTAACTCGTCGTCTCCATCGATGATTCTTGCTACCATTGATTTTTTCAATTTCAGTGACTTCTACTGCTTTGGAGTTAAAATTTGTGTGGGTGACGTCATTTGTTCTGCTTTTAGGTCAATTGCGTGACTTACCTCACTCAAAAAAATGACTTCTGAAACCACTTAATGAACTTTTAATTTTATGAAAATTTACCAGTTAAAGATCAATAGTGTGTATCTAAGTAATGCCAAACGTATATGCCCTAATTCTTGAGTATTAGAGTCTTGCGTTTGTGATTTCGTACATCGATTTTGAAAAAGCTCTGTTTCTTATAGAGCGTATAGTCTCATAAAAATGACAGTCCGAATCTAACTCAAAAAGCCTAGTGGCCTGTTAAAGGGCTGGTGGTCAATCTGTCTGTCTTGTTTATTTAGTTATTTCAATTCCATAATTCCATGGAAGGCCACCATCGTCTATTGCGGCTATTTTCCGGCACTCTGCAGGCTATTTTTTGTTTGTGATCTCTCAATTGCTTGCGATTTTCTGCACTCTACTTAGATGAAAATACACTATGTTTAGATATAAATGAACATAATCTTTTTTTCACTCTGATTTTGTTATAGTGCATCACTTATGTTTTTCATTTACCAATTTAAAAAGTTTTAATCTCTGATGCATTTTTGTTTCATTGTTTGTTGATTTGCGCAATTCAAATTAATCAGAGACTGACACTCATACTGATCATTTTAATACCAAACCAGACCCTGAGGTTTAAGTTATTGTTGCTTTTATAACAGTTTCACTTATTGAGTTCCTGCGTTCAATTCAGGATTTTCTTTATTAATACTATTTTAACGTGCTTGAAAAATTTTTGAAGGAAATTGGTGCCTTAGTTGTATTGATCAATTTGTCACAAATAGCGAAGTGTAGCAGATATATGGGAACAATTCTTTGTGTTATTGATAGCTCTCAAACGAAGTTTGTAGCAATTATATTAGTCCGGTCGGTCTTTTATATGCGATTTTTTGCTTGACCGAATTGACTTTCGTATGACCCGTTTGACTTTTCGTCCTCAGAAACGGGATAAACAGGTAGCGCCCAGCGTACATTAAGTTCTCTTAGAGCCTTTCAGCTCTCTAGTCTCCAAGAATGCGATTCACAGAAACTGTGTTGGAGACCTATACTTATGGAGTGAAGGGCGGTTCTTTCAGGTTGAAGAATCCCCCCACTGTTGCGCCCACCCCACTGTTGGCTCCCCCCACCGGTCAACCCCCTCCCCAGGTAGCTAGTTACTGACGAAGCCAACCGCTCGCCGTTCGTTTGACAGCATTTCACCCCACGTTAGTCGGTTATGTTTAAAATAATTGATTGTCCTTAGTTTTGAAAATTTCGAAGTTTATACCGAAGAATTGCAAAAGTTTTGTGTAGTTTGAATATTTGTTTTTGAGCAAAGATATGTTTTTATTTGATGCTAGGTTAGAAATTTTGGATTGTAAGTGGTGCGCTATTCGACATTTATGAGAGCATTGTATAAATTCGGTTTGCTGTTTTTGTTTTATTGTTTAATTAAGTTCTGATCTTTGACAGTCGCCTGAGGTTTTTTCAGTTAGCTTTTTGTTGTTCTTGTACTATTTTGTTTATGTGGATTAATTATTTGCCCACGTCTTTGATGGTGTATGTAAGTTTCGACAACCCGTTCCTCGTTTCCTTTTTTAGTTGCTGAGGCCTTTCATTTGAAACTTTGGTTGATTTCTCAATTTACACCGTGATTTGCATTCAGCAACTTTTCTGATCTTTCACTTATGATCTTTTACATAAATGTGCAGAACAACCGAATTGTCACTCTTAAGGTAATTCTTAAATAATTCTGAATTTCAACTATGTAAATGAAAAATCTTCAAAAATCCATCAAATCAGTTGCTGTTCTCTTCAATACAATTTATCAAATATAATGGATCAGCCGCACTTGTTTTACTCTTGTGTTTTTCGACTGCACAAACTTTTCAGAACACAAAGTTTTTTGCGCTACCTGTAGATTTGTTTAGGCGTGTCAAGGAAAAACAAGTGTGTTTCTGTCATCCTGAATAAGTACACAAAAAAACGCGATGATGGACCCAAGAGCTCTCGTGGGAAGCTATGTGTTGATAACTTGAAGAACCACAGTGAGTTCGCAAACAAATTACGTAATGATTGTGCCAAAAATATGTATTCCCCCTTCTTTCTGCTCAACTTCGATTTTGCGGGACCCCTCAGCTGTAGTTACTACACGTGTGGAACTGACGGGAAGTTAAAACATAAAGAGATCACAGGCTCTGGTTTTTGTGGTCATTCGAATTCGTCTATGGAGCGACCATGGGTCAAAACGAACAAGGGGGTGCAAATGTTCGAAGAGGCTATTACAGAGTCACTGAACAAAACTGCTGAGAGTTCTAAAATGCAGATTATGAGAGACCTGAAGGCGCAACTCCTCAAAGTGATGACAAGTGACAGAAGGCATGAGAATATTTACTAATAACCGCACAGCGATAGCTGGGGCTATTATTGGCCTCTCTTGGTTTTTTACATTTCAAAGAGTTTGAATTGTATTGGGGCGCTGTCTTTTGTTTAAGATCTGTTCACATATTTTCATAATTTTTGAAGTCAAATTTGAGTAGTGATTTTGGTCACGCCGAAACAGGAAGTGGAGCGAAAAAGCGAGTGGTTTTCATGCTTGAAATTGTTTCACTGTAGTTTGAGAAAAAGGTGTTTAAACAGAAATTCGCTTTCTCGCTAGTGGTTTTTGTTCACATTCCGCAATTTCAGTTTGATTTTTACTGTTTTTTTGATTTTTTGGATCAGATTTTTTTTCTTAATTGTTTTCCCAATCCATTCATAGTTCATTCTAGGCCTAGATTTTTCTTTCTCACTAGTGGTTTTTTGATCACATTCGGCGTTTTGACATTGATTTTCAGTTTTACATTTTTTTGATCTGATTTTTTTTGGTTAGTCAATGGAAGTTCTTTGAATTGTACGTCAGGACTTGTCCTGCTATGTCTTTTTATTTCGTCGTCAAGATTTTTGTTACGACCATATGACTTCACAACCACTTCAAATCTGCTATTTGTTCATTCGTTCATGGAATTTCAAAGTGGGTGCGTGACGTGAAGCGAGTTTTTTGTTAATTCGCGTGATTAAGTTTTTGGTCACACGTGACTTACCTCACTCTCAAAAATGACTTCCTCACTTTGAAATTGACTTTTCTTTGCTTGAATTCAAAGAGATAAGGTCAAGTGAATGTGTGTCATTCTAAATGAAGGTTATTTGAGAGCAGCTATTAGAGGCAGCAATAACATACAGATTCTTTATCAAAATATAACAGCTCATCTTTTAATTAATAGAGGAAAATTTTTTTGGTCTGTTTTTTAACTGTTTTTTAGCCTGCAGATCTACGCAGCTATTGCGGCTATTTTCTGGCAATCTGGCAGCTATGTTACTAATGTTACTCAGAGATTTCAAAATTGCTTTAAATAACTGAAATCCTGAACAATCCATGAAAAGTTCTACCCATTATCAACTGCCCTCAAAAAATGTTTGTTGCAGTTATATGTTGATCTTTATTTTTTAAGCAATTTTTCATTCTATAGACTTTTTGAGTTTAATTGCTCTCACAAAGTTTGCAGCACTTACATCGGCCCTGCTGGTCTTCCGATTAGTTAATCTTTTTCTCGAGTGATTTATGATTTTCCTAAATCGCCTCTCAATCAAACTTCGGTGCGGCTGAACTCACTTGCTTGCGCTAATTGGAGGATTTGAGTATAGCTTACTCACTAATTTCTAAGTGGCAATTAATTTGAGAGCCTTTATTTGAACCCTTGTTTAAATCTAACCATCACGCTCATTTCATTGAGTTCGAATTTTGAAGCTGAAGCTTTTCGATGAGAACAGAAGGATGATTGCGTTTGTCTCGATCAATATCTTGAAATTTTTTGTAAGAGTCTGAGCCTCTCAATGTGCAATTAGAAACAAGTCGTTAGCGGTGCATTTTTTAAATGAGTATTTGTACCCCTATGCGTTTTAGCCACTTTCCAATTTGTGCTGCGTCGTCCAAGAAAGCATTCATATATATGGGGTGCTTTAACAGAGCCCTGCATTCTTTTATTTGGCATTCGCACTTTATTTATTGCACCTCTAACTAATATAAATTTTCTCTAGTGTCGGGTTAAATTTTCCTTATTAGTAGCTGCCTAGCGCTAGCTGAGACTTTTATTGGCTCTCTGTTTTTTTCGTCATCAAGATTTTTTGTTACAATATGACGTCACGATCACTTCAGTTCTGATTTTTGTGCAATTTTCACTGAAATACGTGCCGGACGTAATGTTCATTTAGTAGTGCGGGTTTTTTTGTTTTTAAGTAAGGACTTGCCTCGTTCTCATAAACGACTTTACACTGACAAAATTACTTCTCTTGACTTCAATTCATGGAGATAAGTTCAACTAATTGTGTGTCACTCTAATTGGAGGTTATGAGAGAGCGTAACTTGTTATTTTAGTATAGGTACAAAGCTGCAAGCTGAGGGGAGCTATATTGCGTAACTCGTGGTTTTTTATTTCTGCAATACTGAAATCACAAAATCAATTTGACTTCACTTTGACATAAAAAACTCAGCGAATATGAACAGATCTGCAAAAATGGACAGCTCCCTAGTTCAATTCAAATTCTCTGACCAATAAAATCTCGCTCTATGAATGTTTTTTTTTCAAACTATTTTTATATTGAATTAATGCTACTGTAAACTTTTTCAGATTTTAGACAGGACTCTTTTAAATTGAAGGTTGTTATAAAAAGTTATCGTGCCCATTTCAGTTCTTGTCCGAAAAAATTGATGTATTTTTTCAAAACAAAAATTGAATTAAACCTATAATGATGAATGGTGTCTGGCGTCTACCTCCTTTATCTTACTGCAGATCTAGTCTTATATCATAAAATTTCTTGATTATTTCAAAAAATTGTTTGTAATATTGCGGGGGCAATTTTTCCGGTAATCTGCCGACCAAAATTCGCTTAAATATTTTTTACCATAAATGTACTGAAACTAGCTGCTCAACAGAACCATTTTACTTCCACTAACTATCACTATCAAAAAATGCACAGAGCTGAAATAGTTGATAATATTATTACTGAGCCAGTTTCATGCAATCTCTTTCTCAAGATACGACGACCCGCTGATAAAGGAGAACTATGAAGGAATCCTTCCGAAAGAAACCTCAGAAGACTTGCTGTTATTCTCGTCTATCTTTGTCAAGTCCAGATGCAACAAGTTCAAGTATGGCACTCGAGTGACCACTCTGCTGATTGTGGACCAGAAGAACGAAGTGTACTTCATCGAGAAAAACAGTATCACTGGGAAAGAAGAGTACTTCAGATTTAATTGCAAATAGATATTCAGTGTGACTATTCGTGTTGAAAGTTTTGGAAACTGTTTCCTTTTCACTCGTTAGACTATGACCATCTATAATTGGCTTTTTTAAGCCTTTATACTGGTATTTACAAATTGTAATTTATCAGGCTAGTGAAACTCCAAAATCAGAGCAAAACACACAGGATTTTGATCACAGAGTGTTATGAAAACAAAATTTGTACACGATGGAAAGGGAACAGCTCCAAAGTTTGAAACTAAGGACTCTTTATAAAATCCCAGGAATGAATAAGCTTTCTGATCTTTTACTTCGTTTGTCCGGTGCGTTAATGTCTCTTAAACCACATCAATCGGCGAGAACAAAGTTTTGACCTGTACGTTGTTCTGTTCTATGAGTTTGATGATCAAAGAGGCGCCATTTTATGAATAATGTGAACTGTTTTAAAATTAACCTCTAGTTTAGTCAGATTAAACCTTGTGATGTATAAAGTCTTTTGTTTGCAGAGCTAATAGTGCTGTTCTTAGAGATACAGATATGTTGTACATAATGGTTATAAGTAAGAGTTAATCAAGATTATGAAGTATGAGTTTATTTTGTAACAATTGGTTTTTGAGAACCAGAATGCAAACGTAGACATTAAATTATTGGCAATGTTTTGCTCAATTGAGAATTTGTTTCCGCAATTAAATTAATTTTAAGTAATAAGTGTCACAAGTTTAAATGTTAAGTACATGCTGCCTACATTGATCGGCTTTAGTGTTAAAGCTTTTTTCGTTCTAGCTTCTGCGTTCTAAAACAATGGAGTTAGAAAAAGTTGTGAACAGAATTGAGTCCGATTTATAGCTCACGACGATTGATAATGACGATTGAATCAATTCTTTCTATCTTTAACTTTTCAGAAAAATGTGTAGAAAATGTCTTATTTCATAGGAATTTTATCAATTTAAGAATTTCCGTAGAGAAATCATATGCAAAAAAGTTTCAACTTTTCTTTCTGAAAATGATTTCAGTCAGCAATGTTATGAAGTTAAATTAAATAAAGTTAGTTAATTAAACGCAGAAGTAAATAAGGTCAAATTACTCAAGAAGTTGTTGAGAATGGTGCTACAATGTTAGAAATGGCACTGTATTGTTAACTGTTTTCAATTAATCTTAGCGTAAATGTAAGTTTTTTTAAATTGCTCTCAAACGATGTTTGTTGCTGTTATATTAGTCTTGTGATCTTTTTTCGTCCTCAAATACGGTATAAACAGGTAGTGCGCGTAGGGCATAGTTTTTTGTCTTAGAGCCCTAAGCCATACTATACTCGTATGGAGTATGCGAGTCACCAAAACTGTTTTGAGGACAATATCATGGTGTGAAGGGCGGTTCTTAATCTTAAAAGTTTGACCCCGACTCACCCCCCCCCCCCAACACTCCAATTGTCCAACCTCTTACACCTGTCGATTCTGAACCCCCCTCCCCTCTCATCCAGCCTTCGCTACGCTACCCCCCCAACGCTTGCCCCCCCCCCCCCGACACACACACACACAGTGGTCACCCCTAATGTTAGCATCCCCAAGCCTCTGCTGGCTACTACCGAAACCAACCGCTCGCGGTTGTTCGCGAGCATTTAGCCGTTAGTCGGTTATGTTCTGTTCTCTTTTCAGACATAGTAAAATTTTTCTAGATTGCACATTTTGGCAAAATAAAACTTCACAAACTTTGTTTTGGAGCCAAAATATTCTAAAAAGCTGTTGTTTGTTAGGGAAGAGTTTTATCAAACAGGCCGAAAGCTTTTCAATGATGAAGATTGCTATGCAATTGTAAAGATATCACTCAGTGTATTTTTACTTCCAAAAACTTTTTCTGCTTCCAAGAACCTTTGCTTTTTCTGCGTGACTTTGTAGATGACGGGGGTGGTAAAATCATATCGGAGCGCTCATGACCGAGCCTCCTTGTTTGTTAAAACGTACAGTATTTTTCCAGTAGAAAGATACAATTAGTAATTGAAGCTAGTTTTTGTGGAATGTTTATCTGATGTCCATAATATCTCTTGTGAATACAGAAAAACCGTTAAAATTCAAATAATTTTTGCGTGGCAACGTATCGAAGCTGTAAAAACTATAATCTGTTCACCAAAAATATCAAATATCCTCTATTGCGGAAAATAGAAAAAATCCAACAGTTTTTAAAAAAAATGAGAATTTGTAGTAGCAAAGCCGAAAAACGATTAATATACGCATAGAAGCTCATTGACGGCCGAAATTCGAATGCAAACGAGAAAGATGCGACCTCTCTTTGCTGAGACTAATTTCTTAGCTGTCAGAAATAAGACATAAAAAAACTGGCAAAGCTCCAAGATCGATTCTTTTTTAATTGTAAATCAATAACTATAAGGTTTCAACTAATTAGAAGATCATTTTTTTAACTCTTCAGGTCGATCACCAATTGACACGGTCAATAGCTAGACTGAGTTATAAGACTACAAAATAACAACAAAAACATGCAAAACTCATAATTTCCAAAAAAAAAATCAGCAAAACAGTGTTGAAGTCATAAAATCCTTCCGTTTACACCCAAATTATAAGATACGTTCATTGGGCCTCAGTTGCACTTGAGAGGCAAATGTCAAAATTGAAGTGTTGATTTGGAATCAAAACTGTTTGTACCTAACAAAAACAAAAAAGAAAAAATAGCGAAAAAATTTGAAAACAAGAACGGCCAATAGAACCCGAATACTGTTTATTATAAAAATCCACACTTAGACCTACGCTGACCTTGATGTTGCTGCTCGTTCATTAAAAACACGCAGTTTTTCTTGCAAAATTTTGCGAATTAGAAATAGCTGATTTGATGAAAACAGTAAATATATGAAGAATAAAAGGTTAATTTCGAATAATTATTGAATTAAGTTTTCAAAAATCCGGGCAAGGTTTTAATTCCGAAGCTTTTCATGCAGAAAAAGGAAATCAGAATGGGACTTTGAAATGATTGCTTCAGCAGTTTTTAGGTTTCTACTTCCCGTAATTTTAAACAAGGTGGGTCAAAAAGGCATATCTGCCGTTTTTGTTGAAAAGGTGCTAAATTTTGACATTGTTTTCCAAAATTCTGACGAGAAATCTAGATCAAGCAGTTAAACAACAAACATCTGTCTTTTATGCTCAAAGCTATAACAATGTTTTTTTTTTAATTTAACATATTTTGAATCAAAATTGACAAAAATTTGGTAAATGCAATAAATGGTAAATGTGAACTAAATTAACATGTAAATTTAAACCTTGATAACTCGGTTGAGAAAATGAAAGTCGACACTTTTCTGTTTGAATGTTCTATGCTGAACGATATTTTTATTGTATTTTTGTTTTGGGTTCACTTTTGTTTTTGCTGTCCACTCGAAATACTAGATAGGTCCACCTGATGCTCATTAGGAAGGCTATTGCACTTTTAGTCTGTGCCATGTAACTTCAAAATTTTTGTACAATCTCAAAAAGAAAATCAAAATATCATTAAAAATTACAAAAAATCAGAGCCGGAGCCAAAAAATGAGGACTTTCTTGCAAACGAATGTTTTGTTGATTGGGCATCAATTGACTGTAAATGACTTTTGTCATGAACGCAATTTCGATATGAAAAGTGACTAGTCTCCGAGTGACTAAAAAAATATGAATAAATTTCTAAAAAAATAACAATTTTCAAATTGAATTGGAATTTTTTATAATGTAAACCTCCCTAGGAGACCAGAAATAATCCGTTTTTACCGCTTTTCGTCTATTGGCAACACTAAATTGTTTTATTTTGTAGCATGAAATATAATTTCGAATTAATATTTTTATAGGAAAAATAATATTTTGAACTAAAATTTTGCTAAAAGTGAACAAAATTATGCCAAATATCCCATGTTCACACAAAACTTAAACCTCAACAATTCCCCCAAAAAACAAGAAATTCAAAAAATCTTTTCAATTTCGAATTCTACGCTGGACAAGCTTTTTAATGAAACCACTCTTATTTTTCTACGACAAATATATCGATCAACCAAAATTGATTGAATAAAAATTACCGGTTGAGTATATAGTTCCCCTCCCGCTAAGTTTGGTCGGAACAAAAAAGCAAAACTCTTCAACTTTTCGTCAGATACATTTTAATGATTGGTTGACTCATTGGATTACACTTTAAGCAATGTTTCTGAATGGCAAGTGTCTGAGGTGCTAGGACAATAGATCGAAAGACAACAGAGCGAAAGCGAAAATTGGGACAATAGATCGAAAATTAAATTACTCAAGTAGAGTATTGGCCAATCAGATTTGAGCGCTCATTTATTATACAGCATATAACATGTTCTGTTGTGATATTTTGTTCGGTTGTGATAGATTCATATCAAGTCCCACGGGCCGCTAAGGCATGGCCATGGCTCGCGAGGCATGCGCAAAATGTGGTAATTATATTGAAGCTCGCAAATAATGCTTAATTTTAACCAATAAGAACAGAGATTAATATTCGATCTATTGTCCCAAATTTTCTGTTTTCGATCTGTTGTCCTTTCGATCTATTGTCCGGTCACCAGTGTCTGAATAGAACGCGCTGAGTTTGCACGTCGAGTTCTAATTAGCCCTCCTTTTTTCTATCTGTTAATTACAATCACAAAATACTTGCAGATTACAATAATTTGCTAGGTTGGGCAAATGGCTATGAAAGAGCCCGCATTATTTACAAATCAAAAACGAATCAGAGTCATAAATCAAACAAAAAGGAAATCAAGCTTGTGCTTGAACACTATCCTCTTACTGTCACAATTTGATGGCCAAAACAGACTATGGCTCAGCAGTAGTTAAATGACTTGAACATAAAGCCAAATTTTTCTATGATCTGAAAGTTGTGTAGTCCCTTAAACACGTTATCCGTCGACGAGCGGGATATAAAATTTTGGTCTTTTCCGTTTGTGCCCCTCAGAACATTATGCTCCCAGTTACGGAGCACGTGTCTTTACATAGTAAATCATCATATAAAAAAGTGGCGGAAAATATCCTAAAAAAATAACAATTCTCAAATTGAATTGAAATTTTTTATAATGTAAACCTCCCTAGGAGACCAGAAATAATCCGTTTTTACCGCTTTTCGTCTATTGGCAACACTAAATTGTTTTATTTTGTAGCATGAAATATAATTTCGAATTAATTATTTTATAGGAAAAATAATATTTTGAACTAAAATTTTGCTAAAAGTGAACAAAATTATGCCAAATATCCCATGTTCACACAAAACTTAAACCTCAATAATTCCCCCAAAAAACAAGAAATTCAAAAAATCTTTTCAATTTTGAATTCTACGCTGGACAAGCTTTTTAATGAAACCACTCTCATTTTTCTACGACAAATATATCGATCAGCCAAAATTGATTGAACAAAAATTACCGGTTGAGTATATAGTTCCCCTCCCGCTAAGTTTGGTCGGAACAAAAAAGCAAAACTCTTCAACTTTTGGTCAGATACATTTTAATGATTGGTTGACTCATTGGATTACGCTTTAAGCAATGTTTCTGAATGGCAAGTTTCTGAATAGAACGCGCTGAGTTTGCACGTCGAGTTCTAATTAGCCCTCCTTTTTTCTATCTGTTAATTACAATCACAAAATACTTGCAGATTACAATAATTTGCTAGGTTGGGCAAATGGCTATGTAAGAGCCCGCATTATTTACAAATCAAAAACGAATCAGAGTCATAAATCAAACAAAAAGGAAATCAAGCTTGTGCTTGAACACTATCCTCTTACTGTCACAATTTGATGGCCAAAAGAGACTATGGCTCAGCAGTAGTTAAATGACTTGAACATAAAGCCAAATTTTTCTATGATCTGAAAGTTGTGTAGTCCCTTAAACACGTTATCCGTCGACGAGCGGGATATAAAATTTTGGTCTTTTCCGTTTGTGCCCCTCAGAACATTATGCTCCCAGTTACGGAGCACGTGTCTTTACATAGTAAATCATCATATAAAAAAGTGGCGGAAAATATCCTAAAATCTTTCCAGGAAAGGATGTTGCAACGGCTGTCGTAGTTTTCGTGAGAATGTTGTAATTCAGATGATGCAGATTTTTGGAATGCGCCAACGCAGTGAACAGGATTTCTCCAACGATTACTTTACTGTATGTTTATTGTTCTGTTCTTCAATCTGTTCTTGGATCTTTTCCGTTTGTGTCCCCCCGGTACGTAATGTGACCCCCCTAGTTATAGAGCACGTGCAATTACATGGTAATTCATTATGCAAAAATATGGCACGTGCGTCTGGGGTGTGCAAATAATATACACCCACTAAGCGGGGGGGGGCACAAACGGAAAAGATCTAAGAACAGATTAAAGAACAAAATAATAAACGTACTGTAAAGTCATCGTTGGAGAAGTCCTGTTCTCTGCGTTGGCGCATTCCAAACTTCTGCATCATCTGCTCTTACAGCATTCTCACGAAAACCATGACAGCCGTTGCAACATCGCTTCCTGGAAAGATTTTGATCTTTTCCGTGTGTGCTCCCAGCTTAGTGGGTGCATAGTATTTGCACCCCCCAAACGCACGTGCCACATTTTTACATGATGATTTACTAAGTAAAGACACGTGCTCGTTAACTGGGGGAGCATAAAGTACTGAGGGGCACTAACGGAAAAGATCCAAATTTTATATCCCGCTCGTCGATGGATAACGTGTTTAAGGGACTACACAACTTTCAGATGATAAAAAAATTTGGCTTTATGTTCAGGTCATTTAACTACTGCTGGGCCATAGTCTGTTTTGGCCATCAAAACGTGTCAGTAAGAAGATAGAGTTCAAGCACAAGCTTGATTTCTTTTTTTTTATGACTCTGATTCGTTTTTGATTTGTAAATAATGCGGTTTCTTATTTAGCCAATTGCTCGACCTAGCAAATAATTGGAACTCGACGTGTCAGCTCAGCGCGTTCTATTCAGACCATTGCCATTCTGAAACATTGCTTAAAGTGTAATCCAATGAGTCAACCAATCATAAAAATGTATCTGACAAGAAGAGTTTTGCTTTTTTGTTCCGACCAAACTTAGCGGGAGGGGAACTATATACTCAACTGGTTTTTTTTAAGATCCTAGTTCCTTAATCTTCAATCTGAAGATGATGAAATAATAGAAAATTAAAACTTTGTTTTTCTCGTAAACTACGTTTTATTCGCAATTGGTCTCTGCGCACGCACCAATGTTGATGGTTACATTGATATGTGGGTTTTCACTTCTCTATGATTGATTGCCAAGATGATAATTGTATTTCAAAGGTGTTTAAGGCGAAAATAAATACTGTGAATCTAAGGCGATGAAAGCTTAGCTCCCGTTATATTTTATCATGGCGATAAATGGGCTTCAAAACAGAGGTCATAACTTTATTTGAACTTCTGCACTCAGCTGGTAAAGTTCTTTTTCTATTTTAACTTGGGATTTTACAATTTTTACCCTTATCAAGATGGATATTACCAGCATGCTCCCTTTTCCTGATCAACTGATAACTAATGTTTTCCGTTAATAAGCGTCCATAGTAACGACTGTTGTAACATCTTCTTGTCTTTGGTTATAGAACAATAAATTCCTGTGCTTTGTCATTTATAGTCGCTTTTTGTAATAAGCAGGTGTTTCAAGATGCGCACAAAGGATGATGTAATAATCATTCACGCTTCTCGTTTTGTTATATCTAACTAAGATAAATGGTACAATCGATTTCATACAGGCTCTGTGTCGACGTTTTGTGATACATACAGCTCTGGAATTAATTAAAAGCAATAACCAAAATCCAAAATTAGATCTTGATTAAAAAAATATTTTCGAACATGAAAAATTTGAAAAGCCACCTTTGTATCTGTGGTGTTTGGCTAGTTTACGCATTCACAACAGTTGCTTGTCAAAGATGGTCCGACGAATCACTTGCGCTTCAGAATGAGATCTTTAACATTTCAGAAGGAGATGGAGTTATTGGTAAGAAGTCATGTCATATATTAGCGATATGATGGCCCTCTGGTTGTTAATGCTTTCTGAATTTGATCATTTTGACAGCTAGGAGACCATTTTTATGGTAATGTCAAAGGGGTCCCCACATTTCTGCAATTTAGTGCCTTTTTTCTTGCAAATCGTTTTCTTTACAACTAACTCAAAATCCAACGTTCGGGACGATTTTTTTCGCTCTATGCCGATCTTCGTTTGCATGTTAGGCCCCGTTAGTTAATGTTTTGAAAGCGGGAGCAAACTAGCAGCTATTTCGAAATAACCTGAGAAAAATTCGAATTTTATTTTTCCTTTTTTAAAAAAACTAATGAAAAACGCAAATAAATCGGAAATGAAGATTTGCGGATTTGGGTTAGATGTGTAATATGCTCCAAGTAACAAAAATCCCAGAGAGTCTTTTTTTCATTTGTGTATACCTTATGGCGTTTTGAAAAGTTGATGATAAATGTTTGTAAGTTAAAAAATGAAAATTGTTTAAACCTTTTTTATTCCACTTTTGTTTTCTGACACCAAATAGAACAAAAAAAAAATCCGGTGGAACTCTTTCGATCCCTTCCAATTAAATTCAGCTACGTTGGCATTCTTTGGAGCTGGGCAGTTCATGCAATGATGTTGATGAAAGATGTTTTATCGAAAGATGTTTTTATCAGAAAACTAAGTTTTAGATGTCAGAAAGCGCAACTTCTGTATATTTTTCTGTTGCCTAAGTCAAATTAAAATTAGATACTGGGTGACGTGCAATCGCACAATCTTTCGAATAGCGCACAGGTAAAAGTTTTTTGAGCCACGAAAAACAATAGTTCCCGTTTCCCTTAAAATAAATGAATTCGCAGGGAACAACATACATGAAAACTGTCACTTTCTCTCTTTTTAATGACAGCTTTCTACCAAGTTGAGATTGACAAATTTTTAAACAAAAAAATAATACAAAGTTCGTAACCTAGGGACAAAAGCCGTGAGAGCAATTAGGAGTTTACCTTTTTTCCGGAGATGACAAGAACAAAGAAAACGAGAAACCTCCCAAAATTGATTTTGGGAGGTTCCTCGTTTAAAACTGATAGAATGAAAGGAACAGACATAATAGAAAAAATAACTAAAAAACATAGCAGGACAAGTCCTAAAATACAATTCAAAGAATCGAATGAAAACTTAGAAACACTCTACCTGAGCAGCAGATCAATTGAACAATGCCAGCCAAAACACAAACAAAATCATTAAAAATTGAGAAACAAACAATCAAACTAAAGAAAATATAATTATTGCTAAAACTTTGAAGCTTTTACTCCTAAGGCATAATTTAACCTTTTAAATATAACTTTTTCAAAAATAAGTTCATAACCGTTTTTTGTTTCTGAAATTGCTGCAGCATTATATCTGCAAGGCCTGAGAAATTTCATTGGCTCTTGAAGATCGATTAAATCAAAAATGACCCAAATTTAAAAAAAAAATGAAATCAATTGCAAATTTTAATAAAATGTTGCTGAAAATTGTAATATTTATATCTTACGAATCATTTCTGCGCCTCTAGAGGCTATCCAGTAATCCAATTCTAAGCCTTAAACAAATGAATTGTTTCAAAGATCGATAGGCAATGATTTTTATAAAAAAAAATTCAAATTTAAAAAATGAAATTCGTTCTTTTTAAATTTTGAAAACCATTCAATTGCCCCCTAGCAACTATTTAATAGCATACCATCAAACCCTGTTTGAGATTTTTTGGCTACTTAGGCAAGAAAAACTGAATAAAAGAGATATTTCGAAAAAAAACTTTAATAATTGCAAACTCTATCAGAAAATTTTCAAAATTCGAAAGGTTAAAATGTTGAAAACAAATCCTTTGAAACTGTCAACCATGCAAAAAATTTTTTGAGATCGTGCAAGATGTTTCCCGGCACTTGAGAACGGGCATATATCAATTTTTGACAAAAACTTTAGGAAACCTTAAAAATTGCAGATTTTATCAAAAAATGCTAAAGTTCGAGACATTAAATGTTGAAAACCAATCCATTATTACTAGAAGCTGTACACTGTCCTTTTATCGAACCCTAAAACAGATTCATTAGCCCCTGAACCTGGTAAAACTAAAAAAACTGACAAAAAAATCAAAAACTTGCAAAAATTAGTAAAAACATATAGCTCATAAAATGGTCATAACGAGTAATTTTGTCTCGCAAAAGGCTGTCATCAACTTTTAAAGACTTCAACCTAAGACTAATCTAACACAAAATAAACAAAAATTACAAAAAAATCATGAAAAATTGTAACATTTTTAGCCCAGAAACTCCTAAAAATGACTTTTCAATCTTAAATTGAGGTCATCCCGGCAGCTCCACCACTCTAAGCACTCGAAGGACTACTAGCGTCACCTTGGGCCTCTAATAAAACTTAATGCCCACTGGGCTTTACCTGTTTATCTATGGGCAAGTCATAATAGGGTAAGAAACTTGTCTAAGACTAAGAAAAAAGAAAAACTGCAAAAAAATAAGAAAAGTGGTTTAAAATTTCTCCATTTTTCTGTCAAATTTTCTGAGAAAAAAATGAGTTACATCAATAAAACATTAGCCAGTTAGTATCTAAATAATCCGTAAGTAACAAGCTTCTATTCAAATCCCACTTAAAACATTAAAACAAAAAACAGGCAAAAAATCATTAAGTTTCGTCTAAAAGTCAGCAAAACTGATACAAAAACCTCCAAATGAGCATTAAACTCAAAATTCACTACTTGAAACCTTCAATTCCTATCAAAACAAGCCTGAAGTTAATACAATATCTTAATCAAACATCATAACCATCAAAAGTTTAAAAAAAACTGCTTTTAAAAGCAGTTCGCCCGCTTAGAGAAAATTTTTTCACACATCAATTTCTTGTTCTCTCGAAAACAGAGGTTTGAACAAAAACCACTCTCTTTTCGCTCCGCTCTTCACTTTTGTTCAGCACCAAAGTCAATCCAAATTTTTTCACGCGTTTCATTTCCCGCTTCAAAAATCACTCCAATAAAATTTATTAAAAAAGGACTTCTCCAATACTCCTCTTCGAGTCGTACAAACACGGCGCCACATTACAATTCAAATTCTTTAAATTGTAAAAAACTATTAAAAATATTGAAATAAAATTAAGTTTCAGTCACACAGCAACTCAAAGGTTATAGAACAATTGAATAGAACATAATGACTGAAATTAAGAATCAATACCTATTTGTCATGTTGAAAAAAATTTTATTCCTATCAGTTATAGAGTTTTTGTTAATTTCAATTAGATTTGGATTTATTACTTATGAACCCGAAATTGGAGTTCCACAAATTTTGTATTAAGCTGGTCGTCTTCATCATTGATTTTTGACGTTACAACGCTATGGGGCTCAGTGGCTATTCTTAATCTGATTTGATACTCATGAGGAGATTTTGATTGACTTAAGAATGAATATATGTAATTGAATTCAAGCAAATAGGTTGCTGCCTGCAAACTTGTTAATTTTTTTGAGACAGATATGTTTTTCCAATTTCATCTAACTTGTTTTTATAGCTGCGAAGCTGTAAGCTGAGCGAAGCTATATTGCGGTGCTCTTGGTTTTTTTACGACTCGAAGAGGAGTAATGATATTCTACAGGTTTTTTTTAGCAGAAAGCAAGTTTGTTCATGACTTGAATTTTGACTTCTTTCTGTTCGAGCATTTACCTCCGTTTTTGATTGTTGACTTCTGTTTTCGAACATTGGATTTTAACAATAGCTTAGTTTGTAAAGTATAGCAATTGGTAAAAGTCTGTAATTCAAGGTGAAGAGGTCAATTTGAGAAAATTTGATCCCAATTAACTACCTACCCCCCCCCAAAAAAAACTACCCCCCCACGTACCTACCCCCCCCCCCCTCGAACCTACCTACCCCCCCCCCCCCCACGTACCTACCTATCCCCCCCACGTACCTACCTACCCCCCTCCCCAAGTACCTACCTACCCCCCCCCCACGTACCTACCTAACCCCCCCCCCCCGACGTACCTACCTACCTACCCCCCCCCGCAACGTACCCACCTACCCCCCCCCCCCGCAACGTACCTACACCCATTCCACCTACCTACACCCTTTACCACCACCTACCTGCCCCCACCTACCAACTCCCCCCCCCCCCCAGCACCTACCCACACCCCTGAACTGAAAAAATTTTAACGATTTTTATGTTATATTGGTCTGCTATTTTTGTTATTTCTAGCGTTTTTTTCGATATTCTGATTTTGTCCAATTTATGGTAGAGATTATTTTGCACGACGATTCGAGTCGTTTCCGGTATTCTACCGGCTATGTTTTTTGTTTCGTCGTCTGACGCTCTTTTTTCGTTTTACATTTGTTCACACAGCAAAGCTGAAAAAGTCAAATTTTCTGAATGACTTCTTCCTCTCACTAACGGCATTTGCGCGCGTGATGTCATTTCTTACTCGCTTTAGCAAAAGTTTTTAGGTTATTTGCGTGATTAGATTTTGATCATACGTGACTTACCTCACTCAATAAAATGACTTTTGCACTTTAAAACTTAAGTTTAGTTTGAATTTGTTTAAGGTCAAAGGAACTCATTTGTGCAGTTAAGGTCCCTAATAAGCTTTTATGAATTTTAACAAGCTTTATTAATTTATCGCTGAATGTTTTTTACTTAGTTTTTTGAGCGGCGTTGATTTTTTTTTCAATTTAGATCTGTATCTGTTTCTATCTCTATTATATGGCACGCAGGTCTATTCTTTCGCAGCTATTCCGGCAATATGCCGGCTATGTTTTAATTCTGATAACGAGTTGAAACACTCGGTGGATCAATTTGCCTGAAATTTTAGTTGTTTTTTATTATGCATCATTGATATGTCACCGATAGATGTGAGAAATAAAAATGAATGCCTGAAAACATATGCCCTTCTAAAGATGATTGAAGTATTTTCCTTCTCATCAAAAACTAAATGAAAACACCTCCCTAAATATTAGAAAAAAACGGAATTTGTGAAAAATCAGCTAATCCCTCTAAAAAACCTTCCACTAATTTAGCTTTTTTCTATATTTTAGTGTTCAGAAAACAGCGATCTAAAATTTCAGCCATATCAAAACTGGCGTATTTTTTATCTTCCGTTACTCAATTTTAAACTACTCACTTTTTTTTCAATATTTAAAAATTTTCTCTGGACTACTCGCTTTTTGTGATTTTTGTTTGCAAAACAACCTTATTTAAGTTTCTATGTAATTTTTGGTTAAACCTTAATAAAAATGCTTTACAGTTTTTATAATATTTACGCTAAAGTTCAACAGAATTTGAAATTCGGCCAGATTCCCGAGAAAAAGGAACTTAACAAGATCTCAAATGCTCAGTTGATTATAGTTGTAACACTTTCAATGAAAAAATATATGTGCGAGGCCGTTTTTTCTTTTTCCTGAGTCAATTTTTTACTTTTTGAATGCGTCTCTTGCAGAAAAAACATCACTATGTGGCACTTAAAAGCTAGTTTTGATTTTTTTTCTGAAAAAAACACTTTTATTTCAGATTGAAAATGGTAAGCTGATAAATAAATGGAAGGAAAACAAGCGGTAAAGGAGAAAGGCAGATCATTGGAATTTAAAAGAGGAGGGGATTGTCAACACTGGAACCGTCTTCTCTATTTAAGTTTGGTTGACAATAAAAATCACTTTGTTCAGTTGACACCAAGTTAATTGAATCGTCAAATAACACCTGCGTGAAGTAAAAAAAAATTGAAAAATTTTCGAATCTTCATGTATTGTTACCAAAAGATAACACTTGACATGATGTTACTCATTGATTTTTAGATTGTTCCTCATGGCGTTTTCTGAGGTTAATATTAGAAGTAAATAATGTGAATAATTATCATTTTACAAGGTCTCATTTAGATGTTTCACAGTGCAATTTTTAGTAGATATTTTTTGAATAAATTTAGCTAGTAATAGCCTTTTATTGAGCGGTTCGGATGCGTGATATACCTACTAATTGCCTTGTATTTTAGAGCTTTATCTGGTTGCTCTTCAGCTCTGAGGAAGCCTGTTTTAACTCAGAATTTTATAAAGATTTTCCAGTTCAATCTTTAATTATTTAATTAGAAATTATAGCAAAGTTTTAAGAGACAGAATAAGAAGTTTCAAGATTATTGTTGAGTTTTATTGTCAACTGATTACTCGGCTGGTTCACCGGTGTTCTGGTGGTCGTGGGTTCTGCAGGGCTGTACCATGAGCCGTATTGGTCCTTCGCAAATTTTTACTGATCTACAAGTTGGGCAATTTCCGGCTTTTGTACGTCTCTTGATGTTTGTTAAGTTCATATACAAGTTCCGTATTAGCACCTACTTTATCAGAATAATTTTTTCACCAAGCACATAGTTTTTCATGAAGTTATTTACCAATTATGCGAATTCATTGTCATGGAACTCAAAAAGGTAAATATTGAGGCTTTTGGGCACTTTATATATTTATCAGTAAACCCTCAACCTGCGGTTGTTTTTAATAAACATAAAAAATAGGGGTTACAGGCCTAGACGGAAATACTAGCTATATATGGATTTGAGATCTAATCTGAATATGAACTAAATTATAGCACTTATTTATGGATATTTAAAGGAAAATCATCACGTAACTATGAGGGACGAAATAGGGGCGTGACACTACCGGACTTACGGAAAATTTTCCATGAAAGTTATGAGAAGTAACTGGATTTTACAATTTTTCTATAAAATATATAATCTGCACGAATATGAGGATATACACATGTTTTTGTTGGAGCCACCCAATTTATGTTTTCTTAGAAAAGAGTTTTGAACGAAAGCATTAAAGTTAAAGACATTTAAAGAGTTTAGAAGAAATAAATTTTAGGTTAAGACAAATTGAGTTAAAGGTTAAAATGAACAAATTTAAGACAAGAATTAAGGTTGTTAAGGAACATTGAAGGGGTTAAGATGCGTTTGTTCAGAATGGCAAGTAGGAACATAAGTGTAAGTTAAGGTTAAGAGAAGGTCTTGAGATTAGCACTGAGAATAATCATGTTTATTTGCTGAATAAAGGCTGTAAAATTTAAATGGGTTATAAGAAGTGTACTGGTTGAATAAATGGTTTAAAGCACTGGTTAATTTCTGGGATTGAAGCACTAGTTTGATTATCTAAATCACTGATGATTAAACTTAATGATTGAAGGGATACTTAATCAGTTAAAAGATTAATACTTGTCGAACTATATCGGACTTTCAAGAACTTAAAGTACACTTTCCTCTCGGGTTAAAGCGCTGTTGTCCTGTTCATCTTCAGTGGTAGTTTGTTCGTCTTCTGTATCAAATTTGTCTGTTCCAAATTGAAGATGCGCGTTTAGTTGCACAGTTAAAGAGTTGAAGGAAAACTTGAAGATTGCTCTCCCTATGAACAAAACTTATGTCTATTGCGGAGAGGTCTGAAGTTCTTCTCTTCTGGTCATCAATTGCTTTGTCCAGGTGGCTTTCATTCGTAATGCTGTTGTTGGGAGTAGGAACTACAGTGATGCTCGTTACTCGTGCAATACTTTTCCGCCTTTTGGCTTTCCTTGAAGCCTTTATGTATTAGTGCATTGTACCGATGCATTGTAGTTACTTCACTCTGTCTTTGCTGGATGATCGGCTTTAAGTCAGGCTGCTCACTCTGAGCAAGACCAGGAGCTTCTTTCCTTTATTATCCTTCATTCAGACGCGTGAGGTCCTGTTCGGGGAGAAAGGAAAAACAGTCGAAGGGAATAATTTTCATCACTTTTTGCACGAGCTCTTTGTTTGCACAATTTGTTTGCTTTTCAAGTATAAAATGAACGCAAACCTGTGGTGCTGTATGTGCATTTCATTGACAGCAATATGTTCATTCTCTGAAAGTTTGACTAAAAGTCAACTTTTCCCTCAGTGGTCAGATATTCAAATGGAACTCGATATTGTAAAACTTTTGCAATATTTTTGGTTTTGGGACCAACTATTGCTGTTATCACATGTTATGGTGGTTCCTTTTGTTCGTTTGTCTGCTGGATTCAGGCTTCTAGGTGTAGTTTTCTCAATTTGGCACTTGTTTATGTTATATTTACTTGTTTCAGCTGTTTTCTACTTTTAGGTCGTGTGTTGTTGTGTGTCTTCATTGATATTACTACTAAATATGGTGATTTATGGTGTTTCAGTGTAGTTGTTTGGTTGCATGGTGGGTGTATGCTTACGGTGTTAGTGGTTGGAGAGGTGGAATTATGCAGTGTTTACATGTTTTTTCGAGTTTTTCAGATTATTCTGCTTGAAATATTTGCACTATGTGTTTCAATATCACTGTGCGCTCGATTGAAATTGGCTGTTCCAGCAATGGGACCAAGTTTGTGGGGCGGAACCGAGTTTATTGGTCCTGCAAGATTCATCCTGCCTGTAATATTTCGAGAAGTACTGAGAGAAAATTAGAAGATGTGGTAGAACGGGGAGGATGGTGGGACTTAGTTGTAGGGACTTTAATATCTGTAGTGTTTACTTTTGCGTTGTTGACAGTGATTTGGAAGTGGTGTCAGTGGAAGTGGGAGAGGGTTGAATCGTGTTAACAATCTAACTATATTGAATTATTATAATAATGATAATATCAATAATAATAAGCAACAACTTGAACTACTGACTTGTAGTAATAGTGTTCGTGTTGCATGTACTCGGCTACCTCTCAGACCATGGTGCTTGATTAAAATTTACAATAATGTTACTAATATCATAGTAATTAGTATATATAATATTTTCGTTTTTTTGGAGGGAAATGAGGACGTAAATTGGTGATAAAGGAGAATTAGCGAGGCTTTGAGAATAAATAAATGTCAGTGAAATGAGTGATAGTTTGTTCACGGCATTGTTATTGGGTGTGATGCGTGTGTGTCAACAATGTGCGGTCATTTTTGCCTAAATGGTGCCGTGTGAGAAGAATGAGTCGATGGAAATAAGCTAATTTTGTTTCAATTATTTTTATCAGCATGTAGTGTAGTTTCATTTATAGGTGAGTTTTTCAGTGATATCTTTTGATTGTAGCCATTATGATTGGTTTTTACTGGTGGAGTTAATTGCTGTGATGCGTGTGATCATGTGATAATGTTTTTGTGTCTGTGTGTAGCTATATAATGCCATAATTGTGAGAGAGAGCAAGAATAGTGATATCGTGACTTTTTTCGATTTTGAGCATTAACTTTACTTTGCTTGTGAAATACTGGTTATAAACTGTTTCTAAGGGTTCTACACACGTGCCCTAGTTGTTAGTAACAGCTGTTTGTGATACGAACTGTTTTGGAAGAGTATTTGGTACTAATTTTCACATGTAATTTTGTTGTAATTTGGGTCATTTTTCCGCATCAAGACAGGTGGTACATATATGTGAATTTTTTAATTTTTATTGAACTTTTGGCAATTTTTTGGCATGCTCTACTCGTTAGACATCGGTGGGAAGCAACTATGCTATAAATTAAGATTTTGGAGCGTTTTTTGATCAACGTTTTTATTCATGTATGAGAAAACGAAAAATGCGAAATTTAAGACATCCTACCATCACGCGATTTTTAAATTGCTCCAATCAAGCTCAAAATTAGCCGATCGCTTCAGCGGCTCAACAAACCCTGCAGCGCAGAAAATTGGCGTAATTTGAGGATTTTTCGCAAAGTTAGGACTATTTTTGTGAACTGAACCTGGCTATTTTTGAATCGTCAAATTTGGAAATGAATAAGTCAGCACTGTTCATACATTATCGATGATGGATGGTTAAAATGGTACTGTCTGTGCCTGGTACTAATGGATATTACTGAATTAAAGGGTTTGAAGCTATTTGTTGGGTCAAAACCTTGATTTGTTGGGTCGAAACCGTGGCCTAAATTGTGTGCTAACTGTTAGTACTGATATTTGTGGCTATCAGGGGTAGCATTTCGGTAGCTTTGGAGATGATTAACTTGTGATTTGTTCCAGTTTTTATGTGAAATTTGCTAGATTTTTACTTGTGGTACGTCATGTTTGGTGCATAAGTTGACATAGGTTGGAGATGATTGTTTTTTGACGGTAATTGAGGGTCATAATAGTGAGTACTATGTTGGTGGCAGCTATTGTTGCAGTTTGGTTTATGATTTGAGGTCATTATGTTGAGTTTTTTTCTCTTTAGAATTTTGGGCTAAATCTGATGAAATATGTGCGAATTTCAATTTATTCACTCTTTTTTTTATCATTTATACAATTCTGTAAGGTTTTATGGGTTTATTGGGCCTGGAAAACTGCTAGAGAGACTGAATATTGGATATGGGCTCATAAATCAGCTATTTGATACTTTTTTCTGATCTAAATCTGGCTCTATTTTGGTTAAATTGAGAAGAGTTGTCGGCTTCAGTTTTTTGTTATTATTTCAACATTTTACGTAAAAGTTTTCAATATTTTTGGTATGAGCATGTAGAGCATGCGGATGTTTTAAGCTAAAAATATTAGGTCGATCAACCTTTCAGGTTTTATGAACGTGTTCGTGAATTTTCACAAAGTCTTCAAAAACAGGCAGCCCAGCGTCACGGGATTTTTAAAATGCTTGGATTGCGCTCAAAATTTGTAGATCGATTTATCGGCTCAAAAAACTTTTGCAGCGCAAAAATTTGGAGTGATCGGGGCATTTGTGACAATTTTATGGTTGTTTTTCTGAAGTGAACCTACGTTTTTTGGGAAGGTCAATTTTGGGCTAAGTTTTTGGTACCTAGAACGGGTCGGAAGGGGTCAATTATAACTGGGATTGCTTTTACTTATTAAGGGTCTTCCAGAACAATAGGTTTATCCAGGTTCGGTCAAGTGGATCTGGGGATATATCAAAATAACTAGATTTTAATGTCGATTTTTTTCAACTTTTTGGTATTTTCTGGATTTAGGACTAAGTTGCTCGGGCTTGTTGGGCTCTTCAGGCAGATAGAGGGTACTGCTAGACTGTACTGGGACTGTACGCGCTAATGGATATGAATGGTTATGGGTAGAGGGTCAAAAACGTGACATATAAGCTCAAAAAGGATGTTAAAATCTAAATTATCATAGCCACTGGCGAGTTTTGGAAGACTTAAGTGTTGTATTCCTGCATCTATTACTATTTCTCTCAGCTCATAAGTTTTGCATATACAGATTCATATGTGGGCTTGTGATAGTTTCTAATTTTAGCGATTAAACTGAAGACATAACGCTCAAAGTAGGGGTCAAAATATATTAAACTGAGCCAATATTTGGTGGATATCTAAGTTTGATTGCACTTGGTGCTGCTGGGTACCAGCTTTTGACTTGTCGGGCTCATCCTTTTGCCATTACAAGTTCTGGTGATATACAGTGTGTAAAAGAGTAAGGAGATTGTAAGATATCTGTTGGTGAGATACTTTGCATTTATTTCGTGACTAAAGTGATTTAAGTTTTGGTTTGATGGGCCTGGTGAAGAGTTTTTTGTTTTAGATCTAGTTACTGGCTTGCTTAGTGAACTGCTGGACTTTTTCCCTGAATATTTTGCTATACTTGCTCTAGCTTGGTCTAATTTTGTCTCTCTACTTGGTGTTTTTGATTGTTTTGCTGCTTGTGCAGATGCTTTTATTGCCGCACGTTTTTCTTCTTGCTCCAATTTGGCGCGTGCATTTTTCGATCTAGGACTGCCTGATCTTTTAACTTGGTTAGTTTGGTAAGGGTTTGTTCTGTTCTCTTTATGCAATATTATTTCTCTTTCGAGTTTAAAGCCGCGTATGTTTTTTCGTTGTTGAAGACTTTCTGGTGATTTAAATGAACTTTTTTATGGTTTTCGTTTCGGTTTATAAGGTCAGGCTCTTATTTTCCTCTCATTTAATGCATATTGTTCTTCCCGTGTTTCGGGAGGCGATTCAATATCTAATGGTACTATTGCTGGTTGGGGCTGTTGGAGAGGTGAGAACATTTCATCATCTGATGAAGATGATACCAGAGGAACACGAACTTCTGGTTGTTGTTGTTTAATGTCTTCAGCAATTAACGGATCAACCGGTATTCTAGCTATTTGTTCAGCGTCTGGGTTCAGGTGAGCTAGGTTTTCATCTGAACTGCTATTTTCTTTAAAGTTTGGAATTGCTTCATCTGAACTTGAAGAATCAAACACCGGAAGATGTTCTGGGACTGTTCGTGATCTAACTGCTGGTGCTGCTACCCTTGTTGGGGCAGGGGGTGGTGGTGGTGCTGCTGCTGGTCTTGTTAATGGTTCACCTAGGGGAACGTTTATAGTCACTCTGACTGGGCCTGGCTTCACTGTTTTGCTTGAGGCGTTTCCTTTTCCTGTTCATATATTAATTCCTGAATGTGTTAGTCAAAAAGGTCTGGTTCCATGTGTTGCGTCTTGATGGATCAGGTTGAAAATTTGCGGCATTAGTGACTTCGAGGTCTTCAGGGGTTTCACTTGGTTTGATTGGTTTCAATCTGATGCGACGGACACATTGTGTGTAGTTTGTGTTTACTTTGCGAATGATATAAGTTGAATCAGTAAGGACTTTTTCCACTTTATACAGCGGTTGCCATTTCTGAACTTGAGAAGCAATTATTGTTGACTGTTCTAGCAGCTTAGGGTTCAAAAATAAACAGAATGATTTCTCTGGAATGGGCTTTGCTGAAGCTTTTTGGTCATAATACTTTTTGTACTACTATGCGGTTGTAAGTTTCCCATTGTTTTCTCCGAACTTTTTTATCATGGCGTCTTGCAGTTCATTTACAAGGTCAGAGTTTACTGCTACTGCGTCCCTTACTTTTCTGGGGAACCTTATATCAAGGGGTTATATTTGTTCTCTTCCATAAAATAAAGTTGATTGGCAAAATTTTATTGCCGAGTGATATGAAGGGTTATGGATAGATGTTGCCAGATGAACATATTTGTGCCAGTTTTTCCATTATTCCTCAGTATTGAGCTTCACAATTCGTTTTAATGGTCCATGTGATCCTTCTGCTCCAATAGTCTGGGATGCTCTAGTGAGGCGTGCTTCAACTTTACTTCTATTAAACTAGCTAATTCAGACATTAATTCCGATGTAAAGTTTGTTCCTAACTCTTTAAGTATTGTTTGAGGTATGTAGCTTTGTTGGAAGAACACTTTTACTAGTTCTGGAGCTACTGTGTCTGCATATCCGTTGACTTAAGAGGGCCTACTAAATCAATTTGAAGCATATCTCCTGGATATGATTGTAAGGAACTGACTGGTTGCAACTTTGGTGTGATGTGGTTTTTGGGACTGTGTTCAATTGAAGGCAAGTGAGGCAAATTTTAATGAAGCTTATGAATTGTTCAGTTAATCCTGGATAGCAAAATCGCTTTCTGAATTCTTGAATTGTTGCTTTGATGCCTAAATGACCTGCTGTTTGTGAATCATGGAGCCTATATATATAGTCTCTTTCCACAAATGCTTAGGACGCAGAATTGTTTATGAAGTACCGATCCTGTATCATCATAAAAATTCCGCTATAAGACATTCCCTTCAAGAATTAATCTATTTAAATGTTTTGTGAAACTTTTTTAAGTTTGTTGAAGCTTACTTTAAGTCTGGTTGTTGAATGTTTTGTTGAATCCAGCTTATTACTGTTCTAATATCTGCATCTTTTTGTTGCTTTTCTGCTAAATTGAGGGTAATCAAGTTGTCTGTAAGATCTGGAAACTCATCTAATGGATTTGGATACTGAATTGAATTTACTTCTTGTTTTCGTTTAAGTTTAAATAGCCCTTGAATTTCAGTTATGGGTAAACCACTTTGTCGTTTTTTGTAGTCCGCGTAATATCCGAGTTTTTTGAGAGCGTCTAAAACGTCTGCATTCATTTCATCATTGGATATTTCACCATCTAATAATACATTCACTTCAACATCAGGATTTTGCGCTTCTGTATCAATTTCTATTTCTTTAACTGGAATTCGGTCTGTTAATTTTAAAGACATTGTTGCTGTTTTGTCATTCTCCATTTTAGAGAGGAAATCTGCTGCGTAATTAGCACATCCAGGAATGTGAGCGATTACTTTGTTAAAGGCAAGTATTCTGTCTAAACAATTCCAAAGAGATGGCGGTATTACTTTTGATTGAAAGAATTGCATAAGGCTTTTGTTGTCAGTGAGTATAATTACTTGTTTGCTTGATCCCCAAATGTAATGCGAAAAGTAGTCCAACGCATAGTACAAAACTAGGAACTCTTTGTAGTAGATTGAGAACTTAAATTGCTTTGCATTAAACAAATGGGAACCAAACGATACGGGAGCGTAAGTTTTTTTTTCGTTCTTTCCAGTTTCATTTACATAGTCTTGCACCATTAGTACAAAACCAGCACCGTGGTAACTAGCATCACATAGAATTACATACTCTAAACCGAGTTTTGGTAACCGCAATGTTACATTTGTAGCCTCCATTAGATCCTTCTTTATTACTTCTAATGCCTTTACGTGTTCTTCTGTGTTTTCTATAACTGCATCCTTCTTCAGGAGTTTCTAAACAAGGCATAAGTTTCCCTTCTAAATTAGGGATGTAATTACAGAAGAATTGAGTGAAGCCAATTAATCGCTTTACTTTCTTTGTTTATTTCGGCATTGTGATCTTATCTAGAAACTTGGTTATTTTTGACTTTTCTGGCGAAATTCCTTCTGCACTGATATTATTTCCAAGAAATTTCATTGTATATGTTGCTATTTCACACGTTTCGGGTGACAGTTTCAGTCCTGATTGACGTATACAGATAAATAGTTCTCGTGAAGAAGGTACCAATTGTTCAAAGTTTGTTACTGCGTTTCCAATATCATCCATAAACTGGGTACAATTTCCTGAGGCTAAGCATGGGTCCAAGTAAGTTCTAACGAAAGAGCTAAATCCGATTGCTGACTAATTTAATCATTGGGAGAGTTCTCGAAGCAAATTTTAATGCTAGCAGTTGCACTGATACATCGTCTGCCATTTGCACACAATGGTATGCTTGAGATCAATCAAGTTTCGTAAACAACTTTTTCCCCGCGAAGTAATTTATTGCGTCACTCATGTTCGAAATCGGGAAATTCGTATTGACGTAGTCATTTTTCAGCAAATGATTTACTTTTCTCAAGTCAATTAATAGTCTAAGTCTTCCTGAGTTCTTTCGTTGTGCAAAAAGGGGACTACTATATCTTGATTGAGACAAAGTTGTTATTAGTCCATAGTAATGCATTAAAAAAAATTCTAATTGCAGCTCATTTCTCAGATGATTAGGCATTGGAAGGCCTTTTCATAAATTGGTATGCTTCTTTCTGGAGTTATTTTTATTTTCAAATCTGTATTATATCCGACGTCAAATCTGTGTTTTGCAAAGATATCGCTGAATTCAATTAATAACTCACCTACTACAGCTTTTTGTTTGTCATTAAGGGCCGATTTTTCCCACGGAAATTTGCACAGAGAAGTGATTTTATCCTGATGGTTGCCTTTTGCGTCTAATTTCTCCATTTCTTGCAGTTTTTAGCAATTGCTCAAAGGTTTCTCTCTGCAAGGGCGACAAATTTGTCGGGTCAAGGCACGTCTCAGGCTTTGGAAACCACTGTTTTTCATATTTTGGGGCTGGTTTTGATGGTTGCGCTTTTCGTTTTGGAGTATCTGTGACTTAAATTAACTGATTTATTTCTGTTAAGTAATTTTCGCTCATTTTTGCAACATTTATTAACTGTGGATCTACTTCTAACAACTTTTCAGCTTGGTCTGATGTTAAGAATGAGAATTCGGCTATTTCCTCGTCTTTATAGTGACGGGGTCTTCAGTAATGTTCAGGACATAGATATAGAAATAGTATTTTCAGCAAATTTACTTAAAGAAGACGTTAGTTTTGATTCGCCATCTTTTTCAAAGATTTCATTCGGATTTATTACGCCACAAAGGTCAGTGAATGATTCTAGTTTGTCCTGAAGCTTGCATTCTAGAATTGTTTGTTGATTTGGATGCAAAACTTGCTTTTTCTGTGTATAAACTCCGAACTTTTTCCGTTTAACTACCCTTCTGGTTTGCTTATCTGGCTTTTTTCTTTTATTTGTAGCGTTTGATCAGGGAATTTAATGTAGCTTTGTCCTGGGCAGATGCTAACTTTATGTTTAACGATGAATGGGTTGCCTAATAACACAGGAGTTGTGACAATTAAAACAAGGGAGTCTTCAGCGAATGTTTGTGTGCCCAATTTAAATGTAACTTTAATTGCTTTATCAACTTTAACTATATTTCCGTTTGCCAATTTAAGTTTATCTAGATCAAGCTTTTCTATTTCTGTTATTGAATTAATATTTGTGCTAATAATATTAAAAACTCATCTACTAACTTTATGTTGCTAAATGGCTAGATAGAAACTTTATGTTTAACGAAGAATGGGTTGCCTAATAACACAGGAGTTGTGACAATTAAAACAAGGGAGTCTTCAGTGAATGTTTGTGTGCCCAATTTAAATGTAACTTTAATTGCTTTATCAACTTTAACTATATTTCCGTTTGCCAATTTAAGTTTATCTAGATCAAGCTTTTCTATTTCTGTTATTGAATTAATATTTGTGTTAATAAGTTCCTTGTAAAACTCGCGGTTTATCACGTTTGCAAATGCTCCTGTATCAATTAGTGCGCGTCTATCTAATTCTTCACTAAATTTAACTTTAACGTAGGATAATGTTCTGCCTAAAAGTAGGACAATGCTAAATAAGTGTTGAACATGTGCTACTGGCTGAGGTACTTGTGTTGGGAATTGCACAGATTTATTCACTTTACTTTTGTTAGTATTCCTTTTGCCTTTTCTACGCTTTTTTTTTAATTTTAGTTATCAAATGGTTCTATTACTTTATCTAAACTAGGACTAGACGTGCTTTCGTTAGAATGATAAACTGAGTTTTTATAATTTTTCTTTTGGTTTTTAATGTTGGGTGGCTTTATTAGTTTTTTTGTTGATTAAATGGATATTTCATACCTCTCATTTTTCTGTTCTGAGGTACACTTGCCCCATTAAACTGGTTTGCTGGTTCACTACCGTATCGGTTTTGCGCTGGCGCTGGGCTATCATAAACTATTCCCTGTTGAAGGAGGTTTGGACTGGTATTTTTGTTGGGAACCGGTAAATTGGTCGATTAATATAAGCTGGATGAACAAATGGGGGGCTATGTGAAGGTTCTGTCCAATTATTCCGAGTTTGTGGCTGTTCATTTAAAAAAAATGGTCTAGCAGCACTAAATTGTGGTCTAAATTCTCGGTAATTATTAGAACGGGGAGCATACTGTTGCTGAGGCCGATAGTTTGGCTGAAGTAGATAAAAATTGGGCTGATATTGGCGGTAATTTGGTTGATAATTTTGATATTGCGGACGGAATTTTTGTCTATTACTTTGTCTGTAAACTTGCTGTGGGTAATGTGGTGTGAAAATGTTTGCTGGGCCTTGTTCTGATTGCTCATTATTAGGTGTTGCTTTCTGCTCAAGTTTCTGTTCAAGTTCTTTTTGATTATTAGAAATTACGGTTTTTGCTTTCAACATTTTATCTGTGTTTGATTCTGTTATTTCATTAAATCTGTCGTCAATGTACTCTTCTCTGTTACACATCTCACTTATTGCAATCTGTTGGCTACCTAGTATACATAATTTATCTATTGTGCCTGTATCTGGTTGTTCTAACAGCTTAGGTTTTAGCCAATTTGGCATAGACTTGATGAAGAAGCGTTTTTTTGTTCGTTTTTTCGATGTTCTGACATCTGAAGGGCAGAATCTCTTGTGATGCTGTCTCTCCTTCGAATCTACGAGCTTCAAGATTACCTGCTCCTGCTGGCGCTACTACTGTCTCGGGTGGTGGATATGTCTTATTTGCTTCTGTTCTTAACTTTACTAAGAAATTTTTTAACGATATCGGTCTTCGGATTAAACTTTTGGTTCTCTGACTTTATTATTCTAATTTCTCTCAAGTCGTCTTGTGTGAATCTATTTCTTAGAGCTGTTATACTATCTGCAAAACTGGTCTGATAGCTTCTAGTAGGGTTAAGAAGTATCTTAAAGCATCTTTTATGTAATTGCAGAAAATTCGCTTGTTGCGCGCCTGCGATTGCTGCGACTCCGATTGCGTCTGTTATTAGCTGTTCAAATTCGTTGAAATTGTCCGTTTTTGATCCAGAAAAAGTTGTGATGTTGGTTTGCGCGTGTGCCAGTTTGCTTTTTACCGTTTTAGATTATGTGCTTATTGTTCAATCAGTCTTATTTTCGTTCTAAAGTATTAAATAGCACACTTAACTTAACTTAATGGGGAGATTAATTGGTTAATAGAGATAAAAGAAGTTAAATGAGTAGCACAGGAGATCAGAAAAGGAAACTACTGAAACCATTTGTTCAAAAAATAGTAAAGATGGGCTACTTATGAACCTATACCTAAAGCTCCAGTCGAATCGTCAGACTTATATCATTGAAGCCGTATGGGCCGCCTAAGTCTCACCGTTAAAGAGTGCCCCTTAGTCTAGGAAAATTCATGGGGACCACGACCGCACAGGCCTTTTGGAGGCTGCTCTCAGATAGGCAACAGCATAATGACCGAAGTTACTGTTTGATTCATTAACCTCCGGAGTTGGATGGGGGAATTAAATATAAATGATTTATTTTTCTGTTTAAAATTTGGTTTTGCCCTCTTTTAGTTAATTTTTAGACTATGGTTTCAGTAATTTAGCTTTTTCTGAGGTTATTCGTTAGTCAGTGATGATGTTATCAAGGTTAATTTCACTATCTAATTGAGGTTTGTCACAGATGTTAATAGCGGGGAGGATGTAGTCTTTATAAATTGACATAAATAGAGCACCAGAAAAAATTTTACAAGTTCATTTACTCACAATATCCTCGTTTGCAAATATCCTGTGTTGTTTTTGTCCGTTGTTGCGGCTCTGATTGAGTTTGTTCCACTTTTTGCTCACTCAAGCAATTTTGAATTATTGTTGTATTTATTCCACAGAGACACAAACACAGTTTCCACCCTTCCTTTCCTCTGTTACTGCTTTCTGCATTATCGTGTTGCTCAGAAAAGGTGAGCTGGATGCTGTCTGAAATTTCCTGAGGTAATGAAGTGGAAGAAAAATAAAAGATATGGCACAAAAGAAGAAGAAAATGTCAAATTAATAAGAGAATTAACCGGAATTTCGATCCGTTAAACTGGGAAACAGTTAGTAACTCCTGTCACCATGTTACGCACTGATTTTTAGAGTGTTCCTCATGGCGTTTTCTGAGGTTTATATTAGCAGTAAATAATAAGAATGATTATCATTTTACAAGGTCTCATTTAGATGTTTCACAGTGCAATTTTTAGTAGATATTTTTTGAATAAATTTAGCTAGTAATAGCCTTTTATTGAGCGGTTCGGATGCGTGATATACCTACTAATTGCCTTGTATTTTAGAGCTTTATCTGGTTGCTCTTCAGCTCTGAGGAAGCCTGTTTTAACTCAGAATTTTATAAAGATTTTCCAGTTCAATCTTTAATTATTTAATTAGAAATTATAGCAAAGTTTTAAGAGACAGAATAAGAAGTTTCAAGATTATTGTTGAGTTTTATTGTCAACTGATTACTCGGCTGGTTCACCGGTGTTCTGGTGGTCGTGGGTTCTGCAGGGCTGTACCATGAGCCGTATTGGTCCTTCGCAAATTTTTACTGATCTACAAGTTGGGCAATTTCCGGCTTTTGTACGTCTCTTGATGTTTGTTAAGTTCATATACAAGTTCCGTATTAGCACCTACTTTATCAGAATAATTTTTTCACCAAGCACATAGTTTTTCATGAAGTTATTTACCAATTATGCGAATTCATTGTCATGGAACTCAAAAAGGTAAATATTGAGGCTTTTGGGCACTTTATATATTTATCAGTAAACCCTCAATCTGCGGTTGTTTTTAATAAACATAAAAAATAGGGGTTACAGGCCTAGATGGAAATACTAGCTATATATGGATTTGAGATCTAATCTGAATATGAACTAAATTATAGCACTTATTTATGGATATTTAAAGGAAAATCATCACGTAACTATGAGGGACGAAATAGGGGCGTGACACACGATAAACAACTAAAATTTTTGATGACGTTTTGTTGATCGGTAAAACCAACTTGAGAAAGATTGTCAATTGGATCTTGAGTCTAACTAATAAATAAATATTTCATCAGTTGGGCAAAATTATGTCGCAAAAACCAGTTTTTTTCTGCTTCCTGCTTTTAGCGGGTAACCTCATATTCAATAAAGTTGTAATCAAGGTTGATCCAATTTGAGCGTTGAAAAACTGATAGTCATAGCAACTTTACTTTCCGAGCAAATACAAATATTTTACAAACTTGAGACGTATGTTTGAATAATCTGTGCTACGCACATTTTCGCACGAGCCGTATTATTTTGAAAATCAAGGCAAAATAGCCGAGATGTCTATACACTTTAAGCCTCATCAACTCCACGACGAAATAATGAAATTCAAATACCCTGCAATTTGAATAATCTATGCTTCACAAGCTTTCTTTTGGTGCCATCACATTTTTCTACGATAGATAATCAATCGGCCAAAATTGTCCGAACAAAAAAATTACAATATTATTCATCCAGTGAAATATCAACAATTAATTTTATTTCAAATATTCTTTCAACTGAATGCATGTTTTTCCCGAACGAATTTTGAATAAATAACATGATCTGTTACTTATGCACGTTTTTCTTAATTTAACTCTATTGCATTTATTTCTGGAATAGACTAAGTTTGCAACTATTAAATTAATGACTGGAGTTTCCTGTGTGCTCACTTCGGAATTGTCAAAAGGATAAGTAGATACACGTTGAAAAATTAACCCTAAATGGTCAAATTTTAGCGCAGCGAAACTGGGAGGACTTTCAGTCGCGTGTTCACTAAAAGGCTTGGGTGGAAGAATTACGATGCTCTAACTTTATTTTCTGCGTAGGAGCTTTTTGTTTTGCAGTTTTACTCTGTCAGGTTGTATTTAACCTATCGTTTTGGTGAAACTCAGCACTCAAAATTCAATATGTTTTAAGCAACTTGACCATCAGTCACGCTGAATGTTCCGATACTTTTGTGGGGGGTAAAACTGTACACTCAAATGGGTTTTTTTTCAGTCAATTTTTGCCCGTCGATTTATTCATCATAGAGAGTTGAGACTGGTATCATTAGGAAACCCTTCCAGATTATATTATGCACTTCAAATTATTTTTTTAACTTTCGTTTTTTACAGGGAGCTATCGAGGTTGAAGGTACACAGAATGTGAAACGTACACAGAATTCCTTTGTTTTTGTTCACGTTTTCCGTATTTTTCTCACCATTTTTTTCGACTTTGCTGGAATTTTCAAGGATTGTTAACAGCATTGTTATCAATATTACAGGTAACGATAGAAGAGGCTTAACGAATGGTTTTTTCTGAGCCTTTTGATTAATTTTTTTTAATTTCAGACTTTTTAAAATCAAAAGTAGCTTCAAATACGCTTTTTATCGCACTTTGTCGAATATGCCGGACGTAGAGACTTAAAGTCTCCTGTTACATTCCTTGAAAACTTCAAAAAAGGATAGTGGTACTCTCGCTTCCTACAGGAGTCTTCTGGAATTTATTTCTGGTTTTTGAAAAAAAAACAATAATTATGCAAAATGCATCGTTTTGTTTTGGTTCAAGGAAATATTTTATTTGTTATTGATCTTATATGCAAATGTGTAGAATAATTATTCTTTTTTGTTGGACGCACTGCAAAATCATGGCTATATTTAAACTCATCTTGGATTTGATACAATCAATGACTATTAGCATTATGTTGGCGTTCGCTCTTTTTCGATTTTTTTTGCCTTTTTTACTTTCAATTTAGAGCCAAAATACTGACAGATTATCTTGACAACATCAGAAAGGCCCCTTTTTTCCAAAAAAAACCCTTTAAAAATATCGCATTTAACATCAAGAGGGACACAAGTAAAAAAAATTCGAAACCTTTTTGATATTTTACAGCTTGGAATGCTTTTCAAAGTCTTTTATCAATAGCCGCGAAGCGATAGCGGCTATTATCAAGGACAGCATGGTTTTTATGCGTCGTCTCCGTTGATGATTCTTACGATCTGACTTCTTGGAATTGACTTCTTCAATGACTTCAATGACTTCTACTGCTTTGCCGTTAAATTTTGTGTGCGTGACGTCACTTTTACTTTTAGGCCAATTGCGTTACTTACCTCACTCAAAAAACGACTTCTGAACTAACTCGTGGACTTTTAATTTTTTTGAACATTTGCTGGTTGAAGATCAAAATGTGCGTCTAAGTTGTGCCAAACTTATATGCACTATTTCTGGAGTTTTAATCTTGAGTTTTTGATTCCGAATATGAATTTTGAAAAAACTCTGTTAGGGTTTTTTCCTTATAGACTGTATGTGTTAAAAAATAGACCGGGTGAAACTAACCCAAAAAGTTTAGCTGTCTATTAAAAGACTGGTGGTCGATCTGGCTATCCTATTTCTTTTGTTGTTTCAATTCCTTGAAGAAGGCCAAGAGCGTCTATCGCGGCTGTTTGCTGGCAATCTGCCGGCTATGTTTTTATAGGCTTCAACGCTGTGGTTTCGAAACGTTGTTTGTGAAATTTTGTGTTCTATCCGGTTTTGTTTTTTGTTGTTAACGTATGATTCGGTCGCACTAATAACATAAACAATTGTCTTCCTGCGTAGTAGAAATCAAGTCTATTTTAGTGAAAAACTTATAGTTTGTTGGAGTTTTTGAAAATATATATTTTTTTAAAAAATTTGATTTTTCAGCTTTTTCACCCTTGTCTTGTTTTATCTATTTTGTTTCGCCTCTGTAACCACGGGTGGCATCCTGTTTCTAGAGAACCGAAATCCGAAATGCACTTTGGTTCTTCTCAACTAATGTCGTTGAAAAGTTGCGCATTTTAAGTTTTTTATAATCTCCATGAATAGATTAGGATTTTAACAGTCGCGACAACGCCTTCTCGTTAATTTTGTTTGATTTTTTGCCTTTCTTTTTTAGTCGTCTGACATATTTTGGATAATGACAGGTATCAATTGCTTCCAATTAATCTGTCTAATGAACCGAGTTGATACTTATTGGTTTTAATCAATTTGAATTTTAAAAAACGTAATTTTTAAAAGAACACTGCCCTTTTTTGCTCGTCTTTGTTAACCTGTTACCGAGTCTCATTTTTGACAGGTCTTATATGTTAGCTAATTAATTACTGTTTATTTTGCTTAGTTGTGGTTGTTTGTTCGATTTTATCTGATTCCTTTTTTTCATTTTGGTATTAGGTGTTTTTTTTAAACATAGACATCAGCCCTCTAATCCAGCATTATTTTTTCACTTAGTTGATTTTTGAACGGTATGTGAATTTTTGAAAGTTTTCGATCGCTTCCTCATTTGGCGGAAAATTAAACAAGAACGTGGATAAACGGGACCGGAACATTATGTGAGAGCGCACATTACCGAGCCTTCTTTTTCAAATGCTATGCTCGAGGAGAAAAGCATTTTATCAATCCTTGTGATTAATTGGGTTGCTTTTTCTTCCCACCCATTATTTGGATATCTGATTATTTTTGACCCTTTGTCTTCCAACGATTAACTTTTGATAGAATGTTCACAGGTTCCTTGCTCTTCACACTCACTATTGTCAATGGTTCCCAAGACGTGCCTTTCACCCTGATTGGATTTGATATAAACTCCGATGTTGTCTCCATCAACTCAGACAACGGACAAGTCAGCGTTCAAGATCCTCCTGATTTTGACTCCTTGGGGGTAACTGTCAATTTTATATACACCAATCATAGGATGATCATGCACCTTGAGATGGAGAATGATTACGTGATAGAATCATGATTATAACAGATGTTACTACATCTGCCAATTGATAGCTGAGCGACAGAATAATGAACTTGCATAGTTATTCGTATAATCATATGAATTTTCAGTTTTTTGGGATCAATTTTGCATCTACACTTTTTTGTGGCTTTAATGCGACATCCCTTGTTTAATTGCATCCAACTGGCTAAAACAAAATTGCAATGAAATATACGTATTGCACCGCAGAAACACTCTATTTGGCATTTTTGTTTCTGAAATGATTTTCAGCAAATTTGCGGAACTTTTTCTGTGTCCTGAAACAAATATGCCTTGTTTTCTGCATGGTTATTATCGTTTATAAATAAAAAAATTCAATTAATTGTCGAGTTATGTTTTGGATGCGACGTTTTGGATGCTACGTGTTTTGGATGCGACGGGATCCGAAAATGATAGTCGCGAATTGTCTCAATTGTTGAAACGTTAAATTGATCGGCTGCTATAAATTGTCGGCTCTGGGCCAGTTATAGTGATAATTTTTCTGACACAATGGTGTCAATGTCAGCTATAGTTTAATTAACATTATGCTAGGAAATAAACCCCCATGAAAAAAACCCTAATATTTTTAGATAGTTTATATTCTCGTTTATAGTCAAATAGGGTTTATTTCCTATCGAAAGTTGAGTGGATTTTTTTTCCGAAACCGCATTACGCTAACCTCATTCAAACAACTTTGAATACGGTTAGTTCAAATTTACTCTATCATCGCTGACATTCTCTGGCTGCTGTTTTCATTTGATATTTTCATTGATATAGTTAGAACCATATAAAGTTGCAACGCTATCAATCGTTTCGATGGTCAAAAGTTCAAATCTAAACCATGCAGATATTAGCACTTGATGTTTATTTGAGTGTTATGCGGGGAGTTCTTCAAGCGGTCGCTTGCTTACATTTTTGGGACTCATTATAGACCACAAGATGACCACGGCCTATCAACTATTCGTTTGTGGGAACGCAGTAGGCTGGGGAGATTTTTCAAAAATTTAGAAACAAACAATTTTTGACCAAAACCTGACATAAGAAAATGCGTGGTTTTCCAATTTGGCCTCCATGTTCTCTAAATCATTATTGCATTTTTTCCAATGCGTAAAAACTAAAAATTGGAATTTCTCTGAATGCTATTTGAGGATAGAGTACATGTTGGCTTTCAATGATGAATTATTTTTCTTTAGTTCGCGAATTTTCATGTCAGCATATCATTTATGATTGAGTTACTTCTCTACTAATGCTATGGATGCGGGAACCCTACGTGATTGTTGCAGTTTTATTTTAATTATCAACCGACAATCTTTGCAGCGGGATATTGTCAAGTTTTTGTGACCACCGATAATGATGATTTTTTTTCCGCTGTAACATCAAGAAAGGACTGTAATATGCGTTGGCACAAAATTACAAGGCGTCAAAAAGAACAAAATTTGAAGAAATGAATTTTGTTGGTCATAACTTTGAATTTGAATTTATTTTGAACGTGGAAAGTTACATTTATATGAATGACAAAACATTTTTCTTTTAAATAGATATACTTTAAACAAGAACAACAAAATGAGCCTATTAGACACATCGTGCTGCTACCCTACTCTAAATATTGCCACAGGGAGACAGTTTTGCAATCCACACATTCGAACTTCTTAGGAAAAAATTCATAAGGCCCTTATTTTTATCAGATGGATGGCTGACGATTGCCCAAATTTTTTTGATTTCATTTCTCTAAATTTTGTCGGCAAGGTATTCCTTGTTTTGCTTCATATGCTTAACTTTAATAGCGCCCAGCTAGGTAAAACCGCATTTTGTTCGGAAAGCATAAAAGACCCTGTTTTTCGCTGCGTGTGGCACAGCTACGATTGCTCTTTTGTTCAAAGCATTCTATTATGAGCACTTTTTTTTACTGCTGTATAGGGTATTTATAAAGTTCCGAAACATATAACTCGAAAAACGAAAGATTTTGTTCTATTGTTTTACGATCAAAAATTTCTATCTAGAGTTTTCGTTAGGCTTTATTCGACTCAAGAATAACTATTTAGCAGCCCGTCTACGTATAATGATTCTGTAATTATCAGAGCTACAGATGTTGTATTAGAAAGAAACAGAACAAGGAGGCTGGGTAATTTGCGTACGCACGTAATGTTCCGACCCCGCTCATCCTCACTCTTGGATTAATTGGCGACCAAATGAAAGCGAAAACTTTCAAAGACATACATATCGTTCAAAAAACCACAAACGGGATACCATAAAGCCACGCTAGAGGGCCGATGGAGCTTTTTGTTAATAGGAATACTAGAAAATACAATAACATGAATCAAATAACAAACATTAATTACGCCAAAACTCAATGTCTATATCAAACTCGCATTATATAAACTCTAAAAAAACTAAGCTATGCTTCATTAGAAAAGATTTTGGACCTGTCCTCAATGCGTCTGTGTAACAGGTCGACAAAAAAGAGCAAAAAGGTGCAAAGTTCAAAAATATAATTCCATTTTTAAAAGCAAATTATTTCAAAGTGATTAATATTATTAATGTAACGTCCCGTTTTCCTATAAACGTTATGTTTTAAAATTTTTGATGCCAAACTTTTACATTTAATTACCATATAAGATTGTATAAACAAACTCGAAAGTTGCTTATTTATCTTGATCTATTTACAAACGTAATTGTAAAATTTTTCAACTGTTGTACACTTTATTACGCATATCCTGTAAACATATTACTAATATGGTTTTGTTTATTTGACTCATTTTGTTCCGAAATTGTATAAAAATATACTCAGAACAGAAGAGAGACCATCTACCTAAGAGACGTAACAAAAATACAATTACTATAAACCGCTTTCTCCTTTAATGAGATTTGAGCTGTCGACCCTTCCCGAAAGATCTATAGACTGACGGCATGCCATTCCTTAACGTTACTTACCGCAATTAAAGACCGACTATATAAACATCGAAAGATATGGAACAAATTCTTTAATTCATACTCTAGTAAAAGGAACACAAACTGAATTCACCTAAATCACCAGTAAGCTACATAACAATTAATTAATAACTGAAAACAATGACATGTTCCTTTATATCTTCATAGAAAGCAATTGAGACTTGTCATTATCCAGCAGTTTACGTCAAACACTCCAAAAAAAAGAGAAATACAGGCAAAATAAAAAATTCAAATTAACTTTGCGCGAAAATGGCAGTGAACCCGTTAAAACCAAAAAATCTGTCACTAAGAGCATCAAAATCTTTCAATTGAACAATATTTCAAAGCCAATGGGATATACCATTAACGTTAAAATTTAAAAAGAAGACAAAAATCTTTTAAAATGTACAAATATATAATTCCAAACATTTTATAGAATCTCTGAGTGAGAGTAGTAACAAAGCCAAGAAACAAACGATTGAAACTAGAACTCTCATAAAAACCAAAATATAGCTCACCGGAAACGCGTTCTTACCTGTTTTTACAGAGACTAAGGTGCAAATCGACCGAATGGCTATTCTCAAAAATCCAAATATGTTTTTAAAAACAAATATTTTCAAAAACCGTAACAGACATAGGATTTCATAAAGTTGATCAATTAGGTTGCAAAGCCCCAAGAAGCCAATTGTGCTGATTATTAATGAGACTAAAAACAAGGATACAAATTAAAAACAAATACAGTCTGAAGCCCAATCTTCACAAACAATTTTACGACATGACAGTGTTCAAGGCACTATAGTTTTGGGTTTTCATTTGCAAGAGCTGTAAACTCTTACTTGCTTCTCATCTTAACATCAACAAGTCTTCCTTTTGAAAGGACTACGTTGATATCACAACAAAAGAGACCTAAAATTTGAACAGTATGGAAATTTCGACATTTTTTTAGGAAAGGATTGTCGAAGTCATCAGTCAAAACACATAAACAACCGCGAAATTAATCTTTGAATTACCAAAAGTAGTTAAGACATCTTATTATTGAGGTAATTTACTTGATGACAAAAATAAAAGTAAAAAAGGACAGTTGAAAAATGTTATTTTTTTAAAATTAACTTGAAAGTCATTAATACAAATAGCTATAAACTGAAGCCTTTGAAAAGTTTTAATTATACGTCCTGGGAATGCAATTGAGACCTGTCATTATCAGGTATATGTCGTAAAACAAGAAGAAAGACAAACTTGGGCAAAGATAAAAAAATCCATTAACTTTTGCGAGAGAACTGTGTATCAGCCAAAAAGCATAAATTGTTCACCAAAAACAATTAACATTTTCAATTACGCCTTTTCTCGACGCTTGTGCATTGTTCCCTATTATCCTGTTTTTCAATTGGACCTGTCAATAATTCCTTATGAATCTGATAACTCGACTAGGAAACAAATTGAATTTTTAGAATATTGAACATGGACTACCAAAAGCATAACAAATGAAAACAAAACATAAGAAGTCCGTAAAATTTTACGAAAACGTTTCGTCAACCATACAAACTATGAGCTCAATTCTGAAATCATAGGGCGTATTTTTTTTGTAAATAGGACTTGTCAATAATTGAGTCCTGGTTGGATATTCTTTTCAGTAATTTACAAACAATACTATAAATGCGAATATTTTTTGAAAGAAATATTTTTGAAAAAAGGCAGCGCCCCATTAAAATCTAAAACTTTTTTAACCGTAAGGATCCATGGTGAGATCAAGATCAGCCCTGATGTTGCTGGACGGCTACAAATGCACTCATTTGTTCATGTGGTTGCGAACTAGATCAATTGAAATTAAAATTGCCATAAACTCGCAATATATTTATAATTCCAGATGACTGTTAAGGCCGGTGGGAGTACAACTAGCTCTTTTTGAGCTAACAAGAAATGTGAGTGCAGTTTCAAGGTGTACAATTTCAGCAAACTTGAAGAAAATGGGCTAAAAAAACTGCTCCCATTTTTGACGAAAAAAGTCTTATTTTTGAAAAAATTTAGCATTATTTTTGTCAAAAACACGAATTGAACAATTCAGCAACCCTACCCTATCTTTAGAGATAAAATAAATAACTCTACTGTAAAACATTTTAATGCACTTTACCAAAAATTAACAAAAATTTAAATACGGAAAAATACGGAAAATGTGAAATAAAACAAGATAATATCGTCTGCTATTCACAAAACTTTAAACCTCGGTATTTCCCTTCAAAAATTAACCAAATCTTTTTACTTCCCTATTCTACGCTTGACGGGCTGTCTAATGATACCACTCCTAACTCTTTAGGATGATTATATCGATCGGCCAAAATTGTCTGAACAAAAAAAAACCCATTTGAGTATATAGTTCCTCCCCCAAAAAGTTGATCGGAACAATAATTAAGTCAGTCTTAATTACAAATTTTGCCACAAAATTGATTGAGTTTTTCAGTAAAAAAAGAAATTTGTTCAAAAAAGTCGACTCGAATATTGTTTGCCTCCGAGACTCTGTACACAAAATTTAGGAATCTGGTCGCTGGAATGATTGAAACAGTTCTTTTTTGCTACTTTTTCAAATGAAAAAGTACCGCTTTTTTGCTACTGCTTTTTGATACCTTAGCAGTCAATTGTTTTTATCAAATGAATCATCAACGTTTTATGCCAAATTCGAATTGCAATTTACTTAGCAATCAAAAAATACAGACAACTAATCAAAATAGTGCATATCTGGTGACCGCCGTCTCTGGCTAAACTTATCGGCTTGAATAGCCAATATTCGGAAAGTAATTAATCACTACTTCAACTTTTATGGTTAAAATTTGCGTTGTGTTTTTTATCGGCAAGAGAAATAAACGTTCAGTTTTTCAAATTATGGACGTTATGAAATTTCGTTTAGTTTTTAATTTTATTTTTTTCTAACAAATTTTGAACAACCTTTTGTCGTTTTTGACATGCCTATTAACCCAAGTTCTAGTTTTTTTTGTCAAGCTGGCTTCTGTGTAGCACATCTGTCAACAATTTCAATTAAAAATATAGCCTTCAATTCCGTACCAAGATATCTTTACTGATGCCTCCTCTGCGTAAACAAAAAATCTACTATCTGAATCTATTAACGATGTGAAATGTATGAAGCTTCTCGTTTTTTCGTTTCGGTGGCCGATAGCTCTACCCGGACTTGGGTCTCAGATCTTTTTAGCGCTGATCCAGCACATTTCAAGCGTAAAAACTTAATTCAGTTCCGAAACATTGCATCTCCAGAATCTTTTAAGTTTCTTTATGTGAAGTTTTTCTTCATTATGATTATATTGAGATCAGAGATTTCATCCAGACTAAATTTATCCTGTATAGTCTGAAAATTAGTCATACCCACAAATTAAGTCTGAGCAGAATAATGTCGCTTTTGTAGCTTATAACTGGTAATTAGTATATTAGTATACACACTATTTATATATAAGCTTGTTTGTAAGCAATTACCACAAAGACCATTTAGCTTAGTGGTTACGTGTTGCTACGAAAATTAAATATTGCAAGTACCCACGCGTGAGTTCAAGTTGCATATAAAACAAACCTTGCTGGCTGGAATTAAGTTGAACTTAATAATTTTCATGCAGTAAATATTACTCAAAAATCAAGACTGGCAATTGTAAATTGGGACATCAGCAGACTACTGGCCATCCAAAAATACAGAATGTCTCTAGACTGATGCAGCGCTGATTTGCTCTGCCACCAACTTCTGGGTAAACCAAAATGAATTTTTGTTTTTGTAAAAACAGTAAGTTAGCTTTTGAAACTTGATTTCTTTCATGTTTTCGTGCTTGATTGGCTCAAATGACAAAAAAGAATTATCAATAAGCACCGCTAAGTAAGCACCTCGTAGTTTTTATCTGTTCGTTTTGCAAAATGCTCGGTTGGTATCCAGGCAAAGATGCCAACTGGGTCGTCAAATTTTCCAAATCATTCTCTGTTCCAAGATTTCAAAACTTATTTTATTTTGTTCAAAACTTTTAGAATTGCGCTTTTTTATCCCCTCAGCTAGTTTTTTGTTAGAACAGACGTTACTCACCAAATGAATGACATGCAGAAAATTTCTTCGAATACCTCTTTTCCATGTATTTTTGTTATTTCTTGATTATCACAATAAAGCATGAAAAACTAAGTTGTAGCAACTTTATTGAATGTCTACTGCATTTTTCGTTTCGTTTTTTTTCTATCAGAATAATTTTTGCGTGGACAGAAAAACAGCATTCAGTCCATGATGTTGTTTTTTGACTTGCATGTCTATCGAATGCACGTCAAAATTGGTCAGTAGGTCTTTTTAAATTTGTAAAGAAAATCTGGAATAATTGAAACACAAAAGTCAAGACTTACCTGATTTAAGTTGGCCCCACAGCAACGCCCGTCTTCTAGCGATTTTAAAATAGGTAAAAATGAAATGAATTTAAATAATTTTTTGCAAACTGTAGCCATTTTACCAGAAATATGCCGAAACACTAATTTTGTACGCAGGCAAACGCCTTGATACTTTAACATGATGCGTTGCGGGATTTCGAATTTGAATTTGTGAATTTCTGTGCCACGCACAGAACTGGGTGGCCTTCTTGTTTACGTAGTTTACTTAGTTCTTTATACTTTGTTTTTTTTTTAGTGGTCAATTGACGGACATTAGTTATTTGAGAATATTACTTCTCTATCATTTCATTTTTGGTATTGCACTGTTTCAGCCGCTCATTTTTTAGGACCCCAACTTGCAACCCTCCGTGTTTTTTATACATAACATTAATGTGTTAGACGGACTTTGCAGGCCCACAATCAGGGCCGAAACCAAATAGATAAAAGTTTGATAAATGATTTGTTTGCTTTACTTTCACACCATTGTTTCAGAATGACTAGTACTGGATTAAAACATAATTGACCAATTTCAGATTTTTTAAAGATTTTGAGGATAAGAAATCCCTTGTTCCGGTTACGATCTCACAAAGGACCTTTGAATGTCTGCGGAGATTTTAACTTGAATGTGCGAGAGCTAAATGATAATAACTATCAGCCACCTGAATATGCTACAGAGTTTTGATTTGTTGTAGAGAAACAAAGAACCTAAACGGATCAAATTTTTTGAGATGACAAAATAGGGTATAACGACTCACAGAACATCTGCAACTTGCATAGATCCCTCTTCGCGGCCGATAATGATTTTAAAGGCAACACTTTAAAGACACCCATAAGTAATCATTTTGCTGTGGAATGCATTTTGAGTCATCTGCTATCAATGAAACGCATGAAAGACTAATGCAACGCAACTATTGTGTTTTCGGCAGCAGAGATATTTTACTTAAGATTCTTTTTCTTTTGCATCTTGAATTAGACCGTTTAGGTACGGATTCAGACAACTTTTACAATTTGTTTAATTGAATCAATACTAACAGGCTTGAATAAATATGCTCCCCCGAAACAAACACGTAACGTAAAGAAACATTGAATTACTAATACAATTAAAACTTTATAAACTAAAAAGATAAATTTTACTTGCGATACGTTAGTAACCCTCAGCTTACAATAGTTTTATGGGGAAAAAACACAGACTGCAAATTGTGACGTTTAAATATTGAACAATTACTTTGCTAACGTGGGAAAAAACCTAGGCAACGCGCCAATTTCTACTGTTTTTATCACTAAATCAAATGAAAAAAGTAAGAAAAAACCTGTTACTTGCCCTCTACAACACCTGATGAAAAATTTGAAACTTTAAAAAGTTTGAAATCGCCCCCTTTAACTGATCATGGTAGTCCTAACTCTGAATTGCTTAAAATGATTGCACCCAATTCAAAAACGAATTTGTCGGGAAAAACATTTAAAAATTGCCAAAAATATTGCTCTACAAAAATTCGGATTGTTTAATGAACCTTCGAATTATCGTCCAATAAAAATCTTATCCAGTGTCAGCAAAGTATTTGAAAAGCTTCAATCAGCTAATGATAAACTTGCTTCTAAGGAAAAATTATCTGCAACCAACAATTTAGCTCGGATTAGCAAAGATTCCGGTCGAAACGCGTACTTGTAAATGCCATTACTAAGCTTACAGAAAGCATGCGACAGAACATTGAAACAAGAATGTCTGGTTTCTCTTGTTTTATTGATTTTAAAAACGCCTGGGACGCGATTGATCACAAGATTCTTCTGACAAAATTAAAATCGTTATGATTTTGTGGTCATTTTGGGGGCATTCTTTGTAGCTACTTCAGTGATCGGACGCAAAACGTAACGAACTACGGTTCAACATCTCAGCGTCTAAACATAATCCACGTTGTTCCACAAGGCTTAATTTTGTGTACGCTGCTTTTCTTACTAAACATTAATGACTTGTTCGACATTGTTAAATCCATTCGGGTAATATTCTTTGCAGATGACACGGCACTAATTTGCGGTAATACGCAACCTATAGAAACACTACAAATGATCCTAGATTTGGTCCTCCATCCGGCAGCGCAGTCTTTATGAAAAACGTTTAATTAAGTGAAGTGCAATTAATTAAGTATCTAACTGTGCACATTGACGGGAAGCTCACATTCTCGACCCATGCTAGCGCTGTATGTATGCACTGAGTTGACTAGGTTTTGTGCAGTTCTGCATAAAGCCGGGAACAGTTTCTCCATGAGTGTTTTACTCAAATAGTTTGTTGCTTATTGCAAACCGATAATTACTTATCGGTTGCTTATTTAAGGGAATGCAGGTAAAAAAAAGACTTTTAAAAATTTTGTGCCACGGAAGCGCATATTTCAAACAATTTTGCTGAGAAAGTTTAATTCAACTAATGACGTTTTCTTCGAATTTGTAGAGCTGATGAAAAATCTCATTAGGTATCCTTGATTTCTGTATTTATTTATACTTCTTTCTTTTGATGTTGATCATCAAGCTGTCTACTTTCATAAGCCATCGAAATAATTCCAATGTTCAAATATATATATATATATATATATATATATATATATTTATGATATTGCAACTATAGTCTAAAGACGGTTATCTTGTAAAATCTTACAAGATAACCATCTTTCTTGCATGACCTTAAATTTCTAAAATTCGAGTCTCTTGAAACTTAGGAAATTTGATCGCGGATAACAATATCCTAATTAAGAGTACGAATTGTTGATTTGTGTTTAGGAAAACACGCAGTCAGTAATTGAGTTTAAAGCAATCGTCAACAGCGCGTGGGTAAGTTTGTTCAAAGTCTTCTTTCTTTGAAATTTGATAGTGAATGGGAAAATTTATTTATGAATAATTCCACGGAGCTCGAGAAATTTTATTTTTTTTATTATGATAAATTGAAATTTTAATTTTTTTATTATGATAAACTGGATTTAGCATCAAGCCTGGTGAGGTCACTTAAGTTTTGCCAGACCTGATCCACCTAGTTCAGATGGTCTTTAACGACATCAGTCTCAACGAGATATTGTCTATATTACCAACAATTAGAAACTCACAATTTAACCAAGCCCTTCATATCCCGTTTTTTACTGTTAATTACACCAATTATGTGACCAAATAAAACAGTGATAAGGGATTGAAGTTAACTGAAGTGAGTAAGTGGGACAATTTTTTATTGTGTCTGTCAGATAAATCAGCCAATAAATGACTGCTCATAATAAACCACTAGGATAGACATATGATATAATGTTCAAAGCAGCAATAATCGAAGCGATACAATTTTAACGATCAAGTTTTTATTCCGATGACCTTCATCTGTTTAAGTTAAGCTAACGATCAAAACAGATTCATAATTTTTCAAAATATCTTCCTTCCTAAATTTCTATTCAGTTCTTGCTCCTTGTTTTAGCTGAACGACAGCCTGTTGATAACATACCGTGTCACCAACATCAACGATGAGGCGCCTAATTTTGAACCTCTTCTGCAAAATGAATATTTAATTCCAGAGGTAGGGGTGTCTTCTATTTTGTAGTTCCAACTTTAAGGTTAGAGCAATCGATATGCTTGCCGTGGTTAAAAAATAGCCGACAATGACCCTTTTTCTATCGGTTGACTGTCCTTCAAAGTCTTCATTGGAGGGGTTTTGGGTCATACGGCCGTTTTTAATGGAATGCTGTCGAGGTTATGCTATCTGAGTTAACATGGTATGCTGCATTCTCACAATGATATGTGTAGCATTCATAGACGTTCAGTTAAGTGAGAATTTGATACAAATTCCAGGCCGATGAAGATGTTCCTGCAGTTGTGGTTGACATCAATGCAGTAGATGCAGACAGCACTAACCTCACTTTTCACCTTTCTAATGACAACGGGGTCACTTTGGTCCAGAGAGTGGGTTCATTCGAGATTGACAGGCTGACTGGAGTTTTAAGTCTTGTCGAACCAATTGACTACGAAGACAACAATGCAGTTGTGAAGCATGCTCTGGAAGTTATTGTCTCGGTTGGTCCAAAAGAAATATTTGCTTTATTATAATTTTAAGTATAGTATTTATTTAGTGATGTATTATATCCGATGTACTTTAAGCTGCCACATTTTTAAATTGAACTCTATTTTTGTAGAGATGCTAATTTGCAACTTTTAACAGTAGCAGAGCTGTTTAAATAGCAAACAGCAGCGAGTTGTCCGGGGGGGGGGGGGTTGCGAAGCTGGGCAATTCATGGGCGAGTATGGCCCTGCTGCCTGACTATTGAGTTGCATCTCTGCCTGATAGGTCAATTCTCTCGAGCTTATGAAAACAAACGGAGATAGGATTTTAAAGCAAATCTAATTTTTAAGTGAAAAATTGGACTTATCTCGGATTCTTTTAACGTAATTCTGATTATGGCTAATGTCGAGTTGTTTTGACTTGATAGAAGCTGTTTAAAACCTAGTGATACTCAAAACTATCAACAAAAATATCTTGATGAGAAAAATGTCACTGAAGAATAAACTGGTATTTATTGCTGGAGTTTGTTATCTTTATCAATATTACAAGATATGGTGTCATTCTCTTCACGTACTAAACGAAACGCATATTCTTTTGAGCAATTTTTTGCTTGATAGATTTTTTGTCTGGCGCTTTTTATTATTATTACTCAATAAAGAATGCGATAAACCCGGAGGACATTGAACCACTGTACAGCTCCTAGTCGGTAAGAGTTCAAATCACCGAAGCTGTTGAGAAAAACTGGTTTGAGGTTCACCCGTCTTTAGTCCATTATAATCTGTGATAGAAAGTAAACATGAAAAAAAGGATTGTTTTTGGTGGGTTCAAAAATTAAACCGCGAGTAATTGCATGCCACTTAAGGGGTCTAATAATAAATATTGACAAAGTATGGTTTTAGGAACTAACGGTCACAAACCAAAAACGCTTTAGAAGAGTATAGAGCAGAAATTGGAAACAAATTTGAACGGACAAGGAAAAATTTTTACAAAAAATTCGATTTTTTATGTGGCTAACAAGTTGAGTACTGATTTTAACTTCAGAACTCCTGGCTGCTGGGAAACATATGTGGTCATCCCGCAATATCAAATGGCAAAATTGACATAAAATTGTGTTATAGAGTAATACAAATGCAAAGAAATTGCTCTGAAGTTTCGAGAATTTTTTGCGGTCAAAATGTGTTGAAGGCATTACATAACAGCCTTCAAAATGTTCGATCAATAATCGGTTATTCAACTATGGTACCAACAATTTACATATACTTGAACCATTTTTTTTGAAAACGCCACAAACATCAAGATCACGGAATGCAAATTTTTGAGTTCAAAATTTTCTCTAAAAATGGTTCATTGCGCTTTTGGCTGCTTTACCTTCTCTTAGTTGGTTTGTACAATTTTCAAACAAGTTGCTGAAGACATCTGAGTCAAACGTCTGACAATTTTGCCTCCAAACTTTCCCCATAAACTGTCTGTTGTCGTAGTTGTTACTTCGAATTAGCCGATAATTTTTCCATTGGTTTCAGATTCGGACTATATGCTGGCCACCATAGCATCTCTCACTTCATCCTTGGATTCAATTTACTTGGAGTCTTTGATTTTTGCACAGGAGCAAAATTTGGTTGAAAAATAAGTTCTTAAAAATTCATTTTTTTAATTATTTTCTGAAAACTTTCAGCTTTTTTGAACATCGGACAAACAATTTCCAGTCATCTGAATATTTTGTTCCCCGAGCAAAAATGATTTTTGTCCGAGTTCGAACTTGTTCCGTTTTTTTTTCCAGAAATCTGGCCTGGTTCTTTTTCGATATCGTTTTATTGCATGCTTTATCTTAGATCGTGACTATGCGTTGGTTTTTTGTTTTGTCCATGAAATGTGGACCATTAAAGTTGCAACAGCGTGACGAACAGTGAAATAACGGAGCAGCTTAATCATCTTTTCTCTGTAAGCGGTGAAAAAGAGAATAAAATTCATCGAAATGGCTAATAAACTCCAGAATTATCCGCGGTTCTTCGGTGATCCTAGGTCAAAAAGTGACAAAATAGCTCTTGAAAAAAAAAAAACAATTTTATTTGAAAAAAGGGATTGTTCTGCACATTTACTTTTTTCAATTTCTCGTGGTGAACTGTGGTATATGTGTTCATATATAGAAACAAGGATGCTCATTATTGTGCATTCGCACATGATGTTCCGACCCGAGCTCATCGACATTTTTGACTTAATTGTGAACCTGAAGAGATAATCAAAAACAGAGATTTGAGTTTAAAAAATCGTAAAACAACCGAACTACTAAATGATTTACATAACACCACACCCCAATGCACCGCTCACAAAATCTGCCACTAGAAAGACTACGAGGAAAAAACAAAGGACAAAATAAGCAAAAATAGAGTTGTTTTTTAGCGAATGTGCTAAAAGAAGAGAAAAAGAAACACAAATAATGACCACTCTCAAAACTTTTATGAAAACGCATATTGTCCAACAAGCAAAACATCATTTACGACATGATATCAGTGGAAAATGGTTTTTGAATTACAAGGAATGGAACCTCTCATTGTTGAGTATAAGTTACAAGTTGACGAAAAGAACAAAAACTGAAAAATATAAAAAAGTCTTTGAAATCGAACAATATCATAAACTTTACTAATTTTTGCTGTTAAGTGACTGCATTGTGTAATATCAATTTTTCAACCCATAATTAGAAGCCTATGTGACCAGTCAGCATTTTACGAAAACACCAAGAATTAAAAAAAACAAAAACAGCAAGTTCAGAAAAAATTGAGCGAGAAAGGTGTCGAACCGAAGAAAAGAGAAGTCTTTGAAATTTTTTCTATTTTTATGTACTTTTTAACAGCATTGGGATTGTTCTTTTCTTAACAAAATGACTTCAAAAGTAAGAACAGATATAATAAAAACACGAAATTTTTGAGTAAAACAATTATATCATAGTCATTAAATTCAATAGCTTTCAACGGAAGTCAAAAATACGCTCAGTTATACCTCAATGAGAAGGAAACTATATTCGTCAATTATTAGTCATCAACTGGACATCACAAAAAGTCTTAAAGTTATGAAAACAACAGCAAATACTTGCAAAAACCAAAAATTCATTAGAAAAGTGCGACAAACAAGTGTCGAAGCCATTGAAACCATGAGGTTTTCTCTGAAAACTTTATCTGTGAACCATTGGACGTCTTCTCTAAGCCAATGGGAACTCTCAATGTTGGGTTAATGAGATAACACTTGAAACGGAACCAAAATTACAAAAAAAAGCCAAAAGGAAAACTCGTGACATCGAAGTCATAAAACCAAAAAGTAATAGTTAAAACAGATTAATTTTGTAAGCGAAAAAGGAGAAGTGTTCTGTCTTTACTAACAGAACAATGTCTTTACTGACAGAACTAAGATTGACTTACAGTTCACGGAAGTAGGTTTAATAAAGGTTGGTGTTCAAAAAAAGATTCAACTTTTCCTTAAAAGTCTTAACAGCCACTAAATTCAATAGCTGTCAGCGGAAGTCAAAAAATAAGCAAAGTTATTCCTCAATGGGAATATAAAGATGTTCGTCAATCCTAAATCATCAATAGGGCATCACAATAGGTCTTTGATTATGAAAAGAACAACAAAAGCATGCAAAAACCTAAAATTCTGTAGAAAAGCTCAAGAAAGTGTCGGAGCCATTTAAACCATAAGCTTTTCTGAGAACTTTATCTTTGATCCGTGTAAAATCTCGTCCAGGCCATGGGGAACTACAAATATTAGGATATTGTGAAAGGTAATCAAAATTACAATAAAAAATTTTGATTAATTTAAAAGTTATAAGAACTCGTGTTACTGAAGTCATACAACCAAGTGATTCATTTTGTAGTGTGAAATGTAATTTTGAAATAATATTTTTATAGAAAGGCCTTAATTTGAATAAAAATTTTGCTAAAAGTGAACAAAATCATGCTAAACGTGATCAAATATCACATGTTCACACAAAATTTAAACCTCCATTTAAACTCCTCGAAAAATACGACATACGCGGGACGAGCTTTTTAATGATACCACTCACATTTCTCTACGATGAATATATCGATCGCCCAAAAGTGACTGAACAAAAAGAAACCCAATTGAGTATATAGTTCCTCTCCCACAAGTGGCTCGGAACAAAAAAGTTAGATCGTGAGCTTGGTCGGTTTTTTTGAATCAGAGAGTCCGTTGAGAGCCTTCTCGATTTTTCGTTTGGGGATACGTCTGCGGAGGTCAATAAATACGCAAAGTTAATCCTCAATTGGAATATAAAGACGTTCGTCAATCTTAAGTCATCAAAAAGACATCACAATAAGTCTTATGATTATGAAAAGAACAACAAAAGGCGACAAAAACCAAAAATTCCGTAGAAAATTTCAAGAAAGTCTCGCAGCCAATTAAACCATAAACTTTTCTCTGAAAACTTTATCTTTGATGCTATTAAAGTCTCCTCCAAGCTACTGGGAACTACAGATATTTGGATATTGTGGTAAAATCGAAATGTAATCAAAATTACAATAAAAAATTTCCAAATGATAAAAAATTGTAAGAACTCGTATTATTGAAGTCATACAACCAATTGCTGGAAGATAAAACCGCTTACCAGACTGATTTTATTTGCAATAGATAAGATGGAGGTCTTGTCATTACTGAGACTGACCTACAGTTCACGAAAATAAGTTTAAGTTTGGTTAATGTCCAAAAAAAATTCCGAAAAAATTATTTTTAAATTGTTAACAGCCATTAAATTCTAGAGCTTTCACTGGATCCTAAAAATACGCTACGTTATGACTTGATGGGAAGACACGAACATTTTTCATCAGTATCTTATCAATGAGACATCACAATAAGTTCTATGGTTAAGAAAACAACGACAAATACAGGCAAAAACCAAAAAAATCACCACAATTGCAAATAGAAAGTGTGAAAGCCATTTGAACCATAACCTTTTCTCTGAAAAATTTAATTATGATCCATTGAACGTCTCCTCTAAGCCAACTATCAATATTAGGATAGTGAGTATAGATTTCAAAAGGAACCAAAATTACAAAAAAATCCGGTTTTTTATTATGAAAACTCGTTTTATTAAAGTCATAAAAAACACATAATTAGCAGATAAAACCACTTACAATTTTGGTTGCTTTAAAAGGAACCTGGTTCTGTTATTGCTGAGACTGGCTTACTGTTCATGAAAATAAGTTTAACCTGGGTTAATGTTCAAAAAAAATTCAAAAAAATGTTTTTTAAAGTCTTAACAGCCATTGGCTGTCCACTCACAGAACCATATAGGTTTACCTAATGCACATTAGGAAGTCAATCGCCCTTGTAGTTAGTGAGTTTATGCCATACGACTCCCAAAAATTTTTAAGATCTGGAAATGAAAATCAAAATTTCAATAAAAATTTCAAAAGCCCAGAGTTGAATACAAAAAAAAGCACATGAGTGATCCCTTGAGAACAAGAAATTTTGGTCATTGGGTATCAATTTACTGTAAATGAGGTTTGTCATTAACAGAGCCTCGATATGAAAAGTGACTAGTCTCTAAATGATTAAAATGACAAGAATGAATAGGAAAATTTTTCTAAAAAAACAGCACTCAAATTAAATTGGACTTTTTTGTAGAAAACTTTCTCATGAGACCAGAACTAGCCTTTTTATCGGTCTATTGGTAGCACAAAATTGATTCATTTTGTAGCGTGAAATTTAAATTTGAAATAATATTTTTATAACAAAATTGCGTAGGACGAAAACTATTACTGTGTTCTACTTTTATCCCAATTATCCATCCCCTTAGCGAGGAAATTGTGTATAGCGAATCAGAAGCAGCCACGTATGCCACATCAGCACAAAAAATTGTTCACAAACTGAACAAAATTAAGAACTCACAATCCCAATATCTTGTCAATCTAGCAACTCGAGCTAGCACATAAACTCAGCAATAAAATTGTTGAAATAATATAGTCTTGAGCAGTATATTTGTTACTGTGTCTTGCTAAAACCAAACCCTTGAGCAGTATATTTGATAAATTTATACTGTGTCTTGATAACAAAAATTTGTCCTGAGCAATATTTTATCTAATATTGTGTCTTGTATCGAAAGCGTCTCGAACAGTGAATTCTATTTTTCTGTGTCCTGATCTCCAACCTTCAACTCGTGAGTACCCTGCGAAAATCGCAACACACACATCAAGGATTAAGTTAGAAACGAATTTTTCATAACACTTTTGAGGCATATATTTTCGTCTTAGATTTGTTTCATCAAAACGATTGAACTGGTAAACATAAAGAGATCCCGTATTGTGTGATCTGTGGACCCAGTTCAATTAAGAAAAAATCCAAAACTAAGTTAGTCAAATTAGTTAATGCAACGGTAAGTACAGCAGAGCGGATATACAGTTACAAAAGCAAAGCAGACAGATTTTGTAACCACTCAAATCGAACTGGGCGGTGTAAAACTTTCTTTGTGAAACACAAGGAGAGCAGCCGTTACATTTGATCCGCCGACCCGGACAGTGGAATAAACTGCTGTCCAACCCAACAGTCGACGTGACGAAGTCATCGACGAACGAGAACAAAACCCAACTGGCAATTCAACGACGCAAAGTCAATTAGGCAAAGTGCATTAGAAGTTGAATATCAACGCTTAATTAAAGCAAATAAATAAAAGTACTGTAGAGATTCAAGCTGCAGTTCCAAAGTACAAACGAAGTGACTCCGTCACAGAGTCAAGACATTTTGCATAGACAGATTAGCAACTCCAAAAAACAAATCGAAGCAAAAATTCAGGAGGGCCAGGAGCTAATCAGAAACAACGATAGATCAAGCATACTCAAGACCATCTATAAACAGGTGCTGAAACTTGACGACACTCTTTGCATTCTTTACCGAAAGCGAGCAAATATTCTTCGTGATCCTGAATTGTTTGAACGTTACGAATAACAGCGACTAAATTTCTTACAAACATTAAACGCAGATTGGTTACCATACATTCACGGAGAAACAAACATGACGGATCAACAGAATCAAACCGCACAATCGACATGCGATGCAAAACCAACTGCCGCTAAGTCTTCCCAGTCTGTTGTAGGAGTTTCTCAACGAACTGCTGAAAATGGAAACACAAACAAAGACAACAATTCAAAGGCCTCCTCTGATAAACGAGCTAAAAAGACAGAAAAGCTCGCGGCTCTAGAGAAAGACTTTGCGTCAAAATTGAGGTTGAAGAAAATTGAATTCGAATTGAAATGAAGGAGCTTGAAATGGATATTCAAATTTTTGAAGAAGAAGGAGCACTGAAACTGGAATACGAGAAAGAAGATTTTGACGCAAGAGCACCAGATTCTGATGACAGTGCAACCCCTAGTGTTCGAAGTAGATCACCATTCAACTGGAAAACCCCGAAGAATAAAGATCTTTCCGGTTGGATCGATAACTCGGATAAATTCTCCAACTTGCACGATTATATCTTCGAGCGTGCGAAAACCGGGATCGACAACAATTATCCCAGGGTAAGCTTCAATCGCGAAGGTGTACCTAAATCACGGTAACCAAGTGGAGAGCGTGCCAGCGCAGCCCGGGAACAAGACAAGTTTAAGAGCAATAAACCAAGCAGTAGCAGTCAGCTACCTAAGTTGAAGTTGAGTTCATTCGATGGAAACCCCCTAGAGTGGCCGGAGTGGTCGAATATGTTCAAAGCAACGGTTCACCATCGCGATATACCCGACTCTGAGAAAATGAGCCACTTGAAAACTTTGTTGACAGGTAAAGCAAAGTCAGCTATATCAGGAATGGGCTTTTCGGGAGAATTCTACGCTCAAGCGTGGGAACTCCTGGGACGGAAGTTTGGGCGACCTTACCTAATTGTCGACGCTCAGCTTAACATGTTGCGCAAACAACAACCAATTCGAATGCACGACTCAACGGCTATAATTAATTACTCAATAAAAATCAGCAACCTAGTTAATGTACTGAAGCAATACAACTACGAGAGCGACCTGCAATCAAGTTCAACACTGCAAGTGGCAATTGAAAAACTGCCCCCAAATTTGAAAGAAAAGTGGTTCTTTTTAGTTGACGAGTGTCAAGAAGATAGGCCCGATCCCACTCTCCTTGAAAAATGGTTAGCTCGAATGGCTTTTGTCCATGAAGGAATGTCATCAACCAAAAGGAAGATGATCGACCAAACGCTAAAAAGGAAAAACGATTCTCAAAATCGTCAAATGTTACTGCGAGTTCGAATGCGAACAAAACGAAGCAAATGCAAAACAACAACTGCCCACTAGCGGATGGCACTCATAAAATATGGAACTGTCCAATATTTAAGAATATGAATGTCACCAATCGCTATGCAGCAGTGAGAAAAGAACGCTTATGTTATGGATGTCTGGGGTAAGGGCATGCAATCAAAGATTGTAAAGTCCACCCGTGCAGTATAAATGGATGTACCAAAAAGCACAACAGACTGCTACACTCAGAAAACCAAATGAACGAGGGTAGTCACGCAGTTAACGTAAGCGCAGCAACAATCAACCTGAGTAACCAAGTTACTAGTTTTCTTCAATTAGTTCCGGTCTCGGTTCAGAGTGGTGGTAACAGGTTGACTACCTACGCTTTCCTCGATAGTGGGTCAACAGTATCATTCATCGATCAAAGTGTCAAGGATCAACTACAAGCCAAAGGCACGGACATTACCTTGAACATAGCTGGCATACATGGGACGCAAGATTTGAGGACAGAGAAGGTTCGTATCACAATAAAGGGACTAAATTCAAAGGTGCATTCAATTGAAGCGTTTGCACATCCATCAATCTCGTTGTGAAACACGATATACGATTACAGGGAACTGAAGAACAACTTCAGACACCTGAATGTTCTCACTAACAGAAGATTCAACCTGATGGAAGTAGGCATCACACTTGGACAAGATGCCTACGAAATTCAACGTCCATTGGACTATAAGATTGGAACACGAAGTGAGCCTTTCGCCATCTTAACAGAATTAGGATGGGTAGTCAGTGGTCCCATGACAGGCAAGAAAAGTCAAAATGTTTGTCATTTCACCTCCACAGAAGATATGAAAGTGGCCGAAAATATACAATCATGGTGGGACATAGAAACCTATGCTTCCAAAATAAATGTTGTAAGTCAATCAAAGAAAGAGCAGCAAGCTCAGAAGTTTTTAGAGAGCACAACAAGGTTTACGGGCGGGCGGTACGAAGTGGGCATGCTCTGGAGTGAACCAGAACCCAATCTTCCAAACAACTACGGCTCGGCCCTTGGTCAGCTCTACTCACTGGAACGAAGATTCCAAAGAGACCCAGATTTAAAGGAATTGTATCAACAGTCAATTGATAAAGATGTTGAAAAGGGATTTGTGAAGATCCTTGGTAAATCGGAAGTCAAAGGCACTTTCGGAAAGGAATGGTATTTGCCACACCATCCAGTACTAAACCCGAACAAACCGGGTAAAGTTCGCCGTGTTTGCAACGCTGCAGCAAAATACAAGGATATATGCGTAAATGACAAGTTGTAAGCCGGACCCGATCTACTACACATATATAGATTTCGAGAAGGACCAATTGCCTTAACCGCAGATATTGAATCAATGTTTCTGCAAGTGCAAGTTCCTGAACGGGATAAAAGCTGCTTGAGATTCTTGTTGCGACCAACAATGAACGAACCTGTGCAAATTTACGAGTATCAACGTCATGTTTTTGGAGCAAAGAGTTCACCAACATGTGCCAACTACGCTCTGAAGCTAGTAGCCATCGATAACGAGGACGAGTTCCCAATTGCAGCAAAAACAATCCAAATAACTTCTACATGGACGATTTCATCAAGTCAGTCGAAACACCTCAGGAAGCAATCAAGGTTTTCAAACAACTGCAACCTGTTCTCTCAAAACATGGATTTGAACTGAAGAAGTGGATCACCAACAGCGACGCGGTAACCAACGCAATCCCAGAGGACTGAAGATCAATCAGCAAAACAAAGCAGGTTGAAGTAGAGCCCAGCCAGGAAAGGTAATCGGTGCTTGGGCTTCAGTGGACGATTACTGATGGTAGTCTACAGGTTTGTAGAGGTACAAGCAAAAAAGTTGAGACCCCAATCACCCAAAGGAAGATCTTATCTCTAGTTTCTTCAGTGTTTGATCCTTTTGGACTGTTTGGACTGTTTACGCCATTCAGTGTCCATATGAGACGACTCCTGAAGAGGATCTGGACCAAAAATGGACATTATTGGGACAACTCAGTAGAACCTAACGAAGAAGAAGAGTTTCTGAAGTGGAAAGCGCAGCTTCCAGAAGTAGCTGGAACCAGCATTGATAGAAGATACTTCAGCACAGCCAAGGACAAATGGGAACTTCATGTGTTTGCCGACGCATCTGATGACACAATGTGCGCAGTGGCATATCTACGTTCAAAGCCCAAAGAATACTCAGCAGACTTAGCATTTGTAATCGGAAAGTGCAGAGTCGCACCAATGCGACACCTTTCCATACCACGCTTGGAACTACAAGCAGCAGTGATGGTGGTGAGACTTAAAGAACAGATAGTGAAGGAACACGAAACGTAGATTAACAGTTGTAACTATTGGACAGACTCCACTACTGTTCTGCAATGGATTCATAGCTCCCACCGCAAGCAACAGGTGTTTGTTGCAAACAGAGTGGCTGAGATTTTGGATACAACTAATGTTTCACAGTGGAATCATGTGAGTAGTATTAACAATCCAGCTAACATCGGGACACGAGCAGCCAATGTTGACGAATTTAAGAGAAGCGAATGGCTCACTGGGCCGGCCTGGTTGAAGCAACGAGAGAACGAATGGCCTGAACAGGTGAATTTAACGTTTACTTCAGACGAACAAAACGACCAAATGGTCTTCTCAGCTAAGGTTGAGGAGAAAAAGCCGATGATTCAGTGGGAACGATTCAGCAATTTCAACCGACTTGTAAATACAATGGCATACGTACAGCGCGTATTCAAAAAACACAAACCGGCAACAAAAACACTAAGTGTTGAAGAAAGAGCGGATGCACAAGCATGCATCTTCAGACTACTGCAGCAAGAACAGTTTACTGAAGAGATGAAATCTCTCAAGGCTGAAAGGGAAATTCCAAAAAACAGCAAAATCCTCCAGTTTTCACCATTCATAGACCAGCAAGGACTTATTCGTGCACAAGGCAGAATAGGTAAAAGTCAATTGAACTTCGAAACCAAGCATCCAATACTGTTACATTGGAAAAACCATGTATTTGAATTATTCTTGCGAAATGAACATAAGAATAGTCATCACGAAGGTACTGAACATGTCAGAAACATAGTTCAGCAGAAATTCTGGATCCTAGGCATACGAAACGCTTTGAGATCGATCAAAAACAAATGCATTAGATGTCGAAAGGGAAGAGCCCAAACAAAGGCACCAGTAATGGCAGATCTACCTGAAGAACGGTTAGTCGCATCAACAGTGTTCTCGAATGTGGGCGTAGACTATTGCGGACCATTCACAGTAAAGATTGGTCGAAGAAACAAAAAGCGTTGGTGCTGTCTATTCACATGCCTTACTGTACGAGCGGTACATATAGAGATTGTACCAAAACTAGACAATGATAGTTGTCTAAACGCAATTATGCGATTTATTGCTCGAAGAGGCAAACCGGTCAAAATGATTAGCGATAACGGGACAAACTTCGTTGGAGCTGAAAAAGAACTGGCAGAGTACATAGCAGCATGGAACAAGAGGCAAATCGAAGGTATCCGATGGAAATTCAATCCACCTGCAGCACCAAACTTTGGAGGAGTGTGGGAAAGACTGGTTAGGAGTTGCAAGAAGGCAATGTATGCAGTGCTGAGCAATCGATCAGTCACGGAAGATGTTCTGTCGACCACGATGTGTCTTGTTGAACAGACGTTGAATGCTAGGCCACCGACGCCGGTCAGTTCTGATGCTACGGATTCAGAGGCTATTACTCCGAACCACTTCCTACTTGGCAACAAGAACCTTTGTTTACCGTATCTATCAGTTGCAGAGCAATTTGTTGATCATAGAAAGCTCTTCCGACAAACGCAAGCTTACGCAGACCTTATCTGGGACAGATTCCGCAAAGAGTACTTGCCAACGTTGAATAGTCGGAAGAAGTGGCAGACCACAACGGACAGAAGTCTTCAGCAGGGTGATCTTGTGTGGTTAGTGGAAGACAGTGACAAACGTGGATATTACAATCTGGGACGAATAACCGAAACCTTTGAAGATTCCGACGGAGTAATTCGATCAGCGAAAATCCGAACAAAAGATGGATACTACAAGAGGCCCGTAGTGAAGCTCGCTACAGTACTACCAGCTGACGACGATGTTTTCACGAAAGAAAACAGGGCCGGCGATGTTGGAGCTGAGCTTAAGGAAAAACAAAATTGCTTGGGACGAAAACTATTACTGTGTTCTATTTTTATCCCAATTATCCATCCCCTTAGCGAGGAAATTGTGTATAGCGAATCAGAAGCAGCCACGTATGCCAGGTCAGCACAAAAAATTGTTAACAAACTGAACAAAATTAAGAACTCACAATCCCAATATCTTGTCAATCTAGCAACTCGAGCTAGCACATAAACTCAGCAATAAAATTGTTGAAATAATATAGTCTTGAGCAGTATATTTGTTACTGTGTCTTGCTAAAACCAAACCCTTGAGCAGTATATTTGATAAATTTATACTGTGTCTTGATAACAAAAATTTGTCCTGAGCAATATTTTATCTAATATTGTGTCTTGTATCGAAAGCGTCTCGAACAGTGAATTCTATTTTTCTGTGTCCTGATCTCCAACCTTCAACTCGTGAGTACCCTGCGAAAATCGCAACACACACATCAAGGAATAAGTTAGAAACAAATTTTTCATAACACTTCTGAGGCATATATTTTTGCCTTAGATTTGTTTCATCAAAACGATTGAACTGGTAAACATAAAGAGATCCCGTATTGTGTGATCTGTGGACCCAGTTCAATTAAGAAAAAATCCAAAACTAAGTCAGTCAAATTAGTTAATGCAACGGTAAGTACAGCAGAGCGGATATACAGTTACAAAAGCAAACTGCATCAACGAAGTATCCGGACAGATTTTGTAACCACTCAGAACGAACTGGGCGGTGTAAAACTTTCTTTGTGAAACACAAGGAGAGCAGCCGTTACAAAGGTCTTAATTTGAATAAAAATTTCGCTTAAAGTGAACAAAATTTTGCTAAAAGTGAACAAATATCACATGTTCATTCAAAACTTTAAACCTCGCTAACTCATCGAAAAATACGAAATTCAAAAAAATCTTTCTATTTTTGAATTCTACGGGGGACGAGCTTTTTAATGATACCACTCACATTTCTCTACGATGAATATATCGATCGGCCACAATTGACTGAACAAAAAAAACCCATTTGAGTATATAGTTCCTCTCCCACAAGTGGCTCGGAACAAAAAAGTTAGATCGTGAGCTTGGTCGGTTTTTTTGAATCAGAGAGTCCTTTGAGAGCTTTTTTCGATTTTCCGTTAGGGGATACGTGCAGCAGTCTAGCAATATATAGCGCTGAGCTGGGTTTATCGTTTATGCTTTAAATGTTATTGTCAACCATTGTAGAATGCCGGAGAAAATGACGGCTTCACTTTCAGTATCGGTTTGACAGTTAAAACTTCTTAAAACTTTTACGATGAATTTCGTTTTCAGGATAACGACCCCGTAACTCGGTTGTTGACTAGTGCTGATATTGACATTCTTATTGTGGACATTCAAGATGAGCCGCCAACGCTGAACCGACCATCCGCTTCTGTAGAGGAAAACATCTCAAATGTAAGTCTTGATTTACAAAATGCCACGCTCGTGTTAGTAATTCTCTATGTTTAAATACAAAAATTGGGGTGATTAGAATAGGTCTGATGTGCGTAATAGCGTAACGAAAGGTCTATCCGTGGTCGCACACCCCCCCCCCCTTGATAATCTATAGTGTGCTGCGCAAACCGACCGCACACCATATAGATAATCAAGCGACAACAACAAATTAATTCGCCATTTAAGCGAATCAGATTGTTCGGCCAATCAAATTTAAGCATTTGACTCTAATATAGCACCCTCGGGATCCATGTCTGCTTAAACGGAACTGTATTAGACAAAATTTGAGTTACGTCCACTTTTGTTGTTCCTACTTTTGTTGGCGCCATTTATGTTCAGTTGCTTTTTAGGACGAGGAAGTTCACCACAGTTGTTAGTTCTCCGGTTGTTTGCCATCTGTTTACACTTTTCCTCCTAATCGCTAAAAATTCGATTTTTTAGTGGATACACTATGGTACCAAAAAGCTGCGTACAGCACATTTTCTGCTCTTGAAGCTTTATTGTTCCGACCCTCTTGAGGGGGGAGGAACTATATACTCAAATGGGTTTTTTTTTGTTCCGTGAATTTTCGCCGCTCGATATATTCATCGTACAGAGTTGAGACTGGTATCATTAGAAAGTTCGTCAAGCGTAGAATATGGAATTAAAAAGATTTTTTTATTTTTCGTTTTCTACAGGGAGTTATCGAGGTTTAAACTTCTGAGAAAAGAAGAGTGAATTCACGTCGTTTTTATTCACATTTTCCGGAATTTTTGCCTAAATTTTTGTCAATTTTGCTAAAATTTGTTATAATTTTTAAGAATAGTGTCGTTGATTTTATTTTTGAAGACGAACAAGCATTGTTGATTGTTTTGATTTAATTTTTATGGTCAAAAAGTGTGGATAAACATTTCAAATTTTAGCCTTTTTCATCAAAAACAGCACGAAATAAGCTACTTTAGTCCACTTTGATTAAATTTGCCGACAGTACACCCCCAAACAACACTCATACAATCTTTGTAGACTCAGAGGGGGCTATTTCTACTTCAGAGTCCCCTGAGAGTGCACTGTAGTTAAAAATTTGCCGTTTTTTGCTAACTTTACTCGTTGATTATCAAAAATGCAGAATTTATTTTGAGTTTTCAAATAACAAATTATCTATATCTACAACATTCGAAAAATCAATTGTTCCTAACGGACAATAAGCATTAGCAGGGATAGTTTTGGGGTCATTCTTGGACTGTTACAATCCAAAAAAAAAATCGGGTCGTAATCAGTCGGTCTTTTTTTAAAAAAAAAGACCTTTTTTTTAATAATAAAGAACAGAACATATCAAATCAAAGCTCAGTAGTGATAGGTCCAACCAATTCGCTTGCTAAGCAGCTCGAATCTAATGCATTTAGTTTTTTACTTGAATGTTTATGGTCGTTTCTTTTTTTAAAAATAATTGACTTTTCAATAAATAATGGCTTAATTAACTTTTCCTCTATTTTTTTCTTAATTTGTTCAACTTCCAGCTTAGTGTCAGCAAAGAAAAACTGCTTCTTCTTTCTACTGATTTAACATTTATTCTCGGTTGCAGTTTTAAGCCTGAAGTTATTGTTTTCTGGCTTTGATACTACAAGATTTCAGATTTTTGTTTGTTTTGATTTTTGCCAGTTTTTAACGTTTTCTAATTTTGTCACATTATCACATTATTGACAGTCCTCATGTCACCTTATTAGCATTCAAAATAAAAACCAATTGAATATATTAAAATCCTGAATGATATACATCATCGTTTTAACGGCCTCGACGCCTCTATCTTGAAGAAATCAATTGAATTTTTTAATTTTGTCTCTAACTATCATTTATACGTTGTCGTTTTTGTCGTACGAAATTTCCTGTATAGTAATAGCTTTCATTAGATTTTCATGGAAGAATAGAAGAACCGATATTCTGATATTAGTAGATAGCTGATGGCTTTCATAACTTTGAAAACAATCGTTTTCCAAAATTAAAAAAAAAACTTTTTAACTTCGCAATTTTGTTCTTTTTATGTTTCTTTTTGTTACCTAATCTCGTCAGTTAATTACAGGTCAAATTTGACATTATGGGTGTCAAGGGAATAAAAGAGATTGGTGTCCCAAAATCTTTTTTAAAGAATTTGTTATGACCTTACTGGCTTCGACACCGGTTTTTCACAAAAAAAGTAAATTAATTTGATTTTTGTCATATTTGACGTTCTTTTTGTAGATGCAAGGAAATATTCTGGATAATTACAGGTCTCGAGGGCTTCCTTTTCATGAATAAATGACCCTATTTAAATAGCTCTTTTTGTAATTAAAGCCTTTCATGATATTGAATGTAATTTTGTTTCGAAAAAAAATTAAAAGTATTACATACTTTAGCATTTCGCTTTTTTGTCTACTTGTTACCTATTCTTACTGATGAATGGCCACGTACTACATTATAGTTGTTTGAAGAAGGCGCAATCAAATATATTTTGAGTGTCAAAATTTGGCTTAACGGTTTTGACAGCGTTTTCTGGCAAGTTTCAATTGAAATTTTGTTTGTTCTTTTTTGTTCTTTTTAGCCGCTTTAAAAAATGAATAAGGACAGGTCCTAATGCTCTTCTATAGAAGCAGTGGTAATCGTAAATTTGTGGTAATATTAATTGATTTCTAATGGTATTTATTACTCTGAAGTTAACTGTTTCAAAAAAATAAGTTAATTTTTTTACTTTACTGTTTTTGTTCTTTTTTTGTGTAATTGTTACCAAACCTTTTTATGGACTGGTCGCATATGTTTTCTAGTGATTTATAAGTTATTTTTGTTTAGTTTTAGGTTTATCTGACTGTATGTTGACTTTTTTTATAAATTTAGTTTTTAAGAGAGACATAAATTTTTTGATGTAATTAATGTTTGTTGTTGTTGTTTGATTTTGCTGTTCGTCTTGACTCGCTTTCTTAATATTGACATATTACAGCAATCTAATGCATCAATTTTTACTCCACTGAGTTATTTGTTTTGGAGGCTACCTTATCGTTCATACAGACTTTTTTGAAAAAGACTTGGGCTTTTTTGAGATTCCCAAAAAATAATTTTTGGGTTTTTCTATCTATTCCTCATTTGGTAGACAATTATGCCAAAATTGTGGGTGGGCGGGGTCGGAACTTTATGTGCCATCGCACATTACCGAGCCGCCTTGTCGTTTTTAAAATTGTTTTATTGAGCTAAGGCGCTTGAAGTTTTAATCAAGGTAATCTCGTTTTCACCGTCGAATGCCCGGGTCGAATGTCCTCCCTAAAATCCGCCCATTTTGTTGTAAGAGTGGGGGGGGGCTTATTCATCTATGGGGGGTAAGAGTGTGGGGGTAATTTGATCAGAGGGGGTAAAATGATGTAAGAGTTGGGCTGCAATAGGAGGACTTTTGAGGAATTATCCCCTGACTGAAATTACCATGTAAGAGTGGGCTGCAATGGGCTGCAATGGGAGGACTTTTCAGGAATTAACCCTGACTGAAAATACCAAGTAAGAGTGCGCTGCAATGGGTTGCAATGGGAGGACTTTTGAGGAATTACCCCCTGACTAAAATTGCCATGTAAGAGTGGGCTGCAATGGGAGGACTTTTCACGAATTACCCCCTGACTGAAATTGCTATGTAAGAGCGCGCTACAATGTGCTGCAATGGGAGGACTTTTGAGGAATTAGCCCCCTGACTAAAATTAACATGTAAGAGTGGGCTGCAATGGGAGGAATTTTCAGGAATTACCCCCTGACTGAAATTGCCATGTAAGAGTGCGCTGCAATGGGCTGCAATGGGAGGACTTTTCAGGAATTACCCCCAGACTGAAATTGCCATGTAAGAGTGCGCTGCAATGGGAGGACTTTTGAAGAATTACCCCCTGACTGAAACTACCATGTGAGAGTGGGCTGCAATGGGAGGACTTTTGAGGAATTACCCCCTGACTGAAATAGCCATATAAGAGTGGGCTGCAATGGGAGGACTTTTCAGGAATTATCCCCTGACTGAAATTGCTTTGTAAGAGTGCGCTGCAATGGGCTGCAATGAGATGAATTTTGAGGAATTACCCTCTGACTGAAATTGCCATGTAAGAGTGCGCTGCAATGGGAGGACTTTTGAAGAATTACCCCCTGACTGAAACTACCATGTGAGAGTGGGCTGCAATGGGAGGACTTTTGAGGAATTACCCCCTGACTGAAATAGCCATATAAGAGTGGGCTGCAATGGGAGGACTTTTCAGGAATTATCCCCTGACTGAAATTGCTTTGTAAGAGTGCGCTGCAATGGGCTGCAATGAGATGACTTTTGAGGAATTACCCTCTGACTAAAATTGCCATGTAAGAGGGGGCTGCAATGGGCTGCAATGGGAAGACTTTTCAGGAATTACCCCCTGACTCAAATTGCCAAGTAAGAGTGCGCTGCAATGGGCTTCAATGGGAGGATTTTTCAGGAATTACCCCCTGACTGAAATTGCCATGTAAGAGTGCGCTGAAATGGGCTGCAATGGGAGGACTTTTCAGCAATTACCCACCTGACTGAAATTCCCATGTAATAGTGCGCTGCAATGGGCTGCAATGGGAGGACTTTTGAGGAATAACCGCTGACTAAAATTGCCATGTAAGAGTGGGCTGCAATGGGCTGCAATGAGAGGACTTTTGAGGAATTATCCCCCTGACTGAAATTGCCAAGAAAGAGTGCGCTGCAATGGGAGGACTTTTGAGGAATTACCCCCTGACTAAAATTGCCATGTAAGAGTGGGCTGCAATGGGCTGCAATGGGAGGAATTTTCAGGAATTACCCCTTGACTGAAATTGCCATGTAAGAGTGGGCTGCAATGGGCTGCAACGGAGGACTTTTGAGGAATTACCCCCTGACTGAAATAGCCATATAAGAGTGGGCTGCAATGGGAGGACTTTTCAGGAATTATCCCCTGACTGAAATTGCTTTGTAAGAGTGCGCTGCAATGGGCTGCAATGAGATGACTTTTGAGGAATTACCCTCTGACTGAAATTGCCATGTAAGAGTGCGCTGCAATGGGAGGACTTTTGAAGAATTACCCCCTGACTGAAACTACCATGTGAGAGTGGGCTGCAATGGGAGGACTTTTGAGGAATTACCCCCTGACTGAAATAGCCATATAAGAGTGGGCTGCAATGGGAGGACTTTTCAGGAATTATCCCCTGACTGAAATTGCTTTGTAAGAGTGCGCTGCAATGGGCTGCAATGAGATGACTTTTGAGGAATTACCCTCTGACTAAAATTGCCATGTAAGAGGGGGCTGCAATGGGAGGACTTTTGAAGAATTACCCCCTGACTGAAACTACCATGTGAGAGTGGGCTGCAATGGGAGGACTTTTGAGGAATAACCGCTGACTAAAATTGCCATGTAAGAGTGGGCTGCAATGGGCTGCAATGAGAGGACTTTTGAGGAATTATCCCCCTGACTGAAATTGCCAAGAAAGAGTGCGCTGCAATGGGAGGACTTTTGAGGAATTACCCCCTGACTAAAATTGCCATGTAAGAGTGGGCTGCAATGGGCTGCAATGGGAGGAATTTTCAGGAATTACCCCTTGACTGAAATTGCCATGTAAGAGTGGGCTGCAATGGGCTGCAACGGAGGACTTTTGAGGAATTACCCCCTGACTGAAATAGCCATATAAGAGTGGGCTGCAATGGGAGGACTTTTCAGGAATTACCCCCTGACTAAAATTGCCATGTAAGAGTGGGCTGCAATGGGCTGCAATGAGAGGACTTTTGAGGAATTATCCCCCTGACTGAAATTGCCAAGAAAGAGTGCGCTGCAATGAGATGACTTTTGAGGAATTACCCTCTGACTGAAATTGCCATGTAAGAGTGCGCTGCAATGGGAGGACTTTTGAAGAATTACCCCCTGACTGAAACTACCATGTGAGAGTGGGCTGCAATGGGAGGACTTTTGAGGAATTACCCCCTGACTGAAATAGCCATATAAGAGTGGGCTGCAATGGGAGGACTTTTCAGGAATTATCCCCTGACTGAAATTGCTTTGTAAGAGTGCGCTGCAATGGGCTGCAATGAGATGACTTTTGAGGAATTACCCTCTGACTAAAATTGCCATGTAAGAGGGGGCTGCAATGGGCTGCAATGGGAAGACTTTTCAGGAATTACCCCCTGACTCAAATTGCCAAGTAAGAGTGCGCTGCAATGGGCTGCAATGGGAGGATTTTTCAGGAATTACCCCCTGACTGAAATTGCCATGTAAGAGTGCGCTGAAATGGGCTGCAATGGGAGGACTTTTCAGCAATTACCCACCTGACTGAAATTGCCATGTAATAGTGCGCTGCAATGGGCTGCAATGGGAGGACTTTTGAGGAATAACCGCTGACTAAAATTGCCATGTAAGAGTGGGCTGCAATGGGCTGCAATGAGAGGACTTTTGAGGAATTATCCCCCTGACTGAAATTGCCAAGAAAGAGTGCGCTGCAATGGGCTGCAATGGGAGGATTTTTCAGGAATTACCCCCTGACTGAAATTGCCATGTAAGAGTGCGCTGAAATGGGCTGCAATGGGAGGACTTTGCAGCAATTACCCAGCTGACTGAAATTGCCATGTAATAGTGCGCTGCAATGGGCTGCAATGGGAGGACTTTTGAGGAATAACCGCTAACTAAAATTGCCATGTAAGAGTGGGCTGCAATGGGCTGCAATGAGAGGACTTTTGAGGAATTATCCCCCTGACTGAAATTGCCAAGAAAGAGTGCGCTGCAATGGGAGGACTTTTGAGGAATTACCCCCTGACTAAAATTGCCATGTAAGAGTGGGCTGCAATGGGCTGCAACGGAGGACTTTTGAGGAATTACCCCCTGACTAAAATAGTCATGTAAGAGTGGGCTGCAATGGGCTGCAATGGGAGGACTTTTCAGGAATTACCCTTGAATGAAATTGCCACGTAAGAGTGAAAAAGATTGCCACGACTGAAAAAGATGTAAGAGTTGGGCTGCCAAGGGCGGTAAAAAGGTGTAAGAGTGAGGGGGTAATTTGTTCAGAGGGGTTTAAATAAGCTAAGAGTTGAGCTGCCAACATGCGTAAAATGGTGTAAGAGTGAGGGGGTAATTTGTACAGAGGGGCTAAAATGAGGTAAGAGTTGGGCTGCCAAGGGGGGTAAAATGGTGTAAGAGTTTGGGGGTAAATTTTTGAGAGGGGGTAAAATGATGTAAAAGTTAGGCTGCCAAGGGGGTAGAACGGTGTAAGAGTGAGGTGGTAATTTGTTCAGATGGGGTAATTGATGTAAGAGTTGGGCTGCCAAGGGGGTTAAAATGGTGTAAGAGTGAGGGGGTAATTTGCTAAGAGGGGGTAAAATGATGTAAGAGTTTGGCTGCCAAAGGGGGAAAAATAGTTTAAGAGGGAGGGGGTAAATTGTTAAGAGGGGGTAAAAAGATGTCAGAGTTGGGTTGCCAAGGGCGGTAAAATGGTGTAAAGTGACTGGGTAATTTGTTCAGAGGGGTTAGAATGAGGTAAGAGTTGGGCTGCCAAGTGGGATAAATTGGTGCAAGAGTGAGGGATTAATTTTTTCAGTGGCAAAATGATTTAAGAGTTGGGATGCCAAGGGGGGTAAAATGGTGTAAGAGGGAGGGGGTAAATTGTTAAGAGGGGGTAAAATGATGTAAGAGTTGAGCTGCCAAGGGGGGTAACATAGTGTAAGATTGAGGGGGTAATTTGTTCAGAGGGGGTAAAAAGATGTCAGAGTTGGGTTGCCAAGGGGGGTAAGATGGTGTAAAAGTGAGGGGGTAATTTGTCCAGAGGGGTTAAAATGAGGTAAGAGTTGGGCTGCCAAGTGGGACAAATTGGTGCAAGAGTGGGGGAGTAATTTGTTCAGTGCAAAGTGATATAAGATTTCGGCTGCCAAGGGGGGTAATATGGTGTAAGAGTGAGGGGGTAATTTTTTCAGGGGGGGGGGGGTAAAATGGTGTAAGAGTGACGGGGTAATTTGTTCAGAGGGGTAAAATGAGGTAAGAGTTGGGCTGCCAAGTGGGACAAATTGGTGCAAGAGTGAGGGAGTAATTTGTTCAGTGCAAAATGATATAAGATTTCGGCTGCCAAGGGGGGTAAAATGGTGTAAGAGTGAGGGGGTAATTTTTTCAGGGGGGGGGGGGTAAAATGGTTTAAGAGTTGGGGCTGCCAAGGGGGCAAAATGGTGTAAGATTGAGGGTGTAATTTGTTGAGAGGGGCAATTCTAACAATATTATTCATAGATATAGACTGTCAAAAGTTGGCAAGCATTGATGGTCTGGAGGTTAAAGCGACCCAGCTGAGGGTACAGAGGTTGTGGGCTCAAGACTGGCAGTCTTCAGGTATAAGCGCTAAAACAATGTAAGATTGAGGGGGTAAAATGATGTAAGAGTTGAGCTGCCAAGGGGGGTAAAATGATGTAAGAGTGAGGCTGCAATGAGAGGATTTTTTAGGAAAATGCAGCTCGAAACTCTTACGTCTTTTTGAAGCTACATTGCGCTTCCATGGGGGTAAAATGGTGTAAGAGTGAGGGGGTAAAAGACAAATTAACCCCCCACTCTTACATCTTTTTGGTCTGTCAAGGGGGGTAAAACGATGTAAGAGTTGGGGGTAATGGAGAAATTACCCCCGGACTCTTACATCGTTTTACCCCCCATGACAGACCAAAAAAGATGTAAGAGTGGTGGGTTAATTTGTCCCCTCACTCTTACACCATTTTACTCCCCTGGGAAGCCCAATGCAGCCCAACAAGAGGTAAGAGTTTTGAGCTGCTTTTTCCTAAGAAATCCTCCCATTGCAGCCCCACTCTTACGTCATTTTGAGCGGAAAAATTCAACCCGGGTTAAGCACTCGACTCTAATATAACACCCTCGGGATCCATGTTTGTTTAAACGGTAGAGTATTAGACAAAATTTGAGTTACGTCCACTTTTGTTGTTTCTATTGACTTTGACGCCAGTTATGTTCAGTTGCTTTTTAGGACGAGGAAGTTCACCACAGTTGTTAGTTCTCCGGTTGTTTGCCATCTGTTTACACTTTTCCTCCTAATCGCTAAAAATTCGATTTTTTAGTGGATACACTATGGTACCAAAAAGCTGCGTACAGCACATTTTCTGCTCTTTAAGCTTTATCGTTTTTCAAATTGTTTTATTGAGCTAAGGCGTTTGAAGTTTTAATCAAGATAATCTCGTTTTCACCGTTTACTCTGAAAATACGGTAAAGCTAGTTTGTTCGTTTGCTGTTTGTCACGGTGTTGTATTTCAAAATCTACAATTTTTATTGACGACCAGCAAAAGCATTTCAGTTTAGAATTTTAGAAGAGAGATCTAGCATGCAAACACCGTGCCTCCCGTGCAAATCTAGTACACCGTGCATACAAACGTAACCTATAACGTTCCAAAAGCTCAAACCATCTGCAGCTTAAGAACTCTGAGTTCTTCGAAGAAATAGAACTTCGTGGAAATGAAACAAAAATGGACAAGAGTTTGGACAAGCGATCACTCATGTTTTGGGTTTCAATACAATCAGATAGGGAGAACATTTTTGATCAATTTTTCAACAATTCAAAGGTTCTAAATTATTTGAAAATTTTGAAAAACGACGAAAATTGCGTTTTTCAACAGAATAATTCCCCTGTGTATAAATCAGAGATTGTCAGCAATTTCTTCAGAGTATATGAGCAGGAGGTACTGGAATATTCAGCTCTTAGAACTGTTCTGAATTTGAAAGTTTATTGAAGTTTTGGAGCCACGATTACAAAAACAGACAGTTCTATGTGAAACTTTGTAAATTGGGAAAATTTGACTCAAATTTTCCTAGAATCATTTATGAAAACTATAGAAACCGTCTACTGGTTATTTAAAAAGCTAGGCATATTGACTGGTTACTAGAGAACTCTTCCGAATTCAAACTAAATGAACTGTTTGATGTTTGTGGCGTAGATTTTTAGATTCAATAGTTTATCTTAAATCTCAACAATAATGTGACCAATTTTTTGTCAAATGGAAGATATTATAAATACTTCTTTTATCATGAAGTATTTATAGAGTCGCCATACCCGTTTATCAGAAAACCAATTAAAGTATTGGAAATATAGCCACGATCCTCGAGATTACCTTGTTTTCTTGAAAAAGACAGCTAGCTGATGACAGTATAACCAAAATTGAGTTAATTGGTGCCTACGACTTGTATTTATCTCCCCCAATTTGCCAACATTTTTGCCAATTTCCTTGAAATTGTTCAAAGGATTTGTCATACCTTTTCAAATTTAACATCTGTTATACATCAAAATAACTTTTAACAAAGATTGGACTGTTAAGCCAAAGAGACATTTTTGTCGGGCCCTCCAAACCAAACCAGCGGACGAAACAAACTGGTGGTTGTTACGGCCATATTATGCATCTAAATATCTTTTATATCGCATATATCTCTTATATTAATGTAATTTGAATCTTTAAACAACAAGGCGGCTCGGTAATGTGCGATGGTACATAAGGTTCCGACCCCGCCCATCCACAATTTTGGCATATTTGTCTACCAAATGAGGAACAGATAGAAAAACCCAAAAAATATTTTTTGCGAATCCCAAAAAAGCCCAAGTCTTTTTCAAAAATTCTGTATGAACGATAAGATAGCCTCCAAAGCAAATAACTCAATGGAGTAAAAATTGATGTATTAGATTGCTGTAATATGTCAATATTAAGAAAGCGAGTCAAGACGAACAGCAAAATCAAACAACAACAACAAACATTAATTACATCAAAAAATTTATGTCCCTCTTAAAAACTAAATTTAATCAAAAAGTCAACATACCGTCAGATAAACCTAAAACTAAACAAAAATAACTTATAAATCACAAGAAAACATATGCGACCAGTCCATAAAAAGGTTTGGTAACAATTATACAAAAAAGAACAAAAACAGTAAAGTAAAAAAATTAACTTATTTTTTTGAAACACTTAATTACATAGTAATAAATACCATTATGAATTAATTAATATTACCACAAATTTGCGATTACCACTGTTTCTATAGAAGGGCATTAGGACCTGTCCTTATTCATTTTTTAAAGCGGCTAAAAAGAACAACAAAAAAACAAACAAAATTTCAATTGAAACTTGCCAGAAAACGCTGTCAAAACCGTCAAGCCATATTTTGGCCCTCAAAATATATTCGATTGCGCCTTCTTCAAACAGCTATAATGTATTACGTGGCCATTCATTATTAAGACTAAGTAACAAGTAGACAAAAAAGCGAAGTGCTATAGTAATACTTTTAATTTTTTTTTGCGAAACAAAATTACTTTCAATGTCATGAAAGGCATTAATTACAAAAAGAACTATTTAAATAGGGTCGTTTATTCATGAAAAAGAAGCCCTCAAGACCTGCAATTATCCAGAATATTTCTTGCATCTACAAAAAGAACGTCAAATATGACAAAAATCAAATTAATTTACTTTTTTTTGTGAAAAAACCGGTGTCGAAGCCAGTAAGGTCATAACAAATTCTTTAAAAAAAGATTTTGGGACACCAACCCTTTTATTCCCTTGACACCCATAATGTCATATTTGACCTGTAATTAACTAACAAGATTAGGCAACAAAAAGAAACATAAAAAGAACAAAACTGCGAAATTGAAAAGTTTTTTTTTTTAATTTTGGAAAACGATTGTTTTCAAAGTCATGAAAGCCATCAGCTAACTACTAATATCAGAATATCGGTTCTTCTATTTTTCCATGAAAAGCCAATGAAAGCTATCATTATACAGGAAATTTCATACGACCGAAACGACAAAGTATAAATGACAATTAGACAAAATTTAAAAATTTCAATTGATTTCTTCAAGAAAGAGGCGTCGAGGCCGTTAAGACGATGATGTATCTTTCACGATTTTAATGTGCTTTATTCTGAACGCTAATAATGTGACATGAGAACTGTGATAATGTGATAATGTGACAAAATTAGAAAACGTTTAAAACTGGCAAATATCAAAACAAACAAAAATCTAAAATCTTGTAGTATCAAAGCCAGAAAACAATAACTTCAGGCTTAAAACTGCAACCGAGAATAAATGTTAAATCAGTAGAAAGAAGAAGCATTCTTTCTTTGCTGAAACTAAGCTGGAAGTTGAACAAATTAAGAAAAAAATAGAGGAAAAGTTAATTAAGCCATTATTTTTTGAAAAGTCCATTATTTTAAAAAAAAAGAAACGACCATAAACTTTCAAGTAAAAAACTAAATGCATTAGATTCGAGCTGCTTAGCAAGCGAATTGGTTGGACCTATCACTACTGAGCTTTGATTTGATATGTTCTGTTCTTTATTATTAAAAAAAGGTCTTTTTTTAAAAAAAAAAAGTCCGACTGATTACAACCCGATTTTATTTTGGATTGTAACAGTCCAAGAATGACCCCAAAACTATCCCTGCTAATGCTTATTGTCCGTTAGGAACAATTGATTTTTCGAATGTTGTAGATATAGATAACTACAGAACACTCTGCAAGTTTTAACTACAGAGCACTCTCAGCGGACTCTGAAGTAGAAATAGCCCCCCTCTGAGTCTACAAAGATTGTATGAGTGTTGTTTGGGGGTGTATTGTCGGCAAATTCAATCAAAGTGGACTAAAGTATCTTATTTCATGCTGTTTTTGATGAAGAAGGCTAAATTTTGAAATGTTTTTCCAGATTTTTTGACCAAAAAAATTACATTAAAACAATCAACAATGCTTGTTCGACTTCAAAAATAAAATAAACGACACTATTATTAAAAATTATAGCAAAATTTTAGCAAAACTGACGAAAATTTAGGCAAAATTTCCGGAAAATGTGAATAAAAACAACGTGAATTCACTCTACTTTTCTCAGAAGTTCAAACCTCGATAACTCCCTGTAGAAAACGAAAATTAAAAAAATCTTTTTAAGTCCATATTCTACGCCGGACGAGCTTTCTAATGATATCAGTCTCAACTCTCTACGATGAATATATCGATCGGCGAAAATTCACGGAACAAAAAAAAACCCATTTGAGTATATAGTTCCTCCCCCCTATAGAGGGTCGGAACAATAATGACCTTTTCGGCTTGGTTATGAATTAGTGGAGTTGAAGCATATTTTTGGCTGTAAAAAATACGCAACTTCTTCCATCTTTGTTAAAATTTATCTTGAACAGTATTTTAATTACAAGTCCCACCTGCAACAGGACCAGTTTGTTTCTTATTAATAGCCGCCGGTAGTTTCTAATAGGCTCTTGATTTGGTTTTCTCTCTTTATACTATTTGAAAGAGATTTTATGGTTTTCTGGTTTTTGCAAAGCTCAGGGATTGAATAAAGTTTGGAATTTTTAGTCTTGTTAACAAATTTGAAGAACAGAGAAAATGGAGAGTGATTTTTCGTTTATATCTTCTTGTGAATTAAAGAGAGATGTAGATGTGATAAAATTTTCTATAAAAAAGGACATTTCGTTTACGTGCAGCTTCTTATGCTGTTTTCTGATTTTCTATGTTGCCTGCACGCACTAAGAAGTTTCACCTTATTTTACAAGAAAGTGAATCTGGCGTGTTTGTGAGCTTGTACTCGGTTTAGTCGATAGTAGTCAATTTTCGATTTGAGTTGCTCTTGTTTCGTAGTCTTTCTGCTATGGTGTTTAACTGTTAGACTTTTTCTTGTTTTTTTTTGCGTTGCATAGGACAAATGCCACACGTTAAATAAAATTGAGATCTGTTTGTTGTTGAGTAAAGTTAAGCATGGAGAAAGTAGTGTCTTAGTTCTTCTGATAGCAAATGATATATGTTTTTTGTTCATGAGAAATGCGGCATTTCCATGGAGTTTTTTAAAACTTTTAAATGTAACTTCAATTGCCGATTTAGTTTTTGTAAGTGTCATTGAGGACTTACAGTCCTCTTGAGGCTTTCGCAATTATTTTATACTTTGACTTCGCCGTTGTTCACTTTAACTAGCAATTTTCGTTTTTCTTGAGGGTGTTCAGTATGAAAGTTTTTTTTTCAGAACAGTTCCACCTGCAGAATTTCTTAACCAGAACATTATTTTTTTTACTGCTGAGACGAGACTTTTTGGTGCGCTGATTTTTAATGAGTTAAATGAAATTTATTGTATTTACCTCCCGTGAACATTTGCTTCTATTTGAGTTATGTGTACTTTTTTGTGCTTTGTCTATCGTGGGGTCACTCATTGAGTAAGCAAAAACGGCATTGCGTGGTCTGGTGAGAATTTTTGTTTCTTCCTCCTGTGCTTTATTTCTCCGTGGATTTATTTTTTCAACTAATTGATTAACTACATGTATGACGTCATTTTGACGTTACCTTTGTTTGAATGATGACGTTTACTCGTCAATTGACTTTTTTTTGCTGACTGTTTCTCACCCCTCGCCTTCAAAGCTTAATTTCACTTTTGATGCAGTTTTTTTGTTGAGAAACGAGTTATATGTATTTTTGTAGTGGTTTTTAATGATGTATAAAAATATGATAGTCTGTCCGAGACCAATTAATTTGTTTTTTTTATTTCAAAGTTTTGAAAACGTTTCACTTATCGTAGACGTTGATGGGTTGAGTTGTTAGTTGTTAGTGCCGTGTCTTCCAGGGTTCGACTGTTGTGACGTATATCGGAGAAGATGGAGACGCAACTAACAAAAATCCAGTCGAGTTCTCAATTGAGTCAGCTTCCGTAGATGGTCTCTTTGCAGTTGAGCAGAGCAGTGGAATTTTAACCACAATTGAATATATTGACGCCGAGTCTCTGCCAGAGGATATAGAACTCACTATCAAGGTAAGCAATGTAGTACATTGGAAAATGGATTTTTGTCATCGCTGTATTAAGTTTACTGTGATGGCCTGTATAAATAGTTATTTCCGCCATTCATTGGTTCTGTATTTGATTAGCTTCATTGACCCCTGAGTATATCGGATGTTTGATATAAAACACATTTATAATCGTTTTAGTGTATTTCTGAAACTTGCTTTTGAAACAAGCTCCTGATGTTTATCATTGAGATAGTATTGATTTTATTAAAATTCAGTAACGATACGATGTTCATTGTAATCACAGAGACCTGAATTTAGTCTTGCAACCAGCACGCAGCTTTTTACAAAACAATTCACTTATTTTGACAAAACACTCATCGTTCTCGCAGAACATAAGAAACTTTGAAAGCAAGAAATTGTATTGGAGAGATTGTTAGTAAGTTACAGAGACAGTAACTCTTGCAACAAATATAATTCAATCAAATTTGATAACTTACTCGATGTAACTGGAATCTTGCAACAAAGATTTGAACTATAAATTAATGGCTTTTTGCAGACGCGTAAAAGCAGAACTGCTTCAATTAGTCTATAAAATATCATTGATCAAAAACTTTATTCCAATATCTCTAAAACGATTTCTGACAGAGATAGATTAAGCTGAGAAAATAGCTATTTAAATTTCATGGCAATTCGTTCTCAGGACCTGCAGAGTAACTTAGGGAAAAGCGTATGGAAACAATATGACTAAAATGGCTTATTCTATGTTCATTTTTTAAATAAATTAGGTTACTGAGATATGCCCAGAAGAGCAGACTCCCTGCAGTTCAGCCATCTTCACCAGATCCGTCTCAATTCAAGACCTCAATGACAATCCGCCTATATTCTCATCTGGGAATTACAAAGCAGAGGTCTCCGAAAATCCAACATTGGGAAAGGCTATAGGAATAATCAGCCCTTTCACTGCGATTTCAGCATCGGATGCGGACCGGGTATGTTAAAGCGTTTTTTAAATAGTCAACACCACTGAATTCCCTCTTATAGTAACTGAAAGCAAACTTTTTTAGGCAGTGTAAAACTCTCTTCAGGTCTAAAATAAATATCACACGGAAAACTTAAACTGTTTATGGTTATTTTTTATTCAGTAGTACTAATTTAGCTACTAGTAGTAATGGTTTAGGGCAGTTGAAGTAGGGAGTCTTGTCTCCACCTCCTCGTGATACAAAGCTATACTAAAATGGTCACCATTTCTACTCTAACCGAGCATATAATAAGCAAATATCACCATTACAATCTTCTGCCCTAACCGAGCATCAGTATCGTAATTTAAACTTTTTTATGGTCGATGAAATATATTCGATGATCTCGTGCAACTATCGCTCAACTTCTTTTTGCAACTTAATGTTGCACTAAATTAAATTGATGGATTTTGAGTTTTTCTTTTGGATAGAACAATTCATCTGATGTTTCCCTTGGTCCCGTGGGCGCTCAGTTGCGTTCTTACAATCGGTTGTTTGTGCCTGCTTTAACAATAGCATTTTTGACACCATAACGTTTTATTTCTGTTATGATACTATCGCTAGAGGGCGTAAATATGCCGCTTCACAAACAGGAGCGTTTCAAGAACAACCCACAAATGAGTAACGATACTAATGTAAGTTTCCATAGGTTTCTTCTTCTGGTTGAGTTAATTTCTGGTACGATTTTCAGCTCGCTATCTCAGTAACATCGTTTCTACAAGTACATTTCTAGTAGTGTTTTTGTAATTTTACGAGTTATTTTGCTGTCTTCTAAACTTGAAACATCAGATTGACAACTTTTGCATGATTTTCATGCATCGAAGAACACATAAGTTTAACTGAATGTTGTGTGTTTTCTAATCAATTTCGACATGATCATTGATGTTGCAGTTCCAGAAAAAGTCAAGCAATCCTGCTTCTAATGTCTAAGGTTATTGGCTTCTTTGTTACTGTTTAAAGTGATGCGTCCGTTAATCTACAGTTTGATCTAATGATTCCAACTTCGTCAGTTGAAGATGTCAACTGAATTAATCTACTCCTCCTTTAAATTTTATTGTTTTTTGCTTGTTGATTGAGATCAACATCAAACGATTGCTGCTATGATGACCGATAGAAAAAAATTGCATCAATGAACTGTTGGTCCCGTGTTCTCCTTCGGTCCGTTTTTTTAAATTTGACTATGACAGCTCTGAGTTTCAACCAGTCGTTGATCCTCGAGGAAACAACGAGATTCCGGTCTATTTCACTTCTGTGTGCTGCATGAAGCCTATCCCTTGTGCTACTGAAGAAAACGTTGCCAGCTGTCGTTCGTTTTTTAGAAGATAGAAGACACTGTTGTCACTGTAACCAGATACTTTTGTGTCATCTGTGTTGCTGTAAGTCCCCTTGTTCATAAAACTGATGGATTGTTTTTGCTCTTGACGGACTTCAACTCATTTTTGCACGTGAGATCCCTCATTTCGGCTATTCGAACTCCGATTCGGGCAATCCGGACTGGTGCGTCCGTTAGTCAGCAGTTTGATCTAATGACTGCAATTTTGTCCATTGAAGTTGTCAAATGAATTAATCTACTCTTCCTCTGAATTGACTGGTTCTTTGCTTGTTGATTGACATCATCGTCAATTGATTGCTGCTGTGAGGTGATAAAAGTTTTTAAAAAATCTCTGCACTGCATCTTTGATCTGTTGGTCCAGTGATCTCGTTCTATTAAGCAAATTTTTCAATTTGTTGGTTACAGCTCTGAGTTTCAACGAGTGCTTGATCCTGTTGGCATCAACGATGTTCCAGTCGTCAGTTTTGCGTCAGTGTGTTGCATGAAGCCTATCTTTTGTGCTGCTGAAGAAAACGGTTTCCTGCTGTTGTTCGTTGTCCAATTGTTGCCAGAAGATAGAAGAAACTGTGATTCATGTAACCATACACTTTTGTGTCATCGGTGTTGCTGTAAGTGCCCTTGTTCCTAAAACTGGTGGATTGTCTTTGATGTTGACGTACTTCAATTCATAACTGTTCGTCAGATCCCCTATTTTGGCAATTCGAACTCCGATTTGGGCAATCCGGACTCCGATGTCTCTTAAACCTCGATTTTTATTGTTTAAACTAGTGCGTCGGCTAGTCAGTAGTTTGATCTAATGACTCCAATTTTGTCCATTGAAGTTGTCAAATGAATAAATCTGCTCTTCCTCTGAATTGGCTTGTTCTTTGCTTGTTGATTGACATCGTCGTCAAATTATTGCTGCTGTGATGTGATAAAAGGTTTAACAAAATCTCTGCACTGCATCTTTGATCTGTTGGTTCAGTGTTCTCGTTCTGTTAAGCAAATTTTACAATTTTTTGATTACAGCTCTGAGTTTCAACGAATGGATGATCCTGTCGGCATCAACGATGTTCCAGTTGTCAATTTTATGTCAGTGTGTTGCATGAAGCTTACCTTTTGTGCTGCTGAAGATAACGGTTTCCTGCTGTTGTTCGTTGTCCAATTGTTACCAGAAGATAGAAGAAACTGTGATCAATGTAAACAGACACTTTTGTGTCATCGGTGTTGCTGTAAGTGCCCTTGTTCCTAAAACTGGTGGATTGTCTTTGATGTTGACGTACTTCAATTCATTACTGTTCGTCAGATCCCCTATTTTGGCAATTCGAACTCCGATTTGGGCAATCCGGTCTCCGATGCCTCTTAAACCTCGAGTGTTACTGTTTAAACTAGTGCGTCGGTTAGTCAGCAGTTTGATCTAATGACTCCAATTTTGTCCATTGAAGTTGTCAAATGAATTAATCTACTCTTCCTCTGAAATGGCTGGTTCTTTGCTAGTTGATTGACATCGTCGTCAAATTATTGCTGCTGTGATGCGATAAAAGATTTTTAAAAAATCTCTGCACTGCATCTTTGATCTGTTGGTCCAGTGTTCTCGTTCTGTTAAGCAAATTTTTCAATTTTTTGGTTACAGCTCTGAGTTTCAACGTGTGGTTTATCCTGTCGGCATCAACGATGTTCCAGTGTTCAACTTTATGTCAGTGTGTTGCATGAAGCCTATCTTTTGTGCTGCTGAAGATAACGATTTCCTGCTGTTGTTCGTTGTCCAACTGTTGCCAGAAGATAGAAGAAACTGTGATCCATGTAACCAGACACTTTTGTGTCATCGGTGTTGCTGTAAGTGCCCTTGTTCCTAAAATTGGTGGATTGTCTTTGATGTTGACGTACTTCAATTCATTACTGTTCGTCAGATCCCCTATTTTGGCAATTCGAACTCCGATTTGGGCAATCCGGACTCCGATGTCTCTTAAACCTCGATTGTTAATGTTTAAACTAGTGCGTCGGTTAGTCAGTAGTTTGATCTAATGACTCCAATTTTGTCCATTGAAATTGTCAAATGAATAAATCTGCTCTTCCTCTGAATTGGCTTGTTCTTTGCTTGTTGATTGACATCGTCGTCAAATTATTGCTGCTGTGATGTGATAAAAGGTTTAAAAAAAATCTCTGCACTGCATCTTTGATATTTTGGTCCAGTGTTCTCGTTCTGTTAAGCAAATTTTACAATTTTTTGATTACAGCTCTGGGTTTCAACGAGTGGTTGATCCTGTCGGCATCAACGATGTTCCAGTTGTCAATTTTATGTCAGTGTGTTGCATGAAGCTTACCTTTTGTGCTGCTGAAGATAACGGTTTCCTGCTGTTGTTCGTTGTCCAATTGTTACCAGAAGATAGAAGAAACTGCGATCAATGTAAACAGACACTTTTGTGTCATCGGTGTTGCTGTAAGTGCCCTTGTTCCTAAAACTGGTGGATTGTCTTTGATGTTGACGTACTTCAATTCATTACTGTTCGTCAGATCCCCTATTTTGGCAATTCGAACTCCGATTTGGGCAATCCGGTCTCCGATGCCTCTTAAACCTCGAGTGTTACTGTTTAAACTAGTGCGTCGGTTAGTCAGCAGTTTGATCTAATGACTCCAATTTTGTCCATTGAAGTTGTCAAATGAATTAATCTACTCTTCCTCTGAAATGGCTGGTTCTTTGCTAGTTGATTGACATCGTCGTCAAATTATTGCTGCTGTGATGCTATAAAAGATTAAAAAAAATCTCTGCACTGCATCTTTGATCTATTGGTCCAGTGTTCTCGTTATGTTAAGCAAATTTTACAATTTTTTGATTACAGCTCTGAGTTTCAACGAGTGGTTGATCCTGTCGGCATCAACGATGTTCCAGTTGTCAATTTTATGTCAGTGTGTTGCATGAAGCCCAGCTTTTTTGCCGCTGAAGATAACGATTTCCTGCTGTTGTTCGTTGTCCAATTGTTGCCGGAAGATAGAAAGAACTGTGATCCATGTAACCAGACACTTTTGTGTCATCGGTGTTGCTGTAAGTGCCCTTGTTCCTAAAACTGGTGGATTGTCTTTGATGTTGACGTACTTCAACTCATTACTGTACGTCAGGTCCCCTATTTTGGCAACTTTAACTCCGATTTGGGCAATCCGGACTCCAATGCCTCTTAAACCTAGATTGTTACTGTTTAAACTAGTGCGTCGGTTAGTCAGCAGTTTGATCTAATGACTCCAATTTTGTCCATTGAAGTTGTCAAATGAATTAATCTACTCTTCCTCTGAATTGGCTGGTTCTTTGCTAGTTGATTGACATCGCCGTCAAATTATTGCTGCTGTGATGTGATAAAAGATTTAACAAAATCTCTGCACTGCATCTTTGATCTGTTGGTTCAGTGTTCTCGTTCTGTTAAGCAAATTTTACAATTTTCTGATTACAGCTCTGAGTTTCAACGAGTGGTTGATCTTGTCTGCATCAACTATGTTCCAGTTGTCAATTTTATGTCAGTGTGTTGCATGAAGCCTATCTTTTGTGCTGCGGAAGATAACGGTTTCCTGCTGTTGTTCGTTGTCCAATTGTTGCCAGAAGATAGAAGAAACTGTGATCCATGTAAACGGACACTTTTGTGTCATCGTTGTTGCAGTAAGTGCCCTTGTTGCCAAAACTGGTGGATTGTCTTTGATGTTGACGTACTTCAATTCATTACTGTTCGTCAGATCGCCTATTTTGGCAATTCGGACTCCGATTTGGGCAATCCGGACTCCGATGCCTCTTAAACCTCGATTGTTACTGTTTAAACTAGTGCGTCGGTTAGTCAGCAGTTTGATCTAATGACTCCAATTTTCTCCATTGAAGTTGTCAAATGAAATAATCTACTCTTCCTCTGAATTGGCTGGCTGTTTGCTAGTTGATTGACATCGTCGTCAAATTTTTGCTGCTGTGATGTGATAAAAGATTTTAAAAAATCTCTGCACTGCATCTTTGATCTGTTGGTCCAGTGTTCTCGTTCTGTTAAGCAAATTTTACAATTTTTTGATTACAGCTCTGAATTTCAACTAGTGGTTGATCCTGTCGGCATCAACGATGTTCCAGTTGTCAATTTTATGTCAGTGTGTTGCATGAAGCCTATCTTTTGTGCTGCTGAAGATAACGATTTCCTGCTGTTGTTCGTTGTCCAATTGTTGCCAGAAGATAGAAGAAACTGTGATCCATGTAATCAGACACTTTTGTGTCATCGATGTTGCTGTAAGTGCCCTTGTTCCTAAAACTGGTAGATTGTCTTTGATGTTGACGTACTTCAACTCATTACTGTACGTCAGATCCCCTATTTTGGCAATTCGAACTCCGATTTGGGCAATCCGGACTCCGATGCCTCTTAAACCTTGATTGTTACTGTTTAAACTAGTGCGTCGTTTAGTCAGCAGTTTGATCTAATGACTCCAATTTTGTCCATTGAAATTGTCAAATGAATTAATCTACTCTTCCTCTGAATTGGCTAGTTCTTTACTAGTTGATTGACATCGTCGTCAAATTATTGCTGCTGTGATGTGATAAAAGATTTTGAAAAATCTCTGCACTGCATCTTTGATCTGTTGGTCCAGTGTTCTCGTTCTGTTAAGCAAATTTTACAATTTTTTGATTACAGCTCTGAATTTCAACTAGTGGTTGATTCTGTTGGCATCAACGATGTTCCAGTTGTCAATTTTATGTCAGTGTGTTGCATGAAGCCTATCTTTTGTGCTGCTGAAGATAACGATTTCCTGCTGTTGTTCGTTGTCCAATTGTTGCCAGAAGATAGAAGAAACTGTGATCCATGTATTCAGACACTTTTGTGTCATCGGTGTTGCTGTAAGTGCCCTTGTTCCTAAAACTGGTGGATTGTCTTTGATGTTGACGTACTTCAACTCATTACTGTACGTCAGATCCCCTATTTTGGCAATTATAACTCCGATTTGGGCAATCCGGACTCCGATGTCTCTTAAACCTCGATTGTTACTGTTTAAACTAGTGCGTCGTTTAGTCAGCAGTTTGATCTAATGACTCCAATTTTGTTCATTGAAATTGTCAAATGAATTAATCTACTCTTCCTCTGAATTGGCTAGTTCTTTACTAGTTGATTGACATCGTCGTCAAATTATTGCTGCTGTGATGTGATAAAAGATTTTGAAAAATCTCTGCACTGCATCTTTGATCTGTTGGTCCAGTGTTCTCGTTCTGTTAAGCAAATTTTACAATTTTTTGATTACAGCTCTGAATTTCAACTAGTGGTTGATCCTGTTGGCATCAACGATGTTCCAGTTGTCAATTTTATGTCAGTGTGTTGCATGAAGCCTATCTTTTGTGCTGCTGAAGATAACGATTTCCTGCTGTTGTTCGTTGTCCAATTGTTGCCAGAAGATAGAAGAAACTGTGATCCATGTATTCAGACACTTTTGTGTCATCGGTGTTGCTGTAAGTGCCCTTGTTCCTAAAACTGGTGGATTGTCTTTGATGTTGACGTACTTCAACTCATTACTGTACGTCAGATCCCCTATTTTGGCAATTATAACTCCGATTTGGGCAATCCGGACTCCGATGTCTCTTAAACCTCGATTGTTAATGTTTAAACTAGTGCGTCGTTTAGTCAGCCGTTTGATCTAAGGATTCCAATTTTGTCCATTGAAGTTGTCAAATGAATTAATCTGCTCTTCCTCTGAATTGGCTGGTTCTTTGCTTCTTGATTGACATCGTCGTCAAATTATTGCTGCTGTGATGCGATAAAAGATTTAAAAAAATCTCTGCACTGCATCTTTGATCTGTTGGTCCAGTGTTCTCGTTCTGTTAAGAAAATTTTACAATTTTTTGATTACAGCTCTGAATGTCAACTAGTGGTTGATCCTGTCGGCATCAACGCTGTTCCAGTTGTCAATTTTATGTCAGTGTGTTGCATGAAGCCTATCTTTTGTGCTATTGAAGATAACGGTTTCCTGCTGTTGCTCGTTGTCCAATTGTTGCCAGAAGATAGAAGAAACTGTGATCCATGTAACCAAATTTTTGCTGCTGTGATGTGATAAAAGATTTTAAAAAATCTCTGCACTGCATCTTTGATCTGTTGGTCCAGTGTTCTCGTTCTGTTAAGCAAATTTTACAGTTTTTTTATTACAGCTCTGAATGTCAACTAGTGGTTGATCCTGTCGGCATCAACGATGTTCCAGTTGTCAATTTTAAGTCAGTGTGTTGCTTGAAGCCTATCTTTTGTGCTATTGAAGATAACGGTTTCCTGCTGTTGTTCGTTGTCCAATTGTTGCCAGAAGATAGAAGAAACTGTGATCCATGTGACCAAATTTTTGCTGCTGTGATGTGATAAAAGATTTAAAAAAATCTCTGCACTGCATCTTTGATCTGTTGTTCCATTGTTCTCGTTCTGTTAAGAAAATTTTACAATTTTTTGATTACAGCTCAGAGTTTCAACGAGTGGTTGATCTTGTCGGCATCAACGATGTTCCAGTTGTCAATTTTATGTCAGTGTGTTGCATGAAGCCTATCTTTTGTGCTGTTAAAGATAACGATTTCCTGCTGTTGTTCGTTGTCCAATTGTTGCCAGAAGATAGAAGAAACTGTGATCCATATAACCAGACACTTTTGTGTCATCGGTGTTGCTGTAAGTGCCCTTGTTCCTAAAACTGGTGGATTGTCTTTGATGTTGACGTACTTCAACTCATTACTGTACGTCAGATCCCCTATTTTGGCAATTTTAACTCCGATTTGGGCAATCCGGACTCCGATGCCTCTTACACCTAGATTGTTACTGTTTAAACTAGTGCGTCGGTTAGTCAGCAATTTGATCTAATGACTCCAGTTTTGTCCATTGAAGTTTTCAAATGAATTAATCTACTCTTCCTCTGAATTGGCTGGTTCTTTGCTTGTTGATTGACATCGTCGTCAAATTATTGCTGCTGAGATGTGATAAAAGATTTTAAAAAATCTCTGCACTGCATCTTTGATCTGTTGTTCCAGTGTTCTCGTTCTGTTAAGCAAATTTCTCATTTTTTTGGTTACAGCTCTGAGGTTCAACGAGTGGTTGATCTTGTCTGCATCAACGATGTTCCAGTTGTCAATTTTATGTCATTGTGTTGTATGAAGCCTATCTTTTGTGCTATTGAAGATAACGGTTTCCTGCTGTTGTTCGTTGTCCAATTGTTGCCAGAAAATAGAAGAAACTGTGATCCATGTAACCAGACACTTTTGTGTCATCGGTGTTGCTGTAAGTGCCCTTGTTCCTAAAACTGGTGGATTGTCTTTGATGTTGACGTACTTCAACTCATTACTGTACTTTAGATCCCCTATTTTGGCAATTTTAACTCCGATTTGGACCTAGATTGTTACTGTTTAAACTAGTGCGTCGGTTAGTCAGCAGTTTGATCTAATGACTCCAATTTTGTCCATTGAAGTTGTCAAATGAATTAATCTACTCTTCCTTTGAATTGGCTGGCTCTTTGCTAGTTGATTGACATCGTCGTCAAATTTTTGCTGCTGTGATGTGATAAAAGATTTAAAAAAATCACTGCACTGCATCTTTGATCTGTTGGTCCAGTGTTCTCGTTCTGTTAAGCAAATTTTACAATTCTTTGATTACAGCTCTGAATGTCAACTAGTGGTTGATCCTGTCGGCATCAACGATGTTCCAGTTGTCAATTTTATGTCAGTGTGGTGCATGAAGCCTATCTTTTGTGCTATTGAAGATAACGGTTTCCTGCTGTTGCTCGTTGTCCAATTGTTGCCAGAAGATAGAAGAAACTGTGATCCATGTAACCAAATTTTTGCTGCTGTGATGTGATAAAAGATTTAAAAAAATCTCTGCACTGCATCTTTGATCTGTTGGTCCAGTGTTCTCGTTCTGTTAAGCAAATTTTACAGTTTTTTTGTTACAGCTCTGAATGTCAACTAGTGGTTGATCCTGTCGGCATCAACGATGTTCCAGTTGTCAATTTTAAGTCAGTGTGTTGCATGAAGCCTATCTTTTGTGCTATTGAAGATAACGGTTTCCTGCTGTTGTTCGTTGTCCAATTGTTGCCAGAAGATAAAAGAAACTGTGATCCATGTAACCAGACACTTTTGTGTCATTGGTGTTGCAGTAAGTGCCCTTGTTCCCAAAACTGGTGGATTGTCTTTGATGTTGACGTACTTCAACTCATTAGTGTACGTCAGGTCCCCTATTTTGGCAATTTGAACTTCGATTTCGACAATACGGACTGCGATGTCATTTAATCCTCGATTTTTAATGTTTGAACTGGTGCGTTTGTTAGTCAGCAGTTTGATCTAATGATTCCAATTTTGTTTATTGAAGGTATCAACTGAATTAATCTATTCTTCCTCTGAATTGGTTTGTTTTTTGTTTGTTTGTTGACATCAATATCAAATGATTGCTGCTGTGATGAACGATAGAAACAATATTGGATCTTTGAACTGTTGTTCCCGTGTTCTCCTTTGGTCCGTTTTTTTATTTTGTTTGACAGCTCTGAGTTTCAACCATTATTTGATCCTGTAGGGATCAAGGAGGTTCCGGTCAATTTTATTTCTGTGTGCTGCATGAAGCCTATCTTTTGAACCATTGAAGAAAACGTTGTCAGCTGTTGTTCGTTTTCAAGAAGATAGAGAAAACTGTGGTCACTGTAACCAGATACTTTCGTGTCATCTGTGTTGCTGTTAGTGCCCTTGTTCCTAAAACTGGTGGATTGTCTTTGATGTTGACGTACTTCAATTCATTACTGTTCGTCAGATCCCCTATTTTGGCAATTTTAACTCCGATTTGGGCAATCCGGACTCCGATGCCTCTTACACCTAGATTGTTACTGTTTAAACTAGTGCGTCGGTTAGTCAGCAATTTGATCTGATGATTCCCATTATGTCCATTAAAGGTGTCAGCTGAATTAATCGACTCTTCCTCTGAATTGGCTTGTTCTTTGCTGGTTGATCATCGTCAATTGTTTGCTGCTGTGATGTGATAAAAGATGAAAAAATTCTCTGCATCTTTGATCTGTTGATATCGTGTTCTCGTTCTGTTCAGCTAATTTTACAATTTCATGGTTACAGCTCTGGTTGTTGATCCTGTTGGCATCAACGACGTTCCAGTCGTCAGTTTTATGTCAGTGTGTTGCATGAAGTCTATAAATTGTGCTGGTGAAGAAAACGGTTTCTTGCTGTTGTTCCTTGACCAATTTTTGCCAGAAAAAAAGAAAATGTGGTCCCTGTAACCAAATAACTCTGATTTGTTATAAGTCCCCTGGTTCCTAGAACTCGCGGATTGTCTTTGCTGTCGACGTGCTTCCCTCCTTAGTGCACGTCAGTTCCATTATCTCGGCAGTTTGTTCTCCGATTTCGTCAATGCCTATTACGATGTCGCTTTATATTCGATTGTTTTCATTCATCTTGCTGCCTAAAATTAAGCGTGTAGTTCAATCAGGGAACTGTTGTTTGACGTAACGGTGCTACTCTGGTTTTTTTCCTATCAGAAAACGAAGTGATACCAGGTTGTCCTGATATATTCTACTGCTGCTTTAGCCTCCAATGAAGTTTTGCAGAAATTGTGGATTTTCTGAGCATCCCAATGCGCTGTTCCACCTACCAACCTTTTTACCCCCACTTCACCTAACAGTTTCGTTTCCTGTACACATTCCTTGGTGATATTTCCGTTGTTCCTACTGATGGCTTCGTCGCAGTTGGGTCCTTGTTTCTACAGTTCTTGCCGTTGAATAGTGGTTCGGATGAGGAAAGGAGATGTAATTCCCAATGGATCATAGAAATTTGCCAAAGGAGACAAAAACTTTGAGTCCATGTCTTCCTATCCAAGTTGTTTATTAACTCTATAAAATCAACATTGTTGATTTTATCGATGTATTCAGTTGTCATTTTATTTGTAATTAAAATAGATTAAAGTGTTGTTGTCAATTTCTCTGCGCACTAACGCTAGGAATTCAGCTTTTGTTAACAGAACCCTCGAAGACAATGGCTTCTTCTACGAATGAAACCTTTTATCAGCGTTAGGGATAAAAACGGAAACGCCATGGGAACATCGAAACTATAATCTGAGATGGTGGGCAATTCTCTTCTCTCTAGAGAAATTCAGCAATGAGGCAAGTGCAACAAAAAGTGTAACTTAAACACCAAGTCACAATGTTGATTTTATAAATGTAATCCATTTGTTAGGGAATGGATTCTTTTTATCGGTAGCGAAATAAGATTTGTAACTCAAGGCTCACGAAACGTCTGCACTAATACCAAGGAACAACAGTGGGTAACGGGTACCGCGGTTGTAAAGTGACAAGTTGCCTTTCAGTAAAGAATTAAAATGAATAAAAGTGTTTTGCGACGACGATTTCAACAGCCAAGAATAGCAGACTTCAACCAATGGCTTAAAACAATAATCGAGGCACATCGACTCTGAAAACATCAAGGAACAGCCAGCAACACACAACAGGATATTTTTTTGTCACATTGAAGCAGACAATTCAATCAAAAACCAACACATTCGAACAGCCAACAACAACAACTGACTCATACATCAACAACATTCGCATCAGAGCATCAACAACAGCATCAGCAACCAATACAACCAGCTGATCAGAACACAACTGTTTCAAACCACATGAGGAAGCAACAACAGCAGCAAAATTCTGCTTTGTGTCGTCAACGAAGCCATTCAAGAAATAGCAGCGGGAATAAGGACAACAGATGAAAGGCTGCAGACGGTTCATCAGTTGAACCTCTGCAGAAACTGTTTGGAAGCACATAGTCGAGCACGCAAAAGTCCCTCAAACTCCACTTGCAGTGAGCGAGGATGCGAGCAACGGCACAATATTATTCTAAATGGTGACATGAGCAAAAAAAATGGACAAACAGGGCACGATTTAGCCAATAAACGCTCAACTGAGGAATTTATTATCAACAGCGAAGAGACAAATTCAACAATAGGGATGACAAAGCCAACCAGGTTTCTCTACGTTATGCCTCTTGTTTTACATTACAAGGAGTTTGAAGTTCCAACAAACGCCTGCACAACACTAACGCCTTGAGAATATTACTCTGAAAAACAGCACCTTCAAAAAGAGACAAATCAACAACTTGTTTTTGAATTATCAGACGGAACAGACACAAAGACAGGTTACACAACATCAGCAGAATTTTCAAATTTGGAATAATGCGAAGGCTAAAACCTCAAACAGTTATATGTTGTGGAGAACATCAATCTCCCAAAAATTGAAGGAGCAACCGGGAGAGATTGTCAGAAATTTTGATGATCTCACAAACTTCAATATGCTAACTCTGGATACCCTGCAAGTCGCAATATCGGCTGGACAGGACAACAGATCTTCTATTTCAGCAATCAAAGTGGATTAAGTACCATCTTCGGCACCAAGCGCAATTCTTTTAGAACTTGGGTAGTCTATGTCTGGACCTCATACAGTTTTGGAGGACGGCAAAACGCAACTTCGTTCAATCAATCATACTGCTTTCTTCTGCAGCAATTGCTTCGAACAAAACGACGTCCTTAACGAAGACAGATCTCCTTTGTGGAAATCACAGACAATACCTTTGGAGTTGGAATGAAAGTTGACTAATCCGTAGGTACTGTTAGCCAACAAAATACTCTTAGGCTATTTTTGTTGTTCCCCGACTGTTTTTGACTCTTTGCGGCTGTTGTGGAGTTTTCAGGCCATTTTTGAGTAAAAATTTGGAATTGGCGCCAGTTTTCTAAGTTAAAAAAAATCAGATTTAGCGCATATCTGGCCATTATGAAATCAGAATTGGCGCAAATCTGGTAATTAAAGAATCAGATTTGGACCAGAATGGGACCGGTCTCACCATCAGAAAATCAGGATGAACGCACGTCTGACCAGTCAAAAAAGTGACAGGAATCGGTCTATGATTCAGTAACGATGAAGCTTTGCTTTTACACTGGCCCGGTACTGAAAGACGTTTGGAGTTAGGTACGGGTAGATAAACCGCGTTGTTTAACACCGTTTCGTGTTGCCTTTTTTTCAACGCAGCTTCAATCTTGACCCTTCATGTTCCAAGTCAGTGAAAGACAATAGATTTTTACATTTTCTGGTGTCAAAGTTAGCTCTCGTTTGAGATTCGTCAAGCAAACTTAGTACTTTGTTTCTAGGAAGAGAAAACTTTGAGCGTGAGCATTGTGGACACACAAGAGTTTGTTGCCTCCAATTATGTGTCTGTGGACCCAGTAGACTTACCAGTTTCTGCATTGGAATGGGGCGACGTTGCACTCAAAGTGAAGGACGTCGCTTACTTCGACTACGAAGTCAACAAGGAACTCACAATATCGGTCAGTTGAAAGCCTGTCTTCATTGTTTGATCTCAGCGCTGGGAGACAACAACTCTTATATTTTAAAGATGCTCATTACGATCGGGTTTCGTTTAACGGCTGGGTGCTACTCTAAGCTGTCATTTTCCTGGTCCTGGAGCATTTGGACTCTGCATTGGATAATTTGACATCTTAAAGGATCTTTGATCATCACCACTAAATTTAGGCTCTGTTTCACTTGTAGTGGAATGACTGTTTACCTAGGAGTCAATAATAATTCAATAAAAATGAATGAGTTCTGTTACAAGCCGTATTTTGACTTTCCATTCAAAGTTCAAGACTTTTTGTACACAACCTCATAAAAGAGTGTTCAAGAAAAGTCGGCAAAGTTGTCTATTAGATTCCCTTATCAATATTGCTTTTCTAAGCAATGTGACTATTGTGTTTGATGAATTTAAAGGCACCAACTTCAATGAATAAAAACATAAAATTGTGAGTTTTTGTCATGTTTTGACGCGGTTTAATGTGTTCCTCTTCGTTTAGAGATCAAAAAGGCTTTTTGAGTTGGTTCTATTAATTTTCTAACATAAACCGACTAGAAATTTCAGCGTAACAGTAGGAACCATTATAACCTAATTTGCGGCTATTTAAAAAAGAGGATTCTTGTGCTAAAATTTTTTACTTCGATAATGTGCTGTTTCAATGAAAAAAGCCTCGGTTTGATTACCAGGTTTGTAAAAACATAAAAATTATTATAATATCATTGAAATTATTCCATAAAGTTTCAGGAGCTGAATTTTTTTAAACTTAATTTGCCCTTTGGTTTATGGCCACCAAAAGATTTAAACCGGTTTCAATTAAAATAGCTATAATATAAATAAGTAACTTTGTGCTAAATTAGATAAATTTTTAGCGAATTTTCAATTACATTTGAAACTGCATGAGCTCCTTTAGGAAAGAGCAACTTAAATAAAGAGTTTCCTGAATGTGCGTTTGCGCATAATGTTTTGATATCGGTCATTCGCGTTCTTGGTAGGTTCTATACAACGGATTTTGAAACTACTGAACGAAAACCTCAATTAGTCATGATCTCGAACTTCCAATTTGCTGACCGTATCAATGTCAAGCAAAATAATTTAAAAACTTTTTTGAATTTAGATAAAAACTAAATTAAACTGCGTCAAACATTCAACTAGTTCTGCAGGGCTTGACTAATTTTAAAAACCTAATTTGCGGCAATTTAGAAAAAGACGTTTCTTGCGCTAAAATGTTTTACTTCGATAATGCCCTATTTCAATGAAAAAAATGATTTGATTAACAGGTTTATGAAAACACAAAAATTATTAGATTATCATGCAACTTGTTCCATAGAAGCTGAAAAATTTTTTTACCTCAAGTTGCTCTCTGGCTTAAATAAAATAGCTATGATGAACAATCAAATGTAGAACTGTTTTCTAATAACTTAATACAACATTATCTAGTAATTTCAAAACTTATTTTTGTGCTAAATTAGATAAACTGTTCAGCGATTTTTCAATTAAATTTGAAACCGCATGAGCTCCTTTAGAAAAGAACAACTCAAATAAAGAGTTTCCGGAATCTGCGCATAAATGTTCTATACAAACAAATTCGAAACTACTGAACGAAAACCTCAATTAGTCTTGATCTTGAACTTGAAATTGGCTGACCGTAATAGTGTCAACCAAAATGATTTAGGAACTTTTTGAATTAAGATAAAAACTAAATTAAACAGCGTCAAACATTCAACTAGTTTTGTATGGCTTCGTAACTTTTAAATACAAACTTTTAGTGATTTTTATGTATTATCAGCATGATATCAAAAACTCTCCAGGCTTCACTATCTGCAAAAATTTCTAGCAACGAAAGACTTGAACCAACAGAATCGTGAATTGAGAACCAACCAAAAACTAAGTCGAGTGAAAGCCTTCATCTAACCATGGGACCTCTCAGCATTGAGATTAAGGGATAAGAGAGCGAAAAGTACCACATTTGCTGGCAATATAAAACTATATTTATTATTAAAATAAATTTTATAGCAATGAGGCCACGAGAAACCGTAACCTATCGATCTGAAATTTCGAATATCTTAGCTTAGGTCTTATTAGAGAACCAAAGAGAGCAACCTGTCATTATTGAGGATAAGTATTACGACAAAAAACAAAAACGGGCAAAAATTCACAAATTCGCAGCGTTTTGTAAAAAGCAGTTATAAAAGCTTAAGAATATTAAGCTATCAACTCGAAAAATTTTACAGGCTTGTTTATCTTTCCACTGGAACTTATTAACAACATGACTATTTGATAAAAAATTAAAACCGTCAGTTTTTTTGCCATTATAGCTCCATCCAAACAAAACTCTAGCCTCCAATATGCTGTGTACGATTATCGGGGGGCTCTACGTTAAAAAACCGGTAAGCTGAGGCTATAATGAAAAAAAAACAAATGAACCGAAAACAGTCCGACTCAAAAATTCACATATAATTTCCATAAGCACATATTTTAATAGCATAAATAGCATATGCTATCCACTAGAAATCTTAAATATGTTGTTTAAATGTCTCTCTAAAAATTAATGATTTTTCTCCCTAATGAAATTGTGATACAACAACAAAGAGAACAATAAATACAGGTGAATCCAAAAAATGCAAAAATTTTTTTAAAACGATAAGCTCTAACGATATAAAAACTACCAGATGCCCGTTGACGGTTTCAAACAAGTGTAATTATTCATCATTATTGTTCAAATATCACTCCTTGTAGCGTTCACGAAAAAAGAACAGAAAAACATCGTGAATAATAGTCAAAAGTGGTGAACATGAAAAAAAAAATTGCACAGAACATCAGAAATTTCAACAATTTTTTAAAAAGATTTTTAAATAGTCAGATTAACTATTGCAATAAAATTCTATCGGCTTTGGAAAACGAAACCAACAAAATGTTGCACACAAAATTATTCCTGCAAATGAGTTTGCTTCTTATATGAGTTCGCTCAATCACCAACACTTGTGTACTTTTAGCTGCAAGTGACAGATGGAGGTGGTGCTCCGGCGTTCACTACTGTCGATATTACAATATTAGATGCCAATGACAATGCCCCGCTGTTTGAGCAGGAATCGTTCCAGGTGTCACTAATGGAGAACTTGACTGTCGGCTCAACCGTGTTTGAAATGAAGGCAAGCTGCACCCTGTTTGTTATTAATAGCTTCGAATCCATTGCTGATGATGTCATTGAAGTCATTATTGTTCCGACCCCACTTGTGGGGGGAGGAACTATATACTCAAATGGGTTTTTTTTTGTTCCGTGAATTTTGGCCGACCGATATATTCATCGTAGAGAAATGTGCGTGGTATCATTAAAAAGCTCGTCCGGCGTAGAATTCGAAATTAAAAAGATTTTTTTGAATTTCGTTTTTTTTCGAGGAGTTATCGAGGTTTAAAATTTCATTGATATTCATAACACTGGATATTTGGTTCACTTTTGTTCACTTTTACCGTAATTTTCGTTCGAATTAACGTTTTTTCTACGAAAAATTTAATTCAAAACTAGATTTCACGCCAAAAAGTAAATCAATTTTAGGTTTTTAATAGACGAAAGGAGATAATAAAGACTAGTTCTAGTCTTAGAGGGAAGTTTATTATATAAAAAAAATTCGATTTAGGTTTGGGAGCTCTTTTTTTAAGAAAATTTTGCAATTTTTTTGTTTTTTGAAGTCACCTAGAGACTACTAGACACTTTTAATATCGAAGTTCCGTTAATGACAAACCTCTTTTACGATCAAATGAAGCCCAATGAACAAAAAATTTGTTTCAAAGGGATCGCTCATGTTTTTTTTTGGACTCGTATCTCAAATTTCGTAATTTCAAATGAAATTTTGATTTATTTTTTGAGGTTTTACTAAAGTTTTATAATCCTACGGCATAAACTCTTTGACTAAAGGTGCAATAGATTTGCTAATGAGCATTAAGTGAACCTATCTAGTGCTATGAGTGGACAGCTAATGGTTGTTAAGACTTTGAAAATAAATTCATAGTAAATCATAAACTTATTTTTGTGAACGGTAAGTTCGTCTCAGTAAAAACAGGATTGAACTCCTTCATGCCACTGCAACATAAGTTAGTCTCATTGGCATCTTTATCGAATAACTATTGGTTATACGTCTTCAATGCCACAAGATTTCAAATTTTTTTTAAAATTTTTTGGACATTTCGTTTTATTGGTTCATTTTGAAATCTTATCACGTCATCCTAATATTGATGGCTACATCTTCCTTTAGTGAAGACGTCCAAAAGATCATAGATAAAACTTTCTGAGAAAAAAAATATGGTTTAAATGGCTTCAACACTTTCTTCCATTTTTCTAAAGAAATTTTGGTTTTTGCCTGTATTTGTTGTTTTTTTTTCATAGTCATAAGACATATTGTGATGTCTTATTGATTACCTCGGCATCATTAACATCCTTGAATTCACATCGTGGCATAGCTGAGCGTATTCATTGAATTCCTATGAAAGCTTTTGAGTTTAATGGCTGTTAAAACTTTAAAAATATTTTTTAATTTTTTTTGAACATAAATCAATCTTATGCTTATTTTCGTGGATTGTAAGTCAGTCTCGGTAATGACAGAACCGCTTTTTTTCTACATCAGCAACAATTTTTCTAGTTAGCAGTTTTGTCTTCTAACTATTGGTTTTTTTTTTACTTCGGTGCACGAGTTTTCATAATTTTTATAATATTTTTGGATTTTATTTTAGTAATTTTGGTTCCTTTTGAAATCGTATTACATTATCCTAATATTGATAGCTCCCATTGGCTTAGTGAAGACGTTCAATGGATCGTTGAAAAAGTTTTCAGAGAAACAAGCTTATGGTTTAAATAGCTTCGACACTTTCTTCTCTCAATTTTCTACCGAACTTTTGGATTTTGCCTGTTTTTGTTGTTGTTTTCATAGTCAATGACTTGTTGTAAGGTCTTATTGATAAATTTTGAATAACAAAGATCCCAGTCGTCACATCATCTAGGCATAATTTAGCGTATTAAAAGCCTTCCGTTGAAAGCTATAGAATTTTTTTACTTTGATACTATGGGTTTTCTCAAAAATTTCGTGGTTTTGATGTATTTTTTTTTGCCATACGACTTATTGTGATGAGTTATTGATGTCACATGAATGAAACCTATGATTGCTATTTCATCGAGGCAGAATTTAGTGTGTTTAAGTAACTTAAAATGTAGCATTTTTTTTAAATTCAAACATCTATTTTTGTTATCTGTTCATTTGGTTGACAATTAAGTCAAAAATGTAGATGAGCTCGGATCGAAACATCATGTGCGAACGCACATTAACGAGCCGCCTTGTTGATATCTTCTTGTTTTTTTCAATGTTTTTTTGGGGGGGGGGTATTGTGATTTGTTTTTAATGGGCTAATTGACTTTTCACATACGAAAGTCAAATGGTGCATGTGAAAAGAAATCTTTTTGTTCTTGCTGAACGAAAGTTACGAGTAGAGAGTGTAGAGACTTGTGGTTGTCCATACAGGTGATGAATGAAAGGTGAGAAGTACGGCGTGGGTAAAAAGATCTCGTTAACCAATTGAAGAGCTTTGATCACTCGCGGCTTTTTCGAAAGTATTTTTTAACTTCATCTCAAGTCCCATTTTTTCTCTAAAGTATTGCTTCATCAAGGCTCTTCTGTGGAGAATTTTTGACCTTTCTCTTTTTTTAATCAGACTTCAGGGTGCATTTGGAGAATTTTTTAGACTTTTTATATTTTTTCGCAGTTTTTGATAATTTGTAGAATTTAAGTTAGTTGCTCTTTTCATTTAGTTGTTACTATCTCCATGTAGTCGATTGGCAGAGTTTTTACTGAGCTGCAGAGCTGACAGAATATAAAAAGTAAGTTAAAAAATTTTCATATTTTGATTTTCGTACCCGCTTTTCTTTGAGTTGCTCGTTTTTCTTTGACTTAATTACTTTAACGACGAAAGCGCTCATGTAAAGAAATAGACGAGTCCGCAGATTTTTTAAAATTTCTTTCCATATTCCTTTTAGGGTACATTTATCAGTCAGCTGTCGATTTTGTGACCAATTTAACGCTACTGCAACTTAATTTCACGCGCAACGTCATTTGCTATGCTCTCGAAATGCTTTTGCAGTTGGATTTCTGATAGTTATTTTATCATAAGTGACTTACCTGTTTTAACAATAGGCTGATATTTGTTTTTTATAACAAACTCCAATTGGAGCTAATTGTATTGCAGCCTAAGCTACGCTTTCCTAATAAGGCTCTACTTCTATAAATTTTGAGCAGTTTTATGAGTTTATAAGAAATCCAATGGTTGTTGAGGGTTTTTTTTAAGCGAACCTAGTCAGCCCCTCAATCGGCTAATATTTATGCTCCTCGGTTCACTTTACTTTCTGTTGAGTTTTTCTATTTACGCAATTCGCATAGATATTTCACGTGTGACAGTGACTTAGTTCACTCACTGATTTGACTGAGTGAAGTTAAGAAATCGTTCAAGAAAGTTGTGTTTTCTCCCGTGAATATCATCATGGTAAAAGAGCCAAATCAAATGAGATAGGATAAAATCATAAAGCCGGCCCAGTCATGCAAAGAAACTGTATTAGATTTTTACTGTTTATTTTTAGACAGTATGAATTAATGTATTAGTTTTAACCTAAATTACTTTCAGTATGGGAACGAAATTAATCGAAATCATCATCGTAACCAACGCTGCGCACCAGTTATATCAACAATGAGATTTTCGTTTGTTTTTTGTCGGGGTCATTTTCCGGTTACCTATCGGCTATATTTCTTTTTCCGTTATTCATTGTCATTCCTTATGAAAAGCTGCAACTTTTATGAAAAAGTTGAAACGTAATCAATTTTAGCGCAGACATCAGGTAATGGTTCTAATCGTTTCAGAAATGAGCAAGACAGTTGTTTTTGAATGACTAATAGTTTCAGGTTTTTGGGAAGTGTTTCCGGTGTCTTCCTTTCTGGTTTAGTTCGTGATGCAATGGATGGAATAAAAAAATATCTTTAGTTGATCTGTAACTTGGTTGAATGTGTGTTACAGGCAACTGACGTTGATACTGAATCCACGCTCTCGTACAGTTTCTCCTGCTCTTCTCAAACTCCTCAACAACAGTCACCCGACTGTCCTTTTGGTATCCTGAATATCAACCAAACTGGAATCATATCTCTCCAGTCCCAATCTAGCTTTGACTACGAGAGTGTGACGTCATACGTGTTGGATGTACAAGTTACCGACGGTAGCCACATTACCGATACCACATTGACAGTGCTCATTTTAGATGTGAATGACAATGAGCCAGAGTTTGACAAGGAGGAATATTATGCGACAGTTGAAGAGAATGTGAATTTTTTCACTGTACAACTTCAAGTAAGTTCAAGTTTTTGCGGTACAAGCTAAAAACTTTATAGAACGAGTCTCGCAGATCTCATCGGAACCTTTCAAAATCATCGGAAATTGTTACATGATTCGAATAAAAGAATAAAGACATTTGATTTGTTTTAGCTATGGGCAAATTTCAGGTCACTTAACCAGGTCTTTTGTCCTCTCTATGCTTAATGTTATATCCACATATAAAATAAAAGTCGGTCTTGATTTTCTTTTGAGGTAGAAATTAATTTTTCTTCTTTCTTGGTTTCAAAGCAAAAATCCACATTAAACTAAAAAGCATTGATAAAAATCACAAAAGTGATGGACTCAAAACGTCAAAATTCGATCTGATAAAAACTGGATTTCATGAGCGAAGTGGGAATTTGTTTCCTGGAATGATTCCCTGCATCATAGTATTCTGCTTTGCCTCTAATCGGTCTATAATTCTAGGCTTCGGATGGAGACGCTACCAGTCCGAACAAAGATTTCACATTTTTACTCGTGTCCTCTACAGATGGAGAGTGGAATGTGGACGCAGACACTGGCCTAATCAGTTTGGAGAAAAAGCTGGACAGAGAGTCGATTAAGACTGGGTAAGGGCCTCGTTCTCCCCATTATAACAAGAAGGTGTTATGATGCTCCACTCCAATTCTTTTTAACTCTCTGAAATTAATACAGATACCGGATCTTTTCCATTTTTGCTCCCCCCCCCCCCCCCCCCCCTCCTCAACCCCACCTAATGGCTGCATATTATTTGCCATCGGACGCTCGTGCCCTGTTCTTACATAATAATTCACGATGTAATTACACCTTCTCTGTAACTGGGGGCGCAAAACGTGGGGGGGGGGGGTGCACAAATAGAAAAGATACTGATATTTAACAAACCTTTCGTGGTGTCATTCACAACCTTTCATCTTGTCTCATCCAGACTGTAGGGATGAACTCTTGCGTGACTTTAATATCATCTGTTCCGAATTTTTGCGGTAATCTATTAGGAACTCAATAAGAACATTTTTTAGCATTGATGTACATTTTCTCGTCGACTAATAATGACATTTAAAGCGCTGTACTCGTGTCCCTTAAAATGCACAAATTTTTATGGGTCAGTTGCTCGTTTTTTGTTCCGTTTTTGCTCAGTTTTTCATGCTTTCAGAAACATTACTCTAAACGTGTTAGTGGCTGACAACGGAGATCCTCAGTTGACATCAGACGTACTTGTCATTATTGATGTGGTCGACCAGAATGATGTTAACCCCGAGTTCTCCTCTGACAGCTACCAATTTTCTATATTTGAAAATGCATCCCAGGGTATGTCGTTCTACTCTATATATACTGTCTTGTTTTAGCATTTAATTCAATTTCTATAAAATTCGTTAAAAGTAGAATTGGGATAAAGTTCCTCTTAAAATACTATAACAAATTCTCAAAAAGAATTTGGCGGAATGTTAAAACTGCATCTGCCCACGCAATTCAAACCAGTACCATTCGAAAGAATTTTTTTTTGTTTAACGGAACCTCTAAATTTGATTTAAATTATGGCAATGAGAATAGTAAACAGGAAAAGAGGAAAAATTGCCCAAAAGGTGGAAAAATTAAACATTATTATGTCGTGTAAACCTTAACCAGCAGTTATGAAAGAAACTTTCACAATGTTCTTCAACTATGTTCTTTAGATGATAATTTCTTGTAAATTAGCTTTATTTTGGTTTTCTGTGATATATCTACTAGCTCTGAGTATTTTCGATCTAGTTGATTTGAGATTAATCAGCGTTCGACATGATTTGGGTTTCATCCCATGCTCAAAAGAATTGGCTACTGGTGTTGTTCTTTAGTTCGACCAATTAATTTGCTGATGACCGGACAATTAACAGATCGAAAGGACAATAGATCGAAAACAGAAAAACCGGAAAAAAATTGTAAAACGGGAAAAAGAAAAACAGCAAGAGACATCGAAAATTATTCTCTATTCTCATTGGCTGAATTTAAGCGTTGACCAATCAGAATTTTTTGCGAACAATATTCCTAGTACGTTCTGGTGTCAACTTTACCATGCTCGCTAGAGAGCTTTTAATGTTGTGTCTGCTGTTAATTTTGGAAAAATTGCCATGCCAGCCATTCGGATTGCTTGAAAACTTGCTACGAGCTATTCGTACTCTATTGGGAAGCTAAGTCTATATGGTCACGACAGGATTACTTCATCAATTTTTTTCAGGCTATGTAGTGGGAAATGTGAGTGCAAGTGACGGTGACTACAGTGTGCCATACAGCACAGTCTTGTACAGTATGACCAACAGTGATCGATTCTCCCTCAACAACGTGTCTGGAAACATTATAGTAAGCCATACTTATTCCAAGTTATTTGCGGAAAAATAACCCCCCTGTTATACATGTTTAAGCATACTGATACATATAATAATAATAATTTTGTTTCTGCGTTGTCGTAGCGGAGCAGCTGTAGGCTCTTAGTCTGCATGCATTAACAGTAGTCTGTTCTCAGCTGCCCTTTTCTATTATTCGCCACGTTTCAGACTTCATTTTGTGAGCATGAATGATCTTTTTTGCTGATTACGGCCATTTTTTGCGTCTAAAACATTTACGTGGTACCATCGCGTGGTACTTTTCATGTAAAAATAGGAACATTTTGCATTTACTAAATTCTAATGGAGCGAAACTAATGCATATATGCAATTAAAATTTTTCATTAAAGGTAATCATTAATGGAAATTTCTTTTTTACACAGTTCTTCGCTACAAGAGTTAAGTTGATCGAGTTAATTTTGCGGTAAACTCAAAAGTGCTTTCCGTCTACTCAGAAACTCAGCTAGTGATAGGAAATAAATTGCGTTGATATTGAGGAAAATCTCGTTTGGGGGAGGGCAAAGATAACAGCTATGTAGGGTTTGGGGGAGGTAACAGAAAAATCTCTTATTTTATTGGACAGTGTGCCTTTTCGCAGCGCTGTAAGACGCATTTTAAGCTCTCCCAGTTCATCAAGAAACATTTAATGTGTATATGTCTCTTTAACCTGAACATCAGACGTTATTGCGACTATGACAAAAATCGTTAAATTTTTTTCCATTTTAAGCAAATAAATGTTTGTTAAAGCTTTCTTTTCGTAAATAAAGCAATTGCGTGATTTGGTTCAAAAGAAGACTTTGGCTTTCAAAAGGGCAGCTTGAAAATCGAACTAGTTTGTGTCACTGTAGAATTTGGAAAAATCTGATTTTCAACTTCTAGAGTGGCAATTGTATTAATGAGATGAGACAAAATGGGCAGTTCCCCTTCCATTTCCCAACGTTTCGTCGGCCAGATTTTAAAGAGTTAAGCATAGATACAATATGGCTAAGTGTCATTAAAATAACATACTCCTTAGTTGACTTTTTTTAATTTTAAATACTCGTCCAAACAGGGCGGAATTGTTTGGTCCATTGTAAACTAAAGAGTTGGGATATTGTCAACTTTTACTTGAATTTTTGCTCACCCAATGACCGTTTTCAATCATAACTGAAGACTAAAGTAAAACACAAAAGACGGAAATCAGAAACAGAAGATAGATATACTCATCGTGAACTAATAATTCGGATTGAATTCAATCGTATGTAAGGTCAAAATACAACATCAATGGGTTGTCTCCGAAGTCATTAAACTCTTTAAAAAATCTAAATGCTTCCTTTCGAATTGTTTGTTGTTTCCTTTCTTCTGAGCGACCAAAATTCTGATAACCAAGCTGATCTTTGCAATAAATTTTATTTAGTTGTAAACTTGCGTACAATAATTTGATTGCATCAGAAGTCTCGGGTGGTAGATTCTTTGTCTTGGAAGCGTTCACCAGACACGATTGAACAAGGAAAACGATTTTTTTTGGCCGAGCTGACTGTATAATTAAATTTAGAAGTGCACGCACTGTATCCTTCAGATCATTAACCTTCAAAAACATAAATGGTCAGCATCATTTTGATGGAAGTAAATCATTTTTGAATGGTTTTTATCACTTGGTACAGATAGAAGACTCCACCCTTCTGGACCTGGACAGCTACCCAAGTTCTTATGAGTTGGAGGTGTCCGCCTACAACCAGTTGGACCAGAGTTTGCCCTGGTCCACGGTCAAGGTCAATGTCAGCGTTCTGGATGTGAACAACAAAATGCCTGTATTCAGCCCCTCCTCTTACACAATATCGGTGCCCGAAGATCTAGTAGGTTGTTTCGCTTGTTAACCCTAGTCGATTCAGAATGTTAATCATGCAAGATCTTGCAAGAGGATGTTAATCTTCAAAGAATCTCGCAAGATTAACAACCTCTTGCAAGATCTTGCAAGATAAACATCCTCTTGCAGGATCTTGCAAGATTGACATCTTTTTGCAGGATCTTGAAAGATTAACATCATGTCTCGATCGACTAGGGAACTAGATATAAATTTTAATAGGCTAAATCAAATCCATAATCTTGTAGATTTTTATTCCATGCAGTCCAGACTTTGCATGTTCATTTTTGATAATTTATAACTTCAGTTATTTGTAATCACATTTCTGATGAATTAAACTTCAGTTATTTGTAATCACATTTCTGATGAATTAAACTTCAGTTATTTGTAATCACATGAACTGATGGTTCATAGGCATTGGAGTCTGTGGTTCGAGAGTTGATTGCAACTGACACTGATGAGAATGCAGACCTCGACTTCCGCTTGGATCCAATACCTTCTCAGCTTTCACTAACAGCACCGTTTAGAATGGAGAACAATGAATTAGTGCTGAAACACTCGCTTGATCGTGAACAAGTTGACCAGTACAACCTCGTTTGTATTGTTACTGATCTGAATGCGGCTGATGGAGTTGAACAAGTTGACAGGGGTAAATTTTCCCATTTAGATACTAGATTTCCCAATGTTTGGATTTGTAATTTTAGCAACAAACCAGCTGTTCTTAGTATTTAAAAAGTACACAAAATGAGTTGAGGAAATCTCGAAATGAGTAATTTTTTTGTCCACTGCTATGGATGTTCTTTTTTAAAGGACGTTAAAAATTAGTCATAAAATCATTTTTCTAGAACGCCGCGATTGCGTTTCAATTCTCGGTGGAAGTGAATTGAGTGTTAAAACGTGGCTATAAATCCTAACAAGGCCGCTCGGTAATGTGCGTACGCACATATAGTACCGACCCCGCTCATCCACTTTTTTGGCATAAATGTCTGATGAAAACCCCCAAAATGGCAGATAGATAACACCCAAAAATTCAATTTTAAAAAATCTGTACTGAACAAAAAGACCGCCTCCAACGCAAATAACTCTGTGGAGTAAAAAATGCCTCATTAGATTGAAAAGATAAGCCATTATTAAGAAAGCAAGTCAAGCTGAACAAGAAAATGAAACAACAATAACAAACATTAATTACGTCCAAAATTTATGTCAATTTTTTTTTAAAAAAAACCCATTACCAAGGTCAAAATAGCGTCAGACAAAATTGAAACTATACAAAATAACTTGTACTCCACTAGAAAAGATATGGACCACTCCATAAAAAAGGTTCGGTAACAACTGGACAAAAAAGAACAAAAAAAGCAATGTTAAAAAATTGGCTTATATTTTTAAAAACAATTAAAATCAAATTAAATAAATACATTAGATAGCAATTGAAATCATCCAACATATTTATGACCACATGCGCTATTATAGGAGAGCATTCAGACCTGTCCTTTTTCAATTTTTCCTAAAATTTTTTATACTTAAAGTTGCGAGAAAACGCTGTCGAAGCCTTAAAGCCGTATTTAACCCCACAAAATATATTCAATTGAGCCTTCCTCGAACGCCAATAATAAGCCCCTCAAAAAATGTTCAATTATTCAGCCCCTCAAATTATGTTGAATAGAGCTTTCGTAGACCTCCAATAATGTGGTATGAGACCTCTCATTAATGAGAATAGGTAAAGTGTAGACAAAAAGAGAAAAAAAGACGAAAATAAGTAATAGTTTTGTGTTTTTCGAAAACAAATTGTCTTCAAAGTCATGAAAGCCATTAGCTACAAAATGAAATTGTTAATTTGTTTACTCGTCCAAAAAAAGCACTTGAGACCTGCAATTATTTAGAATATGTCTCACTCTACAAAAAGAACGTCAAATATAGACAAAAATAAAAAATATTCATTATTTTTTGGAATAATTGTGCCGAAAACAGTAAACTCAAAACGAATTCTTTGAAAACTTTGGATTTTGTACACTTGCACCTTCTCGGGACATTAATTATGTCATGTTTGACCTGTAATCAACGGGACTAAGTAACAAATAGACTAAAAAGAACAAAAATGCGAATTTAAATTGCGTTTTTAATTTTTGTAAACAATTGTTTTCAAAGTCATGTAAACCATCACCTATCTACTGAAATCAGAATATGGGCTCATTATTTCCTCCTTTATTCCGTCATTATCCAGGAAATGTCATACGACTAAAAAGACAAAGTAAAGACGACAGTTAAAGACAAATGTAAAAAAAAAATCAATTAAATTCTTCGAGAAAGCGTTGTCTCAGCCCTTAAAAACCATAATCTGTAATTTTAAAGATTTTTATATATTCAATTAACCTTATTTTGAACGCCAATAACGTAATATGTGAACTATCAATAATGCGATAGTGTGACAAAACGAAAAAAATGTGAAAAACGGTTAAAAGCCTGAAAATAAAAACAAAATGTTTAATCTAGTAGTATCAAAGCCAGAAAACCACAACTTAACGCGTAAAACCACAAAAAAAAGATTAAATTTGAATTCAGTTGAAAGAAAAGGAAGGAGATGCATTCTTTCTCCACTGACACTAAGCTACAAATTGACCAGATTAAGAGAAAAATAGTGGCAAATTTCTTTAAGCCATCAAGTCAAAACGACGATAATCTTTCGAGTAAAGAAATTAGATAGTTTAATTTGGAACTTCTTAGGAAGCCAATTAGACCTATCAACAGTGAGCTTTAGTTGAAATTGTTCTTTTCTTTAGTTAATAAAAAAAGATCACACTTTTTTCAAAAAAGGCTGACTGATTACAATCCGAATTATTTTTGGTTCGTATCAGTCGGAGATTGGATCAAAACCAGCCTTGCTATTGCTTTGCGTCCATTAAAAACACTCAATTGTTTCGAATGTCATTGATCTAGATATTTTGTTAGCTAAAAGATCAACAGAAATGCTGGGTTTTTGATAACCATAGAGTGAAGTTAGCAAAAAACGGCAAAATTTTAATTCCAGACTACTTTTTAATGGAAACCGAAGTAGAACTAGCTACGTTTTTAGTTTGTGAAGACTGTGTTAGTTGTTTTTGGGGTGTGTACTTCCGGGAAATGTATTCAAAGTGGACCATAGTAGCTTATTTTGGGCAATATTTGATGAAAAAGGCTGAATTTTGAAACATTTAGTCAAAAAAATTAAATCAAAAAAGTCAACATTATTTTTGTCTTTAAAAAAATGAACAGTACAATTGTAACAGTTTTTAAATATTTTAGCAAATTTGACGAAATTTTGGGCAAAAATTCAGGAAATTGTGAATAAAATTAACGTAAATTGGTCTAATAATCACAAACATTTAAACATCGATAACTCGCTCTAGAAAGTGAAATTCAAGAAAATCTTTTTAATTCCATATTCTACGCTAAACAGGCTGTTTAATGATATCACTCACAACTCTACGATGAATATATCGATCGCTCAAAGTTGTCTGAACAAAAAAAACAGTCGAGTATATAGTTCCTACCCCTCAAGAGAAGAATATCCGTCAGTTAATCTATATATTATTCTTATTCTATATCGCTAAATTTTTTTTTTGATGCAGTCTTTCAATTTAACGTCTTTTCAGCTACGATAACGGTAACCGTAACAGATATAAATGACAACAGCCCGATCCTTACATCCCCAACAGCTCTGTCAATTTCGGAGAACAGGAGTCCAAACTTAACTGGCAACCCTATCACACAATTCCAGGGCGCAGACGCTGACATTGCAGCGAATGGAAATTTCCTATACTCACTCTCGGAGGAAAACCCCATCTTTGCAGTTGATAACATTGGTATTTAAGTTTTATTTTTTAACTACAGATATTTATGCTTTTTAAGCTACTGGGATGCAATGTGCTTCCTCCAAGTTATCCTCAATACATGCTTGATTTGATTCTTTTCAATGATTTGGTTGGGGGAGGGGGGGGGGGCGTTGCTGAAACCGAATCAAGAAACCTTTTCAGCCATTCTTCTGTCTCAATTATTATTTTAAACTATTATGATTCTGTTTGTGGACATTTTTTAACGTAATTTTTGGCTCCATCTGTCCACATACGAGAGACGTTTACAGCGTAGAGTACTTGAACTAGATTTTGATTTGACTTCTTTCTTTATTTTTTAGTTATGCAGGTTATACTTTCACTTGAGAAAAAATTAAGCGGGGCAATAAAGACTTGCTTCAACAGAAATAAATATGACACATTTCTTGATTTAAAGTTACAGTACGAAATACTTCCGTTTCAATAATTTTTGCGGATTAAAGACGCCACTTATTTGCACAAAGTTTTGTCGAATAGAGCTCCAGCTTTCATAAAATTAGTGGTTCCTACACTGCAGTACCAAAAAAAAACGCACGATCAAATTTCCTCCATTCCGACGTCAAAAACAAATCATATTACCTCGAGAACTGCTTTGTCGCCAGAGCTTAAGAATTTTGGAATGACTTCATCATAGCTAATTCAATTACTATTAATCTTAAGTTTCAAACTGTGAAAAAATTTAGGACCAATTTCTTAAGAAATTTCAAACTTCTCATAATCTATGTTATGGGAGCCTATCATGAAGAGACATTAAATTCAATTAATATTGATATGATTAATAATTGATTTTGTTTGATGAAATGATTTTTAATTTGTACATTTACCCTACACTTCCATTGGCATGATAATTATAGCTGTCTTTGAAATTCAAGTGTTCTTTTTTAAAAATAAATATTGCTTACTTTTTGGCCAGTTTTGACCAGTTTTTATTTTTTTGGTCAGTCGTGAATTCTTGCTTCGAACTGTTGATGTCAAAAATACAGAATAAGATTTTTTTGTATAATCTGAAAAAAATGGATTATATTGGTGCTCTGTCTTTTTGTAAGATTTGTACACATTATTTTATTTTAATTAAAAGATAATTTTATGTCCTACCGAAGTCAATATTAGTTTTTGTAACAGTTCCCTTTGTACCGCGATTTTGTTGGTTGACTCTTCATTTTTCATTTCACATTATAAGTGCTCGGGTACTTTTTTAAAAAAAAAATTATAACGAGGTTGTGTTAGCTCTCAATTAGAAAAAGATGCTGCTATGATATGAGCGGACTATAATTTTTCTGATGTACGAATTGACGAGAAATATACTGCGTTTCTGTATCTTTTTGTTTCTTTTTAGGCTTCTTGTACCTCAAAACTAGTGTTGACTATGAAAATCAGTCATCATACAACTTCGAATTGGTACTCACTGACCAGCCCACTGACGCAACTCAAACTCCTCGCAGATCAACCTACATAATTACGGTCAACATCCTAAACGACAATGACAACAATCCCGAGATTGAATCGCCTAGTTCTCCACTCGAGGTTCCAGAAAATGCAGCAGTGGGCTATGTGATCCATCAATTTCTGGCATCTGATGCGGATGGGGATACTGATCTGAGTTTCCTGCCTCTGGGAGGAACCAATCTTGACATTGCGATCAGAGCCAATGTAAGTCCGTTTATAACCATTTTAGTTTGGAGTTATACTAAATAGGCAATGGGGGTATTTTTAATTGCGATCGGTAGGAAAATTCCTCAAGGAAGGATAAATCTTGCTCTATAGCATAGTCGAGTTATTGCATATTGGTGTTCAACTGAACGTTGCCTCTTCAAAATATTTCAAATCTTTGAAAACTCTTTCTGTTGTTGTGGGGTTATTGATAGCCATTCGAATGAAAAATTCTTTCTATTATCACTTAGCTTTGAAGAGCCGATGTCGACTTGCCAGCATATGGCTCGAGAAAGGTCATAATAATTCTGTATTGATTTCAAAATTAGTCTTAGAATGCGTTAAAACAGTTGGCAGAATAAGATTGCCATTACAGTCGATTTGAACGATGCAACATATACTCCATATACAATCTATAAAAACGTTACAACACATGACATCTTTGATACTCAACAACGTGTAGAAACAATCTTACCTCAGATTGTCTTTTTTAAATGCCACCAAGGTCCTTTGTTGCGTCAAATGTGTTGGCAATCACAACCTGATTAATGAATTTATTTTTAATGAGACTTTGTTTGGATTTTGAAATATCAAGGTATCTTTCTCCCTGTTAGAATTTCGATCAAACTATAGTCTTAAACTTAGTGAGAATTAGAAAGAAAGTTTGACTTACCAGATTAGAAAGACAAGCAATTTGATTTTGATCAAAGAAATTATATAAATGAATCGTCAAGAAATGGTGCTGAGAATCAATATTCGGTTCAAATTGGTGAATCTAGATAACTATTATTAGAGTTAGAATAATTGATGTAAAATCTTCCCAGCATGTATTAAATGATGATGATATCTCCGGAAGTGTGAATGAATTCTCAGAAAAGTGCAAATGCATTCCATTTATGGTTCCCTTTGCGACTGATTTGCAGAAGCAAACCATATTGGGTAACCTTTGCGACCCCCACTATAAATCACGGTGCTAAGATTAGTTTTGTATCTTGACTTTTTCACACTGATAATGGGTATATATACAGCTGATTTTTGAGTCCTTTTTCATCCCCAAATTCAAATCACCATCTTGATGTAATAATCAGATCTCTCCTGTAAATCTCTAAATTCTACTGTAAAATATCATTTTGTTATTCTCTCATTTTTGAGAAATTAATTCTCTTACTTAGTTAAAAACGCTTTTTATTCCGCTTGCGAAAGTCCATAACCCAACAGGTTATGGGCCCAGCAATTTTCTAAGTCATAAAATTATTCTCCAAAACAAAACTAATTTGTTGTTGACAGTCATAATCCTTTTCTACTTACCTTTTCTTTTCACAACTGTTTTGCCTGCTCAAACTTCAATGGATCAACTGACAGTGAAGCTGCTGACCTACACAGGAAAGGCACAGGACTTTCCAATCTGGAGCACAAGATTTGTGGCGATGATGCAGACGAAGGGACTCTACAAATCACTACTGGGGACAGAGGAGCAACCCAATGAGCCTGCGCCACTGGCCAATGGGGCAACCAATGATGAAAAGAAGAACCACAAGGTGCTGAAGGATGCATATGAGAAGGAAGTTGCAGACATCAAGGAGAAACGGAACAATGTGTGGTGCCATCTGGCACTGACTCTAGATGCAACAACCCTCATGCTGATGAGACATGACTGTGTGGGAGATGACGGCATTGGAGATGGAGCAAAGGCTTGGAAGCTTTTGCAAGAGAGATTTCAGAGTGTGGAGACGCCGACAGTGGTGACTTTAGTGGCACAGCTTGCTCGACTGCAGCTCGAGGATTCTGAGGATTTGGACAGCTTCTTCATCAGAGGACAGGAGTTGCTCACAAGGCTACAAGAAGCAGGGGAAGCAATCTCAGAGACCCTTTTCAACGCCTTGGTCCTCAATGGTCTGCCAATGAGGTATGAAAGTTTTGTTATACAGGAAAGCTTCAACGCGGCAACGAACTTCACAGAGTTGAGGAAAAGGCTGCAGAACTTTCATGAGAGCACGGTGCAGAGACACAAGGGACAAAGTGGTTCAGTGGCACTGGCAGTGAAGCGTGACTTCAAGAAGGGACCCAAGAAAGGAAACTGCTTTGTGTGTGGGATCCCTGGACACTTTGCCAAGGACTGCAGGAGGAAGGAGACAGCACAATGCAGCAAGTGTGGTGAGAAGGGTCACCTAGACAGGGCATGCAAGAGACAAAGAGATGGAGGCAAACATGAGTCAGTGGCAATGGGTCCAACATTGGCTACACCAGACGAGGAATGCTGGGCAGCTCTTACCCAGTGGAAGACAGCAGGCATGCTAGTGGACAGTGGTTGTACAGATCACATAGTGACGAACATCGATGCGTTTCTGGACTTTGTGCCCATTCAATCAGTGGTCAGAAATCCCAACGGAGAGGCTTACAGAGTGGTGGGCAGAGGCTGTGTGAGGATCAGCATACCCTCAAACAAAGGGGAATTCCAATGCGAACTCAAAAATGTTCTGTGTGTGCCGGACTATTCTTCAAAACTCCTATCAGTCTCAAGATGCACGGAGTGGGGACATAGCTTCACTTTCGAGAGAGGAAACAGCTGCATGAAACTCCAGAAGGGAACTCGGGTAAAACTAACACAAGAAAATAATTTGTTTTACTTACCCTGCAGCGTTCTAGAATTCAAGATGAGTTCCAACAGCGTGAAACTTGACAGTGCAAGGAAGTGGCACAGACGATTGGGTCATTTGAATCAAGCGGATGTGGTCAGGAATGCACCAGAGACAGTGGGGGAACTCGATGATGTATGCAATGTGTGTGTGTTGGCCAAGATCACAAAGACTCCAGTACCAAGAGTGGCAGAGACCCAAGCAGAAGAGAAGCTGGAGAGGGTGTTCACAGACGTGATGGGACCTTTCAGAGTAGAGTCACTGTCAGGGTTCCGGTTCTGCATAGTGTTTGCAGACCAATACACGAAGTTTGTGTTTGTGGACTTGCTTAAGGCAAAGAGTGAAGCACTGGCCAGCCTGAAGAAATTTGTTCTCAGTGTGGGGACGCCCAAGAAGCTGAGGCAAGACAATGCGAAGGAGTTTCTCTCAGAGCAGTTCGAGACGTACTGCTTAGATGCAGGCATTATACAGGAGAAGACCATACCAGAGACGCCACAACAGAATGGGTTAGCTGAGAGGTGCAACAGGACACTGCTGGAGATGGCAAGATGTTTGCTCATTGACTCAGGACTTCCAAAGATGATGTGGGGAGCAGCAATTCTTCACGCAGCAAGGATCAGAAACTTGGTTGTGAGACGAGGAGAAGAAAAATGCCCAGCAGAGCTGATGAGAGGTATAAAACCTAAGCTTCCAATTAGTAAATTATCTATTTTTGGTTGCACAGTCTTCATGAGGAAGAGGGACAGAGAAGTCAGCAAACTTGAACCCAAGGCACTGGAAGGAAAGTTTGTGGGTTACACTGAAGGAGAAAACGGATACCTGGTGTACATACCCAACACACGCAAGGTGATGGCAGTTCGAGATGTGATCATCAAGGAGTCTGAAGTGGGCTCAATCCCTGACAACAAAGAAACGGCGGACCTACTAGATGATGGGTCGGAACTGGGAATCTGCCACACAGATGATGGTCATCAAGACGATGACAACAGAGAACGACAGGACACATCTACTGCAATAAAGGAGGAGTGGCATGACGCAGGGAGCGTGAATACTCAAGAAACAACACTGAGACAAGAGGCCTCGGATGTTGGAGAAACAGCACTAGATGAAGAATCTACTGCAACAAGAGGGAGTCACAGAGACTCAGATTCACTGGAAGACAGTGACACAGAAGACTTCTCACAGTTAGAGACAGTTGGCTTCAATGAAGATGCACTGGAACACGCGGACAGAGCGGAGCCCAGACGAGGGACACGAGCAAGGAATGTTCCGCAATTTTTTGGAGAAGTCAGGACCCATCTTGCTGTGACTGAGGGCGACTATGTGGAACCCAAAACAGTCTACGAAGCCAAGCAAGGTGACGATTGGGACCAGTGGCAGCGGGCAATGAAGGACGAGGTCAAGGCACTCCAAGACAACGAGACTTGGAACCTAGTGAGACCACCCACAGACAGGGACGTCATACCGGGCAAATGGGTTTACAAAGTGAAATTGGGACCCAGTGGTCAAGTGGACAAATACAAAGCGCGCTATGTGGCGAAAGGCTTCAAACAAGTGGAAGGACTGGACTACTTTGAGACTTTTGCGCCTACCTGTAAGCCAGAGACATTCAGGATTCTACTTCAGCTATCAGCGAAGCAAGGCCATGTGATGCACCAATTTGATGTCAAGACTGCTTTCCTGCACTCACCAATCGAGGAAGAAGTGTATCTGGAACAGCCACAGGAGTTTGTAAAACGCGGATCAGATGGGGAGAAGTTAGTATGTCGACTAAATAAATCAATTTATGGTTTGAAACAGGCTGCTAACAACTGGTACAAAGAGCTGGCAAACTTCCTACTGAGACAGGGGTTCACCAGAAGCAGGAACGATCACTGCTTGTTCGCAAGATCAGAAGCAGAGGATCACACCTTCATCTTGGTCTGGGTTGACGACATCATAGTAGCATCAAGAAGTATGACAGTGGTCTCTGATGTCAAGAAGGCACTAGAAGCAACCTTTCACATGGAAGACAGAGGGAGACTGCACTGATTTCTGGGTCTAAGAATCAGACGAGAAGAGGGCAAAGTCACAGTCGACCAAGAACGCTACATAGAAACAATGCTTGAGCGGTTTCAAATGGATCAAAGCAAACCCTCAAGAACTCCAGCTGATTTGAATTTGAAACTTCAGACAGCACAGAACGGAGACGAAGAAGTGGACCAGAGGATCTACAGAAGCTTGGTTGGATCACTTCTGTATCTGGCCAAACAGACGAGGCCAGACATCATGTTCACAGTCAACATTCTGTCCAGACACATGAATGCACCTACCAATCAACACTGGATGTGCGGAAAACGACTTCTGTGATATCTTCAAGGTTCAAAAGGTTTAAAACTTACTTACACAAAAGAGGCTAGTTATGATTTAGTGGGGGAAAGTGATGCAGACTGGTCTGGAGACGTGAACGACAGAAAATCAACAACGGTCTATTACTTCAAGCTCAACGGACGTGGCGCAGCACTCAGCTGGGGTGTCAAGAAGCAGGCCACAGTTGCTCTTTCTTCATCAGAAGCAGAATATCAGGGCATGGCAGCAGCAGTTCAGGAAGCACTCTACCTGAAACAACTTCTAGAGGATTTTGGCATCCAACAGAAACGTCCAATAGCAATTGGAGAAGACAACCAAAGTTGTATCAGACTCTGCCAAAACCCAGTCATGCACAAAAGGAGCAAGCACATCGAAACAAAGTTTCACTTCATCCGGGACAAAACGGAGGATGGGACTATTTCAATTCATTACGTTCCTACAGACAAAATGGCAGCGGACATCTTCACAAAGTCCTTACCCGTTTCGAAAGTGGAAACATTCAGAGCAGTTTTGATGGGAACAGACTCTACGCAATCAGCTCAAGTCTGAGTGGGGGTGTTAGAATTTCGATCAAACTATAGTCTTAAACTTAGTGATAATTAGAAAGAAAGTTTGACTTACCAGATTAGAAAGACAAGCAATTTGATTTTGATCAAAGAAATTATATAAATGAATCGTCAAGAAATGGTGCTGAGAATCAATATTCGGTTCAAATTGGTGAATCTAGATAACTATTATTAGAGTTAGATTAATTGATGTAAAATCTTCCCAGCATGTATTAAATAATGATGATATCTCCGGAAGTGTGAATGAATTCTCAGAAAAGTGCAAATGCATTCCATTTATGGTTCCCTTTGCGACTGATTTGCAGAAGCAAACCATATTGGGTAACCTTTGCGACCCCCACTATAAATCACGGTGCTAAGATTAGTTTTGTATCTTGACTTTTTCACACTGATAATGGGTATATATACAGCTGATTTTTGTGTCCTTTTTCATCCCCAAATTCAAATCACCATCTTGATCTAATAATCAGATCTCTCCTGTAAATCTCTAAATTCTACTGTAAAATATCATTTTGTTATTCTCTCATTTTTGAGAAATTAATTCTTTTACTAGTTAAAAACGCTTTTTATTCCGCTTGCGAAAGTCCCTAACCCAACACTCCCTATTTTGCAGGGCAGTCTGTATGTGTCTGCTGCCTTGGACCGAGAGAGAACTTCTCAGTATGACATATCAGTGCATGCAGAGGACTCTTCCAACAGGGTTGGCACACTCAGGGTAAGGTCATTGTTGTCTTCGCATTTTGAGCAGATTGTTGGGCGATAAATTGGTGATATTTACAGCCGAACTATTAGGGAAAAATACTGCTATACCTTTCTATAGAAATGTGAACCTTTATCTTTGAGCCAAGTTTCTTTAAGAGTATAAATGATCCTGATTCTCTGTGACACAACAGATCATGTTTCGTACAATACAGAAAAGCTAACTAATGTTCGACATTACATAAAATTGAACACCGATATATTCTACCCAGAGGAGGGAATGAGACTTGTTTTCAATTTTTGTATGACTTCTAATATGCGCTAATGATGGCGCAGGTCGTGGTGAGTGTATTGGACATAAACGACAACGACCCGATCTTCCCATTCTCTATGTTCACATTTGACGTGTTGGAGGATGCCCAGGTTGGGAGCCAAGTGGGTGTGGTGAGTGCCACGGATGCTGATGAGGGAAACAACGGAGTTATCACCTACTTTATAGATTCATTCACTCAACAGCTGCAACAAGGGCAAACAGGTAAATCACAGGAGACCTTTCCCGAGTGAGTGTCTTGCATATATTGTTCGCTTATACCTCTAGAGCCTGTGCAAAAATACTTTTTGGTATGAAAAAAGTCTGTTTTTGATTTTACCAAAATGATTATCCCAAAGCAAAGTAAATCATATATCTCAGCTGTTTAAAAGTTTATTTTTACCAGAAAATGTTACCAATAAAGCTTGGATGTCTACGGGAACTTACTGCCTAGAATTGAATTTGAAATCCAAAAGAGTGAAAAACACTATTTTAGTGATGCGTCATCATTTATTATTTATTTCTTTGATTTGATTATAACTTTCTTACAGTCTGAAAGAACCGCTTATTCATTCTGGCTGAAAGGCAATTTCTGGTCAAAAGCAAAAAATTAAGATTAAAAATTCTCTTGGACTTCAGTGACTTTCTATTAGAAATATTAACCATGAAACTATGAAGACGCAACATTATAGCTAATACAACCTATCGATTTGAAACGTTTTAAAATTGTTTTGAAGCTTTGCAGCTTTGAAGCTTCAACAAAAACTTTGCAGCTTTGAAGCTTCAAGTTTTGAAGCTTCACCAAAAATTTTTGTTGAAATAAAGCGCCACAACCTCCACAAATTAGAAATAAGCTTTCAGCTAAATGACAGAATTTGATCCGCTCACAGTAGTTAAAATGATAATCAAGCGAAGAATATATTCGTTCTTATGACTGATAAACGCTATCAATGATAATGATTTTGACATTTTTCCTTAATTTCGTCTGAGAGACGCCCATTTAAATTGATTGCATCCTTAGAGAACGAAAACATTTTGGAATAGTTAAATGAGAAAAAAAATGAAGTCAATCTAAGTAAAAAATTTTTGAGTATGTTTTTCAATTACATTGTAATGCGCTGTTAAATAGAAAAGTTCTACAAAGATGTGATAAACAAATGTGTTGAGAATTCTGTAAATTGCTAAACAAAAGTGTCTTTTTAATAGCCGCCCTCATCTTCTCAGCCGGCTACTATTGCGCTCGTATTTTTACAATTCAAAGAATTTGAATTGTATTGGGGCGCTGTCTTTTTTTTTTAAGATCTGTTCACACATTTTCATGATTTTTGAAGTCAAATTGGAGTAGTGATTTTGGTCGCGCCGAAACAGGAAATGGAGCGAAAAAGCGAATGGTTTTGCGGCGTGAACTTTTTTCGCTCTAATTTTAAAGTAGAGTGAGAAAACGGTGTTTGAACAAAAATTCGGTTTCTCGGTAGTGGTTTTTTGTTCACATGCGGCAATTTCACTCTGATTTTTACTGTTTTTTCGATTTTTTGGATCGGATTTTTTTCTAGATGGTTTTCCCAATCCATTCACAGCTCATTCTAGGCCTAGCTTTTTGTTTGAATTAAATTTTCATTTCTCGCTAGTGGTTTTTTTGTTCACATGCGGCATTTTGACATTGATTTTCTGTTTTTTTTTTTATTTTTTTGATCTGATCTTTTTAAAATAGTTTTCTCAATCCACTCAAAGTCCATTCTAGGTCTAGCTTTTCTGTTTAGTCAATGAAAATTCTTTGAATTGTACGTCAGGACTTGTCCTGCTATGTTTTTTTACTTCGTCAAATTGTTTTTCGCTTTACCATTTTGCCGCTTTTTCGACATTTTACGTGAATTCTTTTTGACTAGGCTAGTTTCTCTCTTCTCTCATTCTGCTAAAAGTGAAATTGAACATCAGTTGCTAAGCAAAGCAATTCAAAATGAACAGAGTCGGTATAAAAAATTGAAGTCAGAAATAGAAACGGGATAAACCCATAAAGCCCAATTTTAGATGCCCGCTATTTGAACGTCGTTCCTATAAGTCTTAGTTACCACCTTTAATGCTTATTGGTGTTGATAGTAGCCCCTGTAGCCTCTCTCTAAGAAACAGAAGTATGTTCAACTACGAAATGCCATCAAAATAAATCGGACTTAAAAAATATTTTTGTACAAAAATCTTTTTTTTTCAATATATTCTATTCGTTCAATCCCAATCATGCTTATTGGAATCAACGGCGGCGATTTTTCGGCAATATTTGCCGGGTATGTTTATCTTATTTTTGATAATTACTGAATCCGTTCTATGCTGTTTGAGCCACTCCAAATCTGAAATATCTTATTCATAAGAGGTCTTGAAAAATCTCTATTCCTTCTCTTACAAGTATACAAGCAAAATTTTATCGAAATCCCTAAGTGTAATTGAAAAATGACAGGAGGAGAGAAATGAAAAAACTATGATTGATCTTTTAAACCTCAATTTTTCTGCGAGAAAAAATAAAAAATGTCTAGTCAAAAAGTGATTCAGTTATCTGAGAGCTTTTTAATGCTACCAAATTTTCGTTTTAGTTAATTTTGTCAATGTGAGTTGAGATTTGACTGGTTGCCAGGTAGAATTTAATCTTTTAAGGTTTTTCTAAACACACTTTTTTTTGAGATTGCTTGATAATATTCTTTGGTGGGAATTTCTCAATTGCCTACTTCTGCTGTAATTTTCCTACGTGTTAGTCCCTTGGTCTGTTACAAACAATAGTTCCTTATGTCAAACAACTGATGAAAAAAATTTATATCATTCAATATAGCGAAATGCGCGCAAAATTGATATTTTTTATTGAGCGGATGTTTTCGTCAACACATCAACTGTACAAGGAAGGTCAGAAGTTTTCTTCTTATTGACGAATTGCATTATCAACCTTACTAAATTGGTAAGGCATACACACAATATAACACTACAATAAATACTAATAAAAGTAAATATAAATACAATTTAACTGATACACCTAAATAAAAAACATAGCAGGACATTCCCTGACAAAAAATTCAAGAATTTTCATTGAGTAAACAAAAAACTAGACCTGACTGTGAGTGAACTGGGAAAATTTTTTTTTAAAAATCAGATACAAAAATTTGAAAAAAAACCAGAAAATCAACGTCAAAATATCGCATATGAACAAAAAACCACAAGCAAGGGAAAAAAATTTGGTTCAAACAAAAAAACTAGGCCTAGAATGAACTCTGAATAGATTAGGAAAACCATTTAAAAAAGTCTGATCCAAAAAATCGAAAAAACAATAAAAACTGAATTGAAATTGCCGCATGTGAACAAAAAACCACTAGCGAGAAAGCGAATTCTTGTTCATACACCGTTGTTTCAATCTGCTTTAAAAACAGAGCGAAAAAATTTCACGCCGCAAAACCACTCGCTTTTTCGCTCCACTTCCTGTTTTGGCGTGGCCAAAATCACTACTCCAATTGGACTTCATAAATCATGAAAATGTGTGAACACATAAAAAAAAGACAGTGCCCCAATACCATTCAAATTCTTTGAATTGTGAAAAATAAAAGCATTTTCAAGTTCTCCTACGAGTCGCAGAAACGAATTTGAAAGAAAATACTGCAAAATAGCAAATAAAGGGTTACATGAATTTTTCAAGCCATTATAAATTCAGTTGCAAAAATTGCTTCTTGGAACGCTTGAAGTCTCCAAAATCCATTCAATTATTTAATAGTTTGATGAAAACTCAGACAAATTCTTTCAAACTAAGCGTAGTTTTGAGAAATCATTCGTCTTGGGTAAATCAAAGCTCTAAATACAAGAAGTTTTTAATTTATCTCAGTCGAAGGTTTTAGCAATTACAATAGTCCTGTGGGTCTTTCTTCTTGTAAGCAATATATCGTACTACAAAATTTTCAACCCATTTTTTTCGTCTTCACTTTTTTTGTCCTTAATGAGTGATAAAAAGGTACAGTACGGAGATCATTAAGAGCTCAGCAGCACTCTTAGAGTTTTAGTGGGCGGACAGATTTTCCTGGCACGCCCCATATTTTGTCCCTCATAGTTATGTGATGATTTTACTTTAAATATCCTTAAATAAGTGCTATAAATTAGTTCATTTTCAGATAAATCGCAAGGCGATATATAGCTAGTTTTTCCATCTAGGCCTGTAACCCCTAATTTGTTTAAGTTCTTTAAAAACAACAGCAGATTGACAGTTTACTGATAAACATATCAAGTGCCTAAAAGCCTCAATATTTACCTTTTTGAGTACCCTGACGATAAATTCACATAATTGTTAAATAACTTCATGAGATTATGTACTTGGTGAAATAATTATTCTGATAAAGTAGGTGCTAATACGGAACTTTTATATGTACTTAACAAACATCAAGAGGCGTACAAAAGCCGGAAATTGCCCAACTTGTAGATCAGCAAGTAATTACGAAGGACCAAAACAACTCAAGATACAGCCTTGCGGAACGACGATTACCAGAACACTGGAGAACCAGCCTGACAATCAGTTTTTAATAATCTCTTGAAACTTAACTGAAACTTCGGAAGCTAACCATTGAATATTGTTTTTTTTTAATTTCGTTAAAATAATTAAAGACTGAATTGGAAAATCTTTATAAAATGCTAAGTTGAAACAGGCTTCTTTAGAGATCAATAACGACTGATTAAAGCTTTGAAATACAAGGCAATTAGTGGATATATCACGAATTCGAAGCGCTCAATAAAAGGCTATTACTAGCTAACTTTATTCAAATTATGTCTGCTAAAAATTGAACTGTGAAACTTCTAAATAAGTCCTTGTAAAATGCCAATTATTCAAGTTAATTACTCCAAATATTAACCTCAATAACACCACGAGAAAGACACTAAAAGTCAGTGCGTAACATTTCCCGGTTGTTTTTTTGCTTTCCTCATCTTCTCACTAAGCTTATTCTAGCATCCGTAAGCCTCGGAGAGCTACTGATGAAGGCAATCATTCGCCAGTTGTTTGAGAGCAATTCGCCCGACGTTGTTCGGTTATGTTTTTGAAGGTTATTATGGATACCAGAGGAAAACAATAACGAAAACCAGTTTTTCCAGTTTTGTGTTATTTCAACGTCTTTTTCCAAACTTTTCTCAAATATCATTTCTCAATTAGCTTTCTGAGGTTTGTACGTGGAATCAGCTTGCATTTGAGTTGTGCAAAAACTTCCTGAGTTGTAATCGAGATTGATAGAATTTTACAACCGTTTTACAACCTTTAACAATTGGATACAATTTCGCTTACGATTAGACATTCGCGGTTTCGTGGTTGTTGCCATGCTTTCATGATCTTAAAATGTTTCAGTCCCTGACCGAAACCCGTTCTCGATTGGCGTCTCTGATGGGATCATTTTGGTGAACATTTCTCTGAGTAACCTGATTGGTCAGTTTAACCTCACAGTTACAGCTCGAGATTCTGATTCGAGGAGGACAAGCACATTGGTTGTTATAAATGTTAAGGATGTGAATAACCACCCTCCTGTCATTACATATCCTGAGTTCAACCAGCAGTTCAACATCAGTGAGGTAGTAAATGGCCGGCACAGAACAAACCAGATAATAAATGATTTTTAAATCAAGTTGTTTTTCAGATGAAAAACTGATGTTCCAAGTTTGGGCTCATCAAAACTTTGGGCTCATGTTTGCAAATTTAAGAACCTCAAAAACTGGCTCCATTTTAAATGAGCAGTACAGGAAAATTTAGAGTGTTTAACGGAAAACTGTCGTAGAAAAATGACACATTTTGATAAAATTTTTGATTTTAAATTTTTTTTGTACAGATAATAGTGAACTTTGAAATCCGAGTGAAATCTAAATAAATCGGGAAAAAAGTATTGGAGAAGTTCTCTCGAGACGTATTAATTGCTTTCAAGTGGCAACTGACCACAAAAGTATAGATGAAATGAGCGTATGAAAACATCATAATTAATGAAATGATGATCAATTCCGAGTCCTTTAAGTTTAAAATTTGGCATATCCTATTGAAAGATCTGGTGCTGCAGAGATTGGTTTTTTATAACTTGCACGTTTGTGTTTCAACAGCATTTTTACGGTACTATTTTTGCAAAAAAACTCGCATCTTCAAAATTTTTAGAGAAATGCGAGCAACTATCAATGTATTTGACCTAAATAGAATCTTAGTTCGTAGCACTATGCTGCTTTAGGTGATCCCAGTGGGTTCTGTGATTGTACAAGTGGAAGCGGAAGACCAAGACAACGGTCTTAACAGCCAACTGAGCTACTCTCTTGAGTCCTCTCAGCCAAGTGACCTGACCAAGTTCATAATGCAAGGGAGCCAACTGGTTGTTGGTGAAGATTTGAGTAACCCACAAGTCGGCACTCAACAACATACTGTAAACATTTAACCGCAATTTTCATAGACAATAATATGAAACGGTTTTTCATTGTCTGATTGCGTGGTGTCCGTGCTAAGAGAAAACGCAAATTTTTAAATATGGACGCTCGTTAATGTGCTTGCGTTGTTCCGACTGCATCTCGCGACCGCATTTTGGCTCGATGAACCGAAGCTAAAGCACTCGTTCACAGTTTGTATATCTTGAGTAGTAAAGAACTTTATTTACTTTTAAATAGCCGCGACGCGATAGCAGGGCTATTATTGGTCTCATTGTGTTGACAATCTGGATGGTCAAACTGTAGTGGTCGTTTCAGTAATGCGTAAGTTGTAATGGCAGTGAAAAGGCAATTAATTTTGAACCGTTATTTTTTCAAACACTTAGATAAAAGTGAAGCGAGAATTTCCAGACAATATTTCCAGAGACGTTTTTGTTTTGTGACAGTTTCAATTCTATTTCCGATGATTTTTTCATCATTTTTTGTGAATGCTGGACAACTGATACATGTGCTTCAACAGTGTTGAGACGCAGTTGTTTCAATCCTCCGATGGAAAGCTAAGTGTTTTTACAACCTAATCATCATGTTTTTATAGCTGTGAGGCTGTAAGCAGAGCGAAGCTATATTGCGGTAGTCTTGGTTTTTCACAATTCAAAGAATATGAATTGTATTGAGGCGCTGTCTTTTTTTAAAGTCTGTTCACAACTTTTCATGATTTTTGAAGTCAAATTGGAGTAGTGATTTTGGTCACGCCGAAACAGAAAATGGAGCGAAAATTTGAGTGGTTTTCCGGCGTGAAATTTTTTCGCTCTAATTTTGAAGTAGAGTGAGAAAACGGTGTTTGAACAAAAATTCGCTTTCTCGCTATTGTTTTTTTGCTCACATGCGGCAATTTCTTTTTGAATTTTACCTTTTTTTTCATTTTTTTGGATCGGATTTTTTTCTAAACGGTTTTTCCCAGTCAATTCATAGTTCATTATAGGCCTAGTTTTTTTGTTCGAATCAAATTTATATTTCTCTTTCGTGGTTTTTTTTTCACATGCGGCATTTTGACATTGATTTTCAAATTTTTTAAAAATTCTTTTGATCTGGTTTTTTGGAAATGGTTTTCCCAATTTAGACATAGCCGATCTAAGTCTAGTTTTTGTTTAGTCAATGAAAATTCTTTGAATTGTGCGTCAGGACTTGTCCTGCTATGTTTTTTGTTTCGCCGTCTGACGCTCCTTTTCGTTTTACATTTGTTCACACAGCAAAGCTAAAAAAAAATTTCTGAATGATCTCTTCCTCTCACTAACGGCTTTTGCACGCGTGACGTCATTTCTCACTCTCTATCTCTCTCTCTCTCTCTAGCAAATTGTTTTGCGTAATTAGGTTTTGATCATAAGTCACTTACCTCACTCAATAAAACGACTTTTGCACTTTAAAATTTAAATTTATTTTGAATTAAGGTCACAGGAACTCATATGTGTAATAAAGGTCGCTAATGAAAAGGCTTCTGTGCAATTAATTCGAACAAACTTTATTAATGTATCGCTGAATTTTTTGCAAAGCTTTTTGAGCGGCGTGGATAACTTTTTCAACTTATATCTGTATCTGTTTCTATCTCTATTATACGGCACGCAAGTCTATTCTTTTGCAGCTATTCTGGCAATCTGCCTGCTAATGTTGTAGTTTTGCTCGTTTTTTTTTCTTTGTCTTCTCGTCTTATCACTTATTCTCAATAATGACCTGTCCCACTGGCTTTAATGTGGCATTAAAAATCCCATTTAAGGTTTTCCATGGAATATTAACTTTTTTTTAATTTTTAACTCTGTTTTATTTTAAATAACACTTTTAGTTTTTTTTATTTTTGACGGTAATTGCTGTCCTTTGTCTTGTTTTCTTATCACTCGGTCTCATCAATAAAAAAAATCTCACTGGTTTTCTATGTAGGAATCAGAGATCTCAATCAATTTTTTTTAGTTCATAGTGAATGTTTATTTTACCTAATTGTTTTTTTTAAAAAAAAACTTTATTTGATTTGCTCATCTTTGTGTTCTTTGTTTTCTTGTCACTTGTTTTCTTCAATAACTAGCCAATTAGGACCTCCGAAATATAGTTCATTACTTTTAACTCAGTGTTTTGAGTCGTCGTTTATTGTTTGCCTGCAAAAAGTTTCCGTGGATGTTCGAATTTTCGGCTTCAAAACGGCGTAAACTTTAGTACTCTCTATGTGTACGGACACCGAAGCCGCTGAGTGAGCAGAATTTCAGAGTGTGAAGAATTTAGTTTGAATGAATGCAGTTTTGGTACCCCCTCCCTGTTTCTTCTACCCCCTCCCCCAAACGCGCAGCAATTCGTTCTAAGAAGAAGCGTGCTAAAAACAACAAGCCAACCCGTCGCTTCTTGTTCGAGAGCGTTCTGTCGAACCGTGGCAAGTTTTGTATTTTTTAAGCGCCATGACAGTCTTTTAGTGGTCGAGGAAAAAAGGCTGTCAAAAGAAGACTTTCTCAAAATTTAAAAAAAAATGTTAAGAAAACCGTGGTGCAATTTTTGTGTGTTAATCGACAACCAATATCCATTCAATTCTGATGTGAAAAGATAGACGGAACAAGATTGATTGAAAAAGTGGATAATTATGTGAAAAACTTTTGGTTCACTTTTTGGAAGGGAAAATGAACTTAAAATCAGATCCCTCTGAGAAATCAGAGAAAATGTCAACGAACAAAATCAAAAAATATTGAGTTCATAATACTTTTAAAGTAGCGTCAACTTTTTGAAGTTGCAATAACTTTTTGAAAATGTTTAACATTTTGAATATCGTTACTTTTCTCAAGATTAGGTCGAAAATTTTATCGCTTTTTCTCAAAGGCGTGGTGTTTTGCTTCGGCTACACTCCTCGAAAACTGCAAATTCAGGCACGCCTTGAGTCACATTATGTGAAGTGTTGTTTTTCTATTGCATGTTATTGGGTTTTGTTTCAGCTGGTGATAGTTGTGAGGGATGGTGGCTCCACCAGTCTCAAAGACGAAGTCACAATCCGAGTCAATATCATTGACATCGCGGACTCTCTCCCCCACTTCACCCAGCAGCAGGTCCGTAATCGCAGTCTTCTTTGACTCAAACGATTGTTGTAGTAGCATTTTTATAAGATCCTCTTCGTTTTTAACCGCTAATCATTTTTTCGTCTGACCAATGTGACTTTTGGTCCACGACAAACCGGTAAAACCAGAGGCTATCAAGTCGTGATGCACTTCTGTCAGACCCAATTTTGCAGCTAATGGAAATAATTTAGCTGACAATTTACTAACAATATTTTAGCTGAGTGAGATCGCTAATCCCTTGAAATTTTTGTTCTGAAAAATCACGTGCACGTTTTGTTCACGCTTTTTGAAAACTGTGAGCTGTTTTGTGGTACAATTTAAGCAATGTACTGAGCAAATATGTTGCAAAAATTCTTTGGCGACTTAAGGCAAGCGTCTTGAAAAATGTCTTGGAGCTCAGTTGCAATATAGTTTTCCTTTTATTGTAAAAAACGCTGCTCAAGAAAGTTTGAAAACCACAACTAACCCTACAAACGAAATCATCGTACATCACTATTGAGAAATCGGAAATTTATTTCCAATAAAAAGCGAAGTTGCGGTTTAACTAAGTTAGAATACAATTCTGGGAAACTTTTGGCAATGCTAAAATCTAACTGCCTAACTGCCACTATATTTTAACATGTGCTTATGGACTTTTACTGGTGTGCAGTCGCTGTTTCCCGAAACTCCCGAGAAGGCACAATTTCCATGCAAACAGTGCAATGATAATGCTGCGCTAGTTTCAGGGATTTTTCTATTTTCAATACAATTGTCTTTATAACCACCTGATGAAGCCAGCCTCGATAAATTCACAGGGTCTTTTTAACTCTGCCCGTACTTAAGGAGCAATTTGGCGAAAAATAGTTTGCTTTGTTTAACGTTTCAACGCTTCGTTCCTGCAAAAAGCTTGTTCATATTTTTGATGCTCTTGTCCAGGATCATAGCAACATAGTAAGACAACACCGATTTAAATGCCTGCAAGTGTGTATATTTATTTTATAGGAGCTGTTATGCTTCATGATTTGTTTTCGCAAAATTGAGAACTATATATAAGCGAAATCGATTTTCTTTGAACCCATTTTTACTTTTTGTTCACACACCGCAGAGAAAAAAGGAAACACCAATTCGTAGCCCCTACATGTTATTTTTGGTTTTTGTAAGAAAAGTACTAAATCTATTGCAGGTTGGAAATGGTGAGCTGTTTAAAAAGTTAAATTCAATACAGGAAAAGCAAAAAGGGAAAGATTTCCTTTTTTTATGGGGGAGGGGTGGGGTTAAAGATATCAAATTATATCAATAAAATTCCTGGAAAAATTATGAATAAATTATATAACAATAGCAATAACTGCGCTTTATTATGCAATTCTGTTTGAAAAATAAACACAGATAAGATTTCCCTTCCCTATAACAATTAAGTACTCAAAGGTGTAAACAAAACCACAATTTATAAGTGATTTTTTGCAACCTCTTTCTCTTCTTCTTAGTAACGGTTTCAGGCCTTTTCTTTTTTAATTCAAAATATTTTTTTAAATCACCAACACCAAAGTTTTCAAGACTGGCCATCAAAATCGGACTACAAAATTTTTTATAAAAGAAAACTAAAAAACGATTATTTCTGAACTTTGATAACAATTGTTTGCCTTATAATGAGTGTTTTTTATTCAATTTTGTTCAAAAGAAACCACATCCGAACCAAAAACCGTTTTATTCATTATGTACAGGAAAACTACCAAAGAAACTGATTTTCTAGAGAGAAAGGAAGAAATCAATCTAAGTTGAAGACTTTTTTAAATCTGTTTTAAATCTTTAGTTGGTTTCTGTTGCATCTAGAATATCTCTTTTTACTTGAAAATTAAGGCCTCTTTAACATTAGTGTTTGATTCAACGGCAAATTTAACTGAACATTATTATGTCTTTCTTTTGTTAAGAAAAAAAGACGCAATTTCAAAGGGCACCTACGTTCAGTCTCAAACCCACCTCCCATGATTCAATCAAAACAAATTTTGATGGAAACTACGCATAACTAACTAAACTTGGTATATATGAGACGAAAACAACAGATAAAATTGTGGTGAGCAGTGAAGGTCTAATTTTCTTTTTTTTCTTAATCTATTTTCTGTTCTCGATGCTTGATGACTTTAGATGTAAACTTAAGTTCTCTGTTAGCCTGGAGTTGACCGCAAAATTCAGTTAACGGGTACTTCGAAAAATATGAAGCCATAACGAGTGTACTTCCGCATTAAATAAATTATTTATTGCTTTCAAACGAAATTTGTAGCAATTATATTAGTCCTGTCGGTCTTTTTTATGCGATTTTTCGCTTGACCAATTTTTCGTCTGACGCTTTTGACTTTTCGTCCTCAAAAACAGGACAAAAAGGAAGCGCCCAGCGGGCATTAAGTGCTTAAGTGCTCGTAGAGCTTTTCAGCTCTGTTTCAGCTGAAACTTTTTTGGGGACTTATACTTATGGTGTGAAGCTCGGTTCTTAGGGGTTGAAGACCCCTCTACTGTTGACCCCCCCCCCCCCCCCCTCGACTATTGCCCCCAGCCCTCCGCGCGCTGTTAACCCCCCAACACCAACTGTTACTGTTGCCCAACCCACCCACCCCCCCCCCCCCAATAAGCCCTTGGTACATCTCTCTCCCCCCCCCCCCGTTTCCAGCCACCGTCGAACCACCGCTTGCTAAAAAAGACGCAAATTTTTAGTTTTTTGCAAGTTTTGTTTCAAGCTTTTTGAAAATTTTTGTTATTTGTTGATTTTTATTAGCTATAGGTGTCAAAAAACTACTCTAGGTTTTAATAATAGGCTACAGCACAGTTTCTAGTGGTAATGGAATTGTTTCAACATTTTAACATCACGACTTTTAGCATTTTTTGATTTTTTGATAAAAACGTGCAATTTTAAACTTTTTTACATTTATTTTTCCTTATTTAGGTCTTTCCAAACCCAAGGGCCAGAAAAACTCCTAAGGGGTCGGATAATAAGTTACTGAGAAATTTTTGTTGTTGGCCATGGAATAGTTTTTTTTAAACTTTTAACTGTCACAAATTTTAGCAATTTTTTGAAAATCTTTTTTTTGAAATTTTTTGTCGTTTTCTAGGTTTTTTCAGTCTCAAGAGCCAAATAACCTCCCTAGGGTTTGAAAATAGGTAACTGTGTAATTTCTAGATGTAAGAGAATGTCTTGCAAGATTTTAACATCACGAATTTAAGCATTTTTATTACAATTTTTGCCGTATTTTTCGTTTTTTCGAGATTTAGAGTCGTTATTCAGTTTTATGAGCCTCAAGGCCCGGAAAAAATACGTTAGTGTTTGACAATAAGTCACTGGAAATTTTTTTTGGTCATGGACTATTTTTCAGCTTTTTAATATCACAAATTTCAGAAATTTTTTTAGTAAAACTTGCATTTTTTTAAGTTTTTTTGAAATTTTTTGTCACTTTGTAGGTTTCTCTAGTCTCAAGAGACACTGAACTTCCTATAGGGTTTGATAATGGATTACTGCATAGTTTGTAGATGTAATAGAATGTTTTTCAGGATTTTAACATCAAGAATTGAAGCATTTTTTAAAATTATTTGCAATTTTTTCATGTTTTTGGTTTTTCCGGTAGCAGGGGCCCTGGGACCTCCTCCACAGTTTGATAATAAGCTGCTGCAAAGTTTCTAGATGGAATGGATTTTCTAGATAAGCTTCTGCTGCAGAGATAATTGAATGGTGATCGATATTTTTCTGCCTCCATTTTTAGTAATTTTTGGATAAAATTCTTTTCAAATTTTTGGAAACTTTTTTTTTGTTCTTATTTAGTTATGGATCTTCTTTGTTCTGTCGTGTTCTTTCTTCATTCGTTATGGATCTTTTTTAGCCAATGAAATCTTCTTAGGCTTAAAACAGTGATACTCGATAGTCTCTTGAGACAATGAAGTGGTTCTTAAGATATTAATATCTTGAATTTTAGCCTGATTTTTAAAAATTACAGTTGTTTCCAAAATTTTTTAATGTTTTTTTGTCCTTTTCTGAGTTTAACAACCCCTACTGGACAACAAACTTTTTAAGTGTTGGAGATGGGTTACTTGACAGAACTTTTGAGACAAACAATGGTTTTGAACTTTTTTTACTGCGAAGTTGAAAATTTTTTTCTTTAATTTTGCCTTTTTCAGTTTTTTTTCTATAAGATTGGTTTACTAACAAGACTAGAAAACTAAACTTGCAGAGTTGAATCCCATCATGGAAAAAATATCTAGTTCTCTCTCTCTCTCTCGGTTTGGTTTTCTTTTTTTCCCTTTTTCTTTCTCTTTAGAATGTTCTTTCTCTCACACTCTCTCTCTTTCTCTCTCTTTCCTTAACTATTTTGTTGATGCCGCACTTCAGCTGCTGTTATGTGGCGTGATGTCATCATCTATCGACCTCATTGACGCTGAATTACAGTACAAATGTATGGACATTTTTTTAAACCGTAAATGGCTTAACTAGCACTTTTTGGAAAATCATTGTTAATTGCTCGCAAACGAAATTTGTAGCCACTATTTTAGTCCTATTGGTCTTTTTTCATTTGATTCTTCGCTTGACTGATTTTTGTCTGACACATTTGACTTTTTGTCCTCAGAGTGGGGATAAAGAAATAGCGCCCATTTTTTAAATTTTTGCTGGCAACAGTGGCCCAGGGACTCCTCAAAAGGTTTGGTAATAAGCTGCTGCATAGTCACATTTTTCCACTGCGAAATCTCGAAGGTTTTCTTTTGCTCATCAGTTTTTCCTATTTGATTGAATTACTAAAAAAGCTAGAAAACCTAAAATTGCAGAGTCGAATCCCATCATGGAAAATATTTCTAGCTCTCTCTCTCTCTCTTTTTCCTTAATTTTTTGTTGATGCCGCACTTCAGCTGCTGTTATGTGGCGTGATGTCATCATCTATTATCTTTGTTAACGCTAACTTATAGTAGAAAAGCTTTATCTTTAATGACTTAACTAGAACTTTTTAAGAAATCATAGTTAATTGCTCTCAAACGCAGTTTGTAGCAAATATATTAATCCTGTTTCTCTTTACGCAATTTTTCGCTCGACCGAGTTTTCGTCTGACTCATCTAACAATTCGTCCCCAGAGAGTGGATAAAGAGGTAGCGCCCAGCGGGCATTAAGTTGTCTTAGAGCTTTTCAGCTCACTAGTCTCCAAGTATGCGATTCACCTTTTTTCTCTCTCTCTCACTCTCTCTTTCTTTGTTGATGCCGCACTTCAGCTGCTGTTATGCGGCGTAATGTCATCATCTCTGATCCTCACTAACAATGAGTTATAGTAGAAATGCTTTATCACAAATGACTCAAAATTCATTTTTTAGGAAATCATTGTTAATTGCTCTCAAAAGCAATTTGTAGCAAATACATTAATACTGTTTGTCTCTTTTATGCAATTTTTTAGTTGCCCAATTTTTCGTCTGGCTCATTTGACTTTCGTCTTCAGAAAAGAAATAAAGAGGCAGCGCCCAGTTTAGATAAAGTTCTCTTAGAGCCGTTCAGCCCACTAGTCCTCAAGTTTGCGATTAACAGAAACTTTTTTGGAGACTTATACTTATGGTGCGAAAGACGTTTCTTAGAAATTGATCTCACACCCCATTGTGCTCCACTGCACCCCCACTGTGCTCACCCTACGCCCCTTCAATTAATCTAAAGCTAGCCTCACTAAACCGTGGCTAGCTACTGACGAAGCCAACCGCTCGCCGGTCGTTTGAGAGCAATTCACCCGTTGTTAGTCGGTTATTTTTAAAAACTCAAATCGTAAAAACTTTTTTGAAAAAGAAAAATTTCAATTTTTTCCTTATTTTTCCACAGGTTTGCACTATGCATTGTAACCTCTACTCATTATAAATCAGCATCAATTTATGTGTTAATTTGATGTAAAAGTACAGAATTGGATTTTTATGGGCTCTTCGCAACATTTCGCAAACCTACTCCAGACTTAAATTCACCTTGATGTTTGTGCTGTTCAAATGTCCATTTTTTGGTTTTTCTGATTACAAAACTCCATTACATAATCAGTTCAACTAACAATAGCCATAAAAAATTCTTAAATTGCCCGGCGAAATTGATATTATTAAGCTAAATGAAAACATGCAAAGGAGTCCTAAGAACTTCTATTGAATTGAACTGATGATTAAATTGAAACTATTGTTTCAATTTAATCAGCAATTCGATTTAATGAATGTTTTATAGGAGTACTTTGAATGTTTTCACTTAACATCAAAAATGTTTGATGTTGAAAATGTAGTTTTTTTATATTGATGCAAAACACTGGCCAGGATCAATTTCACCGGGCAATTAAAGGTTTTGATGGTAACGATTAGTCGGATTGAACACCTGTTGGAAACTTGTAACAAGAAAGCAGAAAAACAACAGTCTTTTGAGAAAATACGACGAAATATGTTATCAGTTTATCTTTGCGAACACTACCACCGTCTTCTATATTTATGCTTGGTCGACATTGAAATGTGATTTTTTTAAGTTGCCCAAAAATTGAATAAATCATCCGAAAACATAATGCAGCTGTAAGAGTTAATTAAAATAGAAAAACTTTCATTAATTCAGGGATAAAACTGTTAATAATTCTAACGTGACACTTCTTTGATTTGTCGCGTAACTTTTGAATAGAAAATGTTTGCTTTGTTTTTTTTTAATTTTTTGTCTAATCATTATTGTAAATTGCGCGAATATATTACAAATGAACGGAAAATCATTTTAAACGGATTTTTTTCCAAAACAACAAAACTTGATGATTTCTTGATTTTTGGTGACAATTTCAGAGATAACTTTTCAATTGGATTTAGTTTAACAAATTGGTGATTATTTCGTCAATTGGGTTTATTTTCACTGCGAGGTAAATTCGATTAGAAACTGATCAGTCATTTACTAGTTCGCTGCTTCTCGCATGAAAACTCATTGCTTCACTTTTAGCTTGCTTAAGATTATTTTATTGTGACTGATTGCTCTTTCTGAGCTTCAAATTGCAGAGAATCTGCTTTATGTTCCAAACTAATTGTCAGTGCACGTTGTTTAATATCTGTTAAAACTATATCAAGATGAGTGATTTGATTTTTTCCGGTTTTTCTATTAAAAACCGTTGTAATCAAGTTTGTTCATGTTACAATCAAGTTGTAATCATTTTGAGTTTTGAAAAACTGATTGTCAAAAGGTCTTTTGAGGCTATTCTAAGCCCTTTGTTGGTTCATTTTGCAATCCTACATGGCAAAACCTGTTAATAATAGTGTTTAGCCAAACTGAAGAAGCAGAATTTTTTAAAAATATTTTTCAAGTTTTTAACTATTGTTTTTATCGCATTGCTCTCCATTTGTTTATTGAAGCAATTGGACTCCCCAGTTCGTAACGAGTAAGGAGATAGACGCAACTTTGTTGTACAGGTGTTCATGTCTGTGGATGAGAATGCCACTCAGGGCGAGCATGTGGGAACAGTGGTGGCACTCGATAAAGACACATCTGACAATGAGCCCACCAGTTATACTATTACAGGTATGCTAAGATCAAAGGAAAAAACCGCAACTCGGCTCCTTCCCTTTCCCTTGATACTGTATCTTTACTATCGAGAGAAAACGTTGAAGTCGAAATATCATTCTAGAGTGCAAAAACACGCGACTTTTTAGGCTTTTTTTGCTCATAATTACCCTCGTGCGCAAAAAAATTTACTTAAATGAAATTGATACTGCAGATCTAATTCTTTAACTTCATTTCTCATCTCTTTTAAACATTTTTAATTGCTCTCAAACGAAGTTTGTAGCAATTATATTAGTCCTGTCCGCCTTTTTTAATGCGATTTTTGGCTTGACGAATTTTTCGTCTGACGCTTTTGACTTTTCGCCTTCAAAAACAAGATAAACAGGTAGCGCGCAGCGGGTATTGAGCGTTCTTAGAGCCTTTCAGCTCTGTTTCAGCTCAAACTGTTTTGGAGACTTATACTTATGGTGTCGAGGGCGGTTCTTAGAGGTTGAAGACAAGACACCCCCACTGTTGACCCCCCCCCCACTTTTGCCCCCAACCCCCGACCGCGCTGTTGCCCACCAAGCCACTGTTGCCCAACCCCTCCCCATCAGCCCCCCTCCCCGTGGCTACGTTCGAACACGTAATTTTATTCTAATTTTCACCATTTTTTCAAGCTTTTTGAAAAGTTTTATCAATTTTTGAGTTTTTTCCGCCCTAGTTGGCAAGGAACCTCCTCTAGCTTTTTAAAATAGATTACTGTGTAGTTTCTAGTGGAATAGTTTCAACATTTTAACATCACTATTTTTATCATTTTTAATTGACAAAACGAGCAAATTTTTTCAATTTTTTTTATATTTATTTTTCATTATTCACGTCTTTCCAGATGCAGCAACCATCAAACGTCATTAAGAATTTGATAATAATTTACTGGAATAACTTTATTTGCCATGGAATAGCTTTTATTGTTTCAAAGTTTTTGCATTTTTTCAAGTTTTTTGAAAATTTTTGCCGGTTTTTAGGTTTCTCCAGCCTCAAGAGCCGAGGAACCTCCTCTAGGGTTTGGCAATAGGTTACTGTCTAGTTTCTAATTGTAATATAAAGCTTTTCAAGATTTCAACACAATTTTACCGTTTTTTTCTACAAAACTTGCATTTTTTTTCAATTTTTTTGACCTTTATGGTCATTATGCAGGTTTTTCAGCCAAACAGAAAATTTGCGTTAGGGTTTGATTATTAGTTACTGGAAATTGTTTTTTGGCCATTGATTACTGCAAAGCTTCTGGATGTAATGGAATGATTTTCAAGATTTTTTTATCAGCAGTTTTTAGAAATATTTGCAAGTTTTTTGAATCTTTTATTTTTGATTTTTTAATCAATTTTTTCTCGGCACCAGTGTCATAGGGATCTCTCCAAGGTTTGATGTTAGTTTCCATAATTAATGGAATGGTTATCAATTTTTTAATGACTCGAGTTTGCGCAATTTTTTGAAAAAATTTCACTTTATTCAAATTTTCGGAAAATTATTATCATGTTCCAGATTTATTGATCTTTATAAGCCAGTGAAAATATTTAAAGCTTGAAATAGGGATACTGGATAGTCTCTTGAGACATTGAAATGGTTTTGAAGATTTCAATATCAAGAATTTTTGCAATATTTTGTTAAAATTTTCGGTCGTTTTCAAAGTTTTTGAATATTTTCGTCCTTTTTCTGAGTTTAACGATCTTGCCAACGAAGCTTTTCTAGTCTCACAGATGGGTTACTTGACATAACTCAGAGTCAGATAATAGTTTTGAACATTTTCACTTTGAAACCTGGAAATTGTTCTTTTAAGTTTTGCAATATTTTGCCAATTTTTGAAATATCAGTTTTTGCTTTGATTTATTTACTAACAAGGCTAGAAAACTAAAAGTTTCAGAGTCGAATCAAGCTAAAGCTAGCCTTACTAAACCGTGGCTAGCTACTGATGAAGTCAACCGCTCACCGGTCGTTTGAGAGCAATTCATCCGACGTTAGTCGGTTATATTAATTATGTTGACTTTAATCTTTGCCCTCTACCGCTCCGAAATTTTGTTCATACATTTTATTCATAATTTTACCGCAAAAATAAACTCTGTTCACACTTGTATAATAATTTAGCGTCTGCTATATCAATTATAATTATTCTCTCCATTTTGACCACTCGAGATAGTAGCATGTTGTTTTCTCCTACGATAGGTGAATTCTAGATTCACAAAAATTATGTTAGGATTAAAATCGCACTGCGATCCACTATTTGAGATTTTTAGGTATGATTCTCATCGCTAATACTTAAAGTTCGTACTACTGAATCTTTCACTTTCGACATGGCGCAGTCAGAACATCGAATTGAGACTCGTGGTTGACTCACCTCTCCATATAACCGAACCTCTTCTTCGATGGGAAAAGTGGAGAACTCAAGTGAAGCTAGCAATTCTTGTCAGAAAAAACATCATTTGGGATAGACTTCCAGACGGCAAGCCTACTCTGGTATTATTTCCTCATGATCATAAGTGTCAAGAAGCAGTTGAAGATGCAACGGACTATCATGAACAAGAGAAAGAGAGAGAGAGAGAGAGAGAGAGAGAGAGAGAGAGAGAGGGAGTGAAAAAGAGTGTGTGTGTGTGTGTGTGTGTGTGTGTGTGTGTGTGTGTGTGTGTGTGTGTGTATGTGTGAGAGAGAGAGAGAAATTCTAGAAACGCACAACTCAAGCTGCAACTGAAGTTGAAATGCCAAAAAGTGACTGAAATTAGCTTTCTTTGCTCTTATCGACCCTTGGCCCAATTCGATTAAAAATGTGTATCTCTGGTATACTTCAGTATCGACACAGAGGGAAGCAAAATTGAATTAAAAAATTCATGCATAAAACTTTTAACAAGCTGACAACCAGACAACTCTAGAAATGTTAGAAAACAAGTCTCATTCATCCCAGAAAAAAAAAACTTTCGAGCGGTGCACCTTTCTCGCAAAAAGCTGAATATATTGGAAATACCTTTTCTAAACTGAAAGAATTTGCCGAAAAACGCAATTTTTATTACTATGACGAGGCTGTAGCATGCAACATTTTTCATCAAATATATGATAGATAGTGATATGCAAAGAGTTGCTGACAGCTAGAGTTGAACCTTAACACGATTTAACCATTGCCATAAATATAATAACGGGGCTGCAAAAATAACAGAGGATCTCACACAATGTAAAGTCAATCCAAACGGAAACAGGTCTTCTAGACACAATTGCAGTGACAAAGTGACAATCGCCCCGTGAATAAGACGTGCTGATATTGTGGCCAAGTGTGGACATAGAATTGCAAATCTGTATGCATCTGTGTCTGGCGAGTTGCAAGAAAGGTAACCATTGTGGTTTCTTGTACCACTCTGCCAACCTATCAATCTATGCGGAAGAAAGAACTCGTCCCAATTGTCAAGTTACACAAAACTGCGAACAAATCAAATGTATTGCCCAGAGCCCTCAAGTGATAAGTGAACCAATTCGGAATTTATAATCAGGAATATGATTCTAAGTGCAGTTCATCCGATGCAACTACGTCGCTGTGCAGACCAATCAGTCTGAACAAAACATGGCACGACAATACATATCAATATGAATTGCAAATACTGCTTTTACACTGCTTTGGACTCAGATAGTGGTTGTTTCTTTTTAACTTATCATCTGCCAATGAATTTCTGAATAAGTGCTGATCGCTTCAGTGAGCATAAAAGAATCAACAACAAGAGCCAAAAGTGTTCCAGAACAAACCAGTTCTGACCATCGGCTGCATCGTAGCACCAGTCATCAACAACAACAACAGCTTTACGGTTGTCCCAATTGAGTCGCTTGTGGGATCAGTACCTGGAAAAACCTGGAAACTGGATTTTCCAAAAAACTGGAAAAATCATCAGACTGGACTTTCATGAGTTGCACTTCCAAGAGATACCGGAGAATATAGCAACCACTATGGAACAGAAGCACTTCAATTTAACTCTGGAGACGTGAATCAAATGTGACGCCTCTCAGTGTGGATGGGTGAAGCTCTTGAGCAACGAAAATATATAAAAAAATGCAAATACTAGCACTGGCAGTTACTCAATACGGTTGAAGAGCGATACCTTGAAAATGAACTTGAATAGCTTTATAGTGGCCAATGGAGCATTGTAAAAACTACTGTTATGGACGCCCCTTCCAAAAACATGACTTCTGTTAGAGCCCTATTTTCTAATACGAAAGAACACAGAATAAATAAATCCTATAATAGTCGTCTAATTTGTTTGATTGATAGATTCAGGGTTATAGATACAGGTTCAAAAAACGGATTAGTTGAGTGTTTTACGAAAGTCCCAACAGATTGGTGCAAATTTTTAACACGACGACGACGAAATCGTTCTTAACAAATTGGGCGTCATGTAACATAGTATGAAACGTTTTTCTATGAAGGTATCAAATTATTTTAATATCGAGCCACATAATCCACCCAATAAAAACAGTCCTTATTTGAATCTATCAGTTGGTTTTAAACCGCAAAACCCGACATCAATTAGCAGTAACGCTATCTTAAAAGCGCGCTTGCGGAGTCCATATTCTGTTCTGTCTAGTATTGGCCAAAAACAACCCAATAAACATTATATTTTATCTTTAATTGCATTCCGAATCAGCCGTTATCGAAACTCATTTCAATTGCCGCTCTCTTTGCGATCTTAGGGATTATCCTAAGTTGCCATGAAGAAACATTCCACTAGACAAAGCAAGCAACAGCATCAAATGCGAGGTTTTAAGATATGCCGGGACCATCGGTAAATTCGACAATCAATGTAACAAGCCGGTCAACATAAGCCATGACAAACCCCAAACAACTCCCGATACTACTCGTTACGAAACAAACTCAGGAGGGCTTGAGTAGTGAGCTTCACAACTAAGGATTCGGTTCTAAAGAAAAAATGACTGCAATTTGAGAGAAAACGAGGAGCCGTGTTAATAATTATTGCCATACATACACAGTTTTTGACGGGGCTTACATATGAAGTCTGTTTGGGTATATAATGATGGCAAAATTGCAATACCCAGCTGACGTAAAAATGCGTACGTCGTTGCAATGCATAGCACTAATCCAGACAGTTGGGGGTGACAGATTTTGGGATCCATGCATTCTGGCCTTACATGAACCACGGTATTTTTGACAAAGCTGAAATGTGCGACCTCTGTACAAAATCGGTTAACATCCTTTACTTATGGTTCTTTCAAAAGTGGCAAACTTTAAAACTCCGTTTCTAATGTGATTTACAATGAGATTTTGGGGGACCCACTTATAACGAAAAAGCAGCAATTCTTCTTTTTTGTTTCCCAAAGTCGACTTTCAAAATTTTTAACCGTTAAAGTTTTTATGAACACGTTTCGCAACAAAAGAAAAATAAATTTCTCAATTTGTTGTTCCCTTGCACAGCGTTCCTTGAGCCATTAGAAAAGTTCAAGCACGCAATCATATTGGTCAGCCAATCGTGACATTTTTTTACCCTAATAAGTTTGAGTTATATGAGGCGCTAATGCATGACCTTAGAGCAATAGGAATAGTTGAATGTTTAAAAGATACAATAATAAGACAACTAGCATGTGTAAAAGTGGCAGCGCAAAATCGATTAAACTGAAAAATATCTCTTAACCCAAATATATGTCAACTAAAAATATGCAAAAAAAAATAAATTTGCCTCCATTTTGATCGCGTTTTGGTTGTCAACCCAATACGTCTTACAGCAACAAAAGTACTGAGCCAATCCGCGTACAGTGAAACTACAGTGAAATTGCTGATGAGCGAAGAGTACGCAGTGGGCGACAGATTACGCAGTAATACAGAGAAGAATAGGAACAAAAACTATTCAAGCTACCTCCCAAAAAAAACGATGATCCACAGGTTGAACTAAGAAAATTCATCACACAAAACTGGGACTAACTGTTCACCGAACTAATATCTATAACTGTCAAAAAATCAACCCAAAAACAGCAGGGTGAATTCAAATGTGTTGTACGGTGTACTATCGTCCTGACCCTTGTTTATTAAAATTGTTGATCACACGTCACATGTTGTACAACCAGGAGGCAAGGAATTTACAAACCGTAATTCTGAGTTGTCTTATTTTTGCGCTAAAGAAGAAAGATCGAAGACTTCTGCTGAAGATGCAAATTGTCGACCAATTCAACTAGCGTCACAACAACTGACGAGAATTTAGTCAAATATGCAAAAGGGGTCAGACGCAGAGCTGAAAGAAGTACCCGGGTGAAATGTCAAAGGTTGGTCGATGTCAAGAGCTGAGTATCAATCATTCACTCGAACGTGTGCCGCGCGTTGATGTTACGACTTGCCACAATGCCTCACAATCCCCAATAAGTCGCAGTGCGAAGTCCGTCTCAACACCAGCCAATGTCATCTGCACCACAGAACAATTCAGACAGCTCCAGTTCAATCCCTGTTCTCCCACAAAAACTACAACTAATGTTGGCTAAAAGCAAAGAACCTTCTCGACAAAGCAAAAGATTTCGCTAATCACATCCAATTACTTAGTAGGATACATCGAACCAGTCAATAAAACCTGCCCCCCCCCCCCCACATACACACACACACACACACACACACACATCAGGGACCATCTGCCAATCAACCACCTTCTCCAAATAAATGTCGACCACTCAAACAAGAAAAACAATGGTCTGGCCGCTAAATCGCGAAGCAAATGCAAGCCCCCACAGTTTTTTCTTTGGTGACGAATTCTTAATATACAAAAAGCTAGCGAATCGAAAAGTGACATCTAATACTTTGCAAATGTGAAAAAATTTTCATCAAATTGGCTTCAATTTTTAATCTTCTTAGATATTATAACTAGAAAAAAAAATTCCCTCAAGGAAGAAATGTGATTTATACTGCTTTGTTTCTCTAAATTAATACTGTTAGAGTTAACTTAATACTTTAATGTCATTTCTCATCTCATTTTAACTCTTTAGTTCCAGTGCTATATCCCTCTACGGCGCCGCAATTACTGACCAAACTTTTTGTTCTTTAACTGTGCCATGAAAACCGCAACTCTTTTCACACTAAAGGGAATCCGCGTCTGCTATCTCATTTATACTCGTTCTAGTTTTGCAAAATCGAGATAGTAGCGCAATTCTTTCTCCTACGCCAAGGGAATTGCAGATTCAGCTAACTTAAGTCAGGAGTAACATCGCACCGCATTTCACTATCGGGGTTTTGTAAGATATATTCTCATCGCGAATATTTACCATACGTACTAATTAATGCAATTCTCACTCCCGACAGATGCTTAAGCATTATGGTAATCGATTTCGAGTCTCGTGAGTCGTGCCACAAAAGTTTTTTTTTGTTTTACATTTCGTCAGACGACAAAGCTCATAAGAGAAGTGTTTATCATCTTGCTTTTTGTTGTTTTTTGTTCGTCATTTCATTTGTTACTGTTATCTGTTCTTTAATCGCTCTCTGAATGTCTTCCGTAACCCAAATCTCTCGAGCACACTCAAACAAAGTAGCAGGTCGCTACTATATATTTGTTAGTTTACTCTAGTGTTAAAAATGTTTTTTTCTTCAGAAAAATTAAAGAACTATGATATGTAGGGATATGATTTGACAGGTAAGTTGCCTAAATTTTTTCATTAGGAGGAAACGAAGCATCAGTGTTCTCTTTAAACCCGACCACTGGGTGGATCACAGTAGAGGGTTCTCTGGACAGGGAGACTACTGAGCAGTACACTCTGACAGTGATGGCTTCTCAGAGGACCAATCTGACTGATCCCACTTTCGATGATCAGCAGGTCATCATCGCTGTGAATGATGTGAACGACAACTCACCTGTATTCTCACAGCAAGTATATGTCAAGGGTAAGTAAATGACTAAAGAGAATTTTATCCGGTCAACTAAAATTACTTTCATTTAGTTGGGTTATTTTTGAATAGTATGATGTTATGTGATGAATGCGATCTTCTGTCAATGAGGGTAGACAAAATTGAGGGTCTAGAAATATATAAAAGAAAGATATTAAAATCAAATCAAATCATCCAGTACTGCAGAACAAGAACATATTTAAAAGAAGGGAGTTGCTTTTGATCAATTTGCTGTTGCCAGCCGTCTATTAACAGCAATACTCTTAACATCTTGCCATAAAAATGTTTTTTTTTGCGTCTGCTAGTTTTATTTTGAATATGGCCTTGCTCTTATTTCCGAGAGAGATTTCCAGTGTAAATCAAACTCTTCATTGTGACAGGTATTGCTGTCGATACCCAGACTGACACGGAGGTGATCCAAGTTGCAGCCACAGATCCAGACACTGTTGACCAGAATGCCCTCCGGTACAGCATTCAACGAATCCAACTTAGAGACTTGGACATTGATGGCTTCTCTCCAGATCCTATGTCCACATTCGCAATTAACTCCTCAACTGGACTCATAACCAGGACAATAAAATTTCCAGAAACAGCATCTGGATATGCAGATCTGGACGTGATTGTCTTTGATTCGAGTCAGAATCACAATGCTACATGTCAAGTAACGGTTAGTAAGCAAGCTTGGAAGATTTTTATAGAGTAAAATAAAGACCTGCAATTGGATTTGAAAGTTGCAAACAGATCTATATCTGACATGGATGATGTCTACAGGTACAATACCGTTAATGATTTTGTCAAATCTAACTCAAAAAAACTGAGCAAGGATGTTTATCACAGGATTACTGTTCGAGTTTTTTGCATTAAATAGTTTTTTTTTTAAACTAGATGACTTCCAGGAAAGATTCAAACTTGAATCTCAAGCGGCAATTTCAGTGCCTCAGATTGACCTCGACCACTTAACAACTAGTAGAGCAACAGAGATTACTTCTGAGATCAATTTATAAACAAGAAAACTTAGTTTGGGGTATACCGTTTTTCCGTTTTTCACCAGGTACTGGACGCTCGTGTAACTCATATCTAATTGTATTTTTTCCAATTTCAGGTTTTTCTTATTGTCTATACTGTGAAATTTGAATTATAGCCCGTACCTACAGTTCAGTGACAATCAGTACTGATTCAGAACATTTTCAGAGAATTAAAATTTAAGTTTTAGTACTGATTCAGAAGGATTTCAGAACCAACTGTGAATTGATTTCTGAATTTCTCTGAATCAGAGCAAAATTCAGAAAATATATTCTGTATTCCTCTGAATCAGAAGACAATTCAGAAGGAATCACTGAATTAGCTCTGAATCAGACAAATTCAGTGCAAAATGTGACCTGAATTAGACCCTGACTGAGTACTGAATTCTGCTGAGAGTTAGGCACGGGAGCTCAGAAAGCAAAGTTTCACACCTGTGGAATGATATAGCGGGATAGGCAAACTGTGTTGTCTTTAGGTATATTTGTTGAGAGAGACCCAGAGGTTGTTAATCACCATTAACCGACCTGTTTCTGATGTAGCCCGAGATAACAATGGCAACTGGTCTTTCATTACAAAACTGAACGACATCATTGGTGAGTTCACTTTTTGGATACAAGATAGGAAACCATCAGTGAAATAAGCAGAAGATGCGACCAGCTAAGCGTTTTCTGATTTGATTTGAGCCAATTTCTGGGGTTGGGGTGAGATACTTTTAGTATAACTATACATTCTATTTTGAGCTTCAAACTTTAGCTTGTCCATAAAGGTCTGGAAAATTTCAAAAAAAAGTTTTATTAATAGCCACGAAGCGATAGCGGCTATTATTGGGGACATCGTTGTTTTTTTTCAATTCAAAGAATTTGAATCTTATTGGGGCGCTGTTTTTTTTAAGATCTGTTCACACATTTTCATGATTTTTGAAGTCATTTTGGAGTACTGATTTTGGTCACGCCGAAACAGGAAATGGAACGAAAAGGCGAGTGGTTTTGCGGCGTGAACTTTTTTCGCTCTAATTTTAAAGTAGAGTGAGAAAACGGTGTTTGAACAAAAATTCGGTTTCTCGGTAGTGGTTTTTTGTTCACATGCGGCAATTTCACTCTGATTTTTACTGTTTTTTCGATTTTTTGGATCGGATTTTTTTCTAGATGGTTTTCCCAATCCATTCACAGCTCATTCTAGGCCTAGCTTTTTGTTTGAATTAAATTTTCATTTCTCGCTAGTGGTTTTTTTGTTCACATGCGGCATTTTGACATTGATTTTCTGTTTTTTTTTTTATTTTTTTGATCTGATCTTTTTAAAATAGTTTTCTCAATCCACTCAAAGTCCATTCTAGGTCTAGCTTTTCTGTTTAGTCAATGAAAATTCTTTGAATTGTACGTCAGGACTTGTCCTGCTATGTTTCTTAATTCGTCGTCTCCATCGATGATTCTTACGACCTGACTTCTTGGAATTGACTTTTTCAATGACTTCAGTGACTTATAGTGCTTTGCAGTTAAAATTTGAGTGCGCGACGTCATTTCTGCTTGCTTTTACGTCAATTGCGTGACACCTCGAAAAAAGTGACTTCAGAACTCACTTATGGAATTTTAAATTTTATGAACATTTAATATTTGAAGATCAGTAGTGTGCATCTAAGTAGTGCCAAACTTATATGCCCTAATTCTTGAGTATTAGAGTCTTGAGTTTTGATTTCGAATATGGATTTTGAAAAAGCCCTTTTAGGGCTTTTTCCGTATAGACCGTATGTGTCATAAAGTTGACAGTCCGAATCTAACCCAAAAGGTCAAGTGGTCTATTAAGGGACTGGTGGTCGATCTGTCAATCTTATTTCTTTGGTTGTTTCAATTCATGTAGGGCCACAAGCGTCTATCGCGGCTATTTTCCGGCAAACTGCCGGCTATGTTTGTTTCAATAAGCTGTATTTATTTTGCGTAACAAGTAGGTTAAAAAAAGAAGCTCTGCTTTTGTTTAAATGTTAAATACATGAAATTTAAGAAGTTAAATGTCAATTATAATATCGGCTGTCATCTTCTCAGCCCGCTATTATAACGCTCCCATTTTAACGGCGTTATCGATTTGTATTCTTTCAATATGTGAGTGAGCGAAAAAATGGAAGCTCATGGAATGAAAAATTGATTCATTGAACAAATTCAAAGAGTGGAGAAAAAATTGGTCATTTTTGTACATCATTTTAGTCATAACAAGACATGTAGGTGTGCAAATTTTGTTACTCGAGCTATGTTTTTCAGCAGTTCCTTTTACTCTATTTTTATATTGTGTAAGAACATTATTGTACACTAAAGTAATAATATTCAATTTCTTTTGGTTTTTGAAGCTTTTTGGTAAATCAAGGGAGTGTTACTCTAATTTGAAGGTATTTCAACTATTTTGCGAACTTGAAAGAGTATTTTAGCGATGTTTTTTTTAATTTGTTGGTGAAAAAAAATAATTACATTTTTGTTTAAAAAATTAGTGTTCTCTCAATTAAAATTGACCAGAAGAAACTGAAACCCGGGTTACTATGTTCTTATTAATAGCCGCCCTCATCTTCTCAGCCGGCTATTATTGCGCTCGTATTTTTTTTTACTTCGTCAAACTTTTTTTCGCTTTACCATTTTGCCGCTTTTTCGACATTTTGCGTGAAATCTTTTTGACTTCTCTAGGCTAGTTTCTCTCTTTTCTCATTCTGCTAAAAGTGAATTTGAACATCAGTTGCTAAGCAAAGCAATTCAAAATAAACAGTGTCGGTATAAAAAATTGAAGTCAGAAATAGAAACGGGATAAACACATAAAGCCCAATTTTAGATGCCCGCTATTTGAACGTCGTTCCTATAAGTCTTAGTTACCACCTCTAATGCTTATTTGTGTTGATAGTAGCCCCTGTAGCCTCTCTCTAAGAAACATAATTTTGTTCATCTACGAAATGCCATCAAAATAAATCGGACTTGAAAAATATTTTTTTACAAAAATCTTTTTTTCAATATATTCTATTCGTTCAATCCCAATCATGCTTATTGGAATCAACGGCGGCTATTTTCCGGCAATCTGCCGGGTATGTTTTTCGTAGTTCTTCTTCTGAGTCTATCACGGCTTGTATTATTTTGCGGCGCAGATTTGTAATTTTTGGTTTTTATAAATACTTGTATTTTGTACACTTGGCTAAATGTTCTTTTTTTAAGACTGTTATTTTCGGACTTTCATTTTTTTTTGTTGGAAATGACTTAGAGTTATTTCCGGATGCTGTTGCTCCATGTTTTTTTTACAATTCGAAGAACTTGTATTTTAGTGGGGCGATTTCTTTCATAATTTTGGGAGTCAAAATATAGTTGTGATTTTGGTCATGCCGCTAATGGAAGTAGATCCAAAAATCGAATGGTTTTGCCGCGTGAATTTTTTGCACTAATAGTCGAGTGAAAAAACGCTGTTAGAATGAAAACTCTTTTTCTCGATTGTGACATTTTTGTTCACGTGCTGCTATTTGACGCCTTTTTACAGTTTTTTCGGATTTTTAGTCAGTTTTTTCTCAATGTTTTTTTCTAATCATTTTAACGTCTAATTATTTGTTTAAGTATAGAAACTTCTCTGAATTGTTGTTGAGGAGTTGTCCGGTGAAATTTTCTTACCTTCGTCGAAGAAAAGTTTGTTTAGTTTTACCTTGATTCACAGATTGTTTGAAGTTTTGCGATTTTTTTTACTTTGTTAATTCTTTTGGCTAGTTTTATTCTTCTATCATTCTGATCAAAGTGTTTTTGAACAGCAGTTGATCAACAAAGTAATCTAAATTGCACAGATTTATATGACCGGTATTCGAACTGTGTTTTACTGGGGTGCGATAGAAAATCGTCTCATTATGTTCACAGGAGACGTTGAGGTAACAGTGGATGAAATAGCAGTTCATGTGAACTCAGATGGGTCACTAGATGAGAGCAAAACTGATCTCTACATCCATGCTATCAGAGACAACACCAGTCAAATTGTCGAGGTCTGTTATTTCGCCATTTAAGGGAAATCCTGGTAAAGTCATCGGTGAGAAGTCAAAACATATGATCAACTTATCGTAAACATTGAATGACTTCTTTTTAAAACGAGTACGTTGAGATAAATGATGCCAAAGTTGTGTATAGAAATGGTAGAGTGTCGGTGTTGAACTGGGTGAGCATTTTGTAGACACACAAGGATCTTCAATTACAATTGATTACATATTCCGTAGCAATATCCTTGCGTTGTTTCACTTATTTCCATGTACTAATTTTATTACTAACATCATTGTCATTGAGTGTGTGATGGATTTCAACAATGTCTTTCAACAATGTATTTCAACAATGTCATCTTCTAGGCTTCAGAGTTGATAGAGAGGATGGAACAGAGCCAGGACAAAGTGAGCAGACTGAAGACGGACTTCGACGTTGATCAGATCCGGACTCTCACAAGTGAGGATGACGACGTCTCAGCTGGAGTTGTGCTGGCTACTGTCTTCGGATCAGTCGGAATTCTCATTCTCATCACCCTCTTCCTCATTCTCCTGTTCTTCTTACGCAAGTAAGGCTTCTCTGATTTCTTTACCTTTGTAGAGTACTTATGCACTTCCATAATCATACGCTGATAATTGGTCTACTGCCGTTAAAAGTCTTTTTTCCGATTGACCATAATTAATATACATTATACAATATCGTAATGGTCTTATAGGTAAATATCATGTAGTTGGTCATAGATTTGGCAGAGGTTTTTCCCATTGAGAGCTTATGGGTCACCTTAAATAAGAACGAAACGTAATTGACTTTATTTCCTTATTTCCTTGAGCAAGATTAATTGTTCCGACCCCCAATTTAGTGAGGAGGGAGGAACTATATACTCAACTGGGTTTTTTTGTTCACATAATTTTGGCCGATCGATATATTCATCGTAGAGAGTTGTGAGTTGTATCATTAAAAAGCAGGTGCATCCTATTATATGAAAAAGATTTTTTCGAGTTTCGTTTTTTACAGGGAGTTATCGAGGTTGAAAATTTTGTGAATATTCGACAGTTTTTATTCACATTTTCAGTAATTTTTGCTTAAAATTTGGCACAATTTCACTAATATAATTTAAAATGAGTTAAAATTTTTAACAGTAGAGTGTTATTGTTACCGTTAGAGATAGACGAGCGCTGCTGAATTGTTTGATTGAAGTTTTTTTGGCTAAAATTTTTGAAAAGTTTTTAAATTATGAACTTTTTTCATCAAAAAGGCGCAAAATATGCTTTTTTGGTCCACTTTGTTAAAGTTTGCCAGATGTAGTGACCTGGAAACCTGAACACAGACTCACTAATGTCCAAAAGAACGCTAGTTGAAATTAGGTGCCCTATGAAAGTCTTCTGGAATTGAAATTTTGACGTTTTTATGCAGATTTAACTCGATATTTATACAAAATGTATCATTGTTTTTTTTTAAAATATTTAAAGAATTTCACTCAACAGTTCGTATAATTTGGAATAATTCGGAAACATTAGGTCTAATTTGGAAGCATTTGGAACACTTGGACGGTTTGTTGGGCGCGCGGCAAAATTGGAGATAGGTTTGATATTATCAGGGATTCTTACATCAGAAATTTTTAAATTTTTTTAGTGCTGCCTTTTTTCAAATATTTTTGTTTCGTTAATGTTGATTACTGACAATTTTTTTTCGCAGCTCCATTAATGACAGCTCCCATTTACGTAAACATGAGGTCAAATGTTTATATAGTTTGTTTTCAGAGAACCTAAGGGTTTTTATGGCCTTGAGAAAGAGTTTTAGTAAATTTTTACGGAATTCTTGTGTTTTGCCTTTAATTGTTATTCTTTTTGCACTCTGATTACTAAGTCTAACCATTCAAAGATCTAAATGGCTTCCTCATGAGTTGTATATGAAACTGTACCATGCATTCGATTGTTACCTAATGTCTCTTATGTTATTGAATGTATTTCTTTTAAGGAAATTTCAATGATTTTTTGAACTTGTCAATTTTTTTGTTCTAATTTAGTCAACTTTTTCCATATTCTCTCTAAGGACAGAGAAATTTTTTTTTATAGAACACAAAAAAGTGTTATGGCGCATTGTTTCATTAGACTGCTTTCCTGCTTTTGGTACTACGAGTTTTCATACAAAATTTTGTGAATTTTATGCATAATGGCCCATGTTTTTGTTTCTTTGGTAAATTGTCATATTACGTAACAATCTAACTTGAATAAGTTTTACAATTGGAACTTAAATTAATTAATGTTTTCATGACATATGGTTCTAAGGGCTGCGACACCGTTCTCTTGCAGAATTTGGTAATTTTTTAATTTTGCCCTCTATTTGTTGTTGATTTTTTTTTGTCATATTGGTCAATTAAAGGTCTCAGTGGCCAACTATAGGTGTATAACTGATTTTATTATTTGATAACGGTTTATAGCTAATGGTTTTATTGACTTTCAGATTATATTTCTAAAAAAAGGAGTAATGGTATTCTTCAACTTATCCCTTTTTGTTCGGGAGTTTTTTCCGTATTTTAAAATGTTGTATCAGTTTCTTAACTTAGCCTCATTGTTGAGAGGTCTTTTTAAAAATTTGTTGAACCAAACAATAAATTTTTTGATGTTTAAACGTTTTGACTGATGTCGTCAGGGCTTAGACAGAATTTTGTGAAATTAAGATATATTTCTGTGGTTCTTTTTGCTGTCATTTTGTGATAGTTGCTTTAAAAACAACTTTATGGTGATTAAAGGAAACGCAAATGAAGATTTGATGTTCTAGCTGTAAATATTTTATAAAATTAATGGCTTCAACACTGTGGTTTCGCAAAGTTGCTTGTGAATCTTTTTAGTTCAGCTTGTGTTTAATGTTATTTTATAGTTTTATGGTTTGATCTCATCAATAACAGGCACAGGCACTTTTAGTTTTCCAAGAAGACGCAAAATAAACTAACTGTCTTCTCTTCTAGTCGTAAGTTTATTTTGGCTATGAATTGTGAAAATATTTGTTTTTTAAAAAAGAAAATTGATTATTGAGATTTGCCAATCTTATTTCTGTTAATTTGTAGCTTAGCATTTCTATAATCAAGTCACACCCCTTATCTAGTGAACTACGAATTTCTCTTCATAACAGTTTTTTTCCCTCATATGGTCTCTGTTCTTGGTACAACCAGTTTTCATAAAATATTCGTGATAATTGCATATTTGCGCTCTTTGTAGGTTTTTTGTTTTCTTTTCAAATTTTCACAATAATGGGCGTCATTTGATCCACAAATGTTGTCATTTGCAAAAAACGCAATCGAAAATTGTTTTTGTTCTTAGTGAACAGTTTAATGTTTAATTGGCTGGGACATCAATTTCGTGCAAAATTTTTCGTGCAATTTTTTTTGTGCAAATTTTTCATTTTTTCTGGTATTTGTCGTTCTTTTTGTAATCGTATGATATATCCTGGATAACGGAAGATCTCAATCGCTCTCTTTAGAGGTATAATAGAATCTCTCGCTGATTTCACTTGATGCATAAAGTTTCTAATCAGTTTGAAATCAATTCTTTTCAAAGAACAGTGTTTTATTAATCTTTGCCCTTTTGCTCATTTCTTGTCGACTTGTTACCAAGTGGCATTGAGGAAAAATCCCATATTTTTTCTAATAAAGTAAATATTGGTCTTCTTGGTATAAGTTTTATCTGATGCCATTTTGATTTGGTTATTAATGGTTTTCGAAAAACCATTATAATTTGTAATTATTTGATTTTTATCGCCGTCTTTTCTTGTAGTCATATTATGTTAGTCACTGGTCTCATAGGCCCTGTAAGGTAGATTGTTTTAGTCAGTACTTTGTTGAACAATATGTTGATATGTTAATTTTTCCTCATTTGTTAGACAATTAAGTGAAAAATGGAGATGAGCGGGGTCGGAACTTAATGTGCGAACGCACATTACCGAGCCTCCTTGTTGCTTTTGAATAATTGTTTATTAGCTTTCACTGAGTTCTTTTGCAGGCAGCGGAAAGAATTGGAAAAAGTGAACAAGAAGAGTGAAGAGATTATGGCTGGTGGTGGGGGTGGTGATAAATTGTCCTCTATGGAGGTGTTCATGCGCAAGAACCAGTTCCACTCTCCCGTTCCCGGAACACGCGACTTCCTAACCAGGTGTTCAGACTATTGTCATTGGCAGTAAATATTTACAAGACTTTGAATGTTAAAAGGGCCTGGTAAGAAAATTTTGTAGTATGGGAAATGGGGACGAAGATAATACTAAATGGTAATTACACAATGCCTCCCCGGGTCAAATTTGTCCGCCCAAAAAGATGTAAGAGTGGGACTGCAATAGGAGTTTTTTTAGGAAAATGCAGCTCAAAATGGCCTGCAATGGGCTGCCAATGTGTGTAAAATGATGTAAGAGTGGGGGGGGTAAAAGATAAATTAACCCCCTACTCTTACATCTTTTTGGTCTGTCAAGGGGGATAAAATGATTTAAGAATTAGGGTGCATTTTCTCCATTACCCCCTCATTTTTACATCATTTTACCCCCCTTGGCTGCCCATTGCAGCCCAAAAAGATGTAAGAGTTTTGAACTGCATTTTCTAAAGAAAAATAAGAAAAATCCTCACTTTGCAGCCCTCTTCTTACACCATTTTACCACCCTTGGCAGCCCAACTTTTACCCCCTCTGAACAAATTACCCCCTCACTCTTACATCATATTACCCCCTTTTAGCCCACTCTTACTTCGAAATTTTAGTAATGGTGGTAAATTCCTCAAACGTCCTGCCATTGCAGCCCATTGCAGCCAACTTTTACATCGAATTTTTGACCAGGGTATTTCCTCAAAAGTCCTCCCACTGCAGCCCTCCCTTACATCGCAATATTAGTCATGAGGGGTAATTCCTCAAAAATCCTCCAATTGCAGCCCACCTTTACATCGCAATAATAGTCATGAGGGGTAATTCCTCAAAAGTCCTCCAATTGCAACCCTTTCTTAGATCTCAATTTTGAACGGGGGTAAAAGTCCTCCCACTGCAGCCCATTGCAACCCACACTTAAATCCATTGCAATATTTGTTATGGGAGTATTTCTTCAAAAGTCCACCGATTGTAGCCCATTCTTACATCGCAATTGTCACCAGGGGTTTAATCATCAAAAGTCTTGCCATTGCAACCCAACTCCTACATCCCCATGGACAATTAGTTTCCTGAATATGTTTGATATTTCTGAGAAGGCATGCTTTGCGTTTTGCATTTTCCAACCATGTTCAAAACTCAATGACATTTTAAAATTAAGGTCGCTTTTCCTTAAAATCTGCGGCAGAATGGTACGATTACATGAGTTTTTAAACCTGTATGCGCTAGGCATGAATTTACTGATTTTCGCAGGTACTTTTTACAAAGATAATGAGTTACTTGCAATGTTTTAAGAGCGTAATGCGTAATTTTTAATTTTTATAATGGTTTTCCAGTGAACATTATTTGAAACAAAAAAACATTGAGATGCTGAGTCTATTTTCAGAAAAAGTATCTATCATCGCGTGGCCAATGCCGAAAAATCCAGTATACATACTCCATTTTGTCGAGTTTTTTCGCGACACTTGTTTTAAGTCTGCAGTTGTAATCGTTGGTGGAAATGAGTGACACTAGTTTAATTTAGTTATGTAGTAGTTTAGATTAAGAAGACAATTAGTGGTTTTGAAATTACCCATAGCACCGATCACAAGGACAATTAGGTCTTTGAATTTAGTCTAAAGTAACTTACAAAATTCGCGCAAAAAATTTTTAGGCTAATTACAAGATCAAAATGGTTTGGTTTCCACAAACCTCAAAAGTTATTGAAACTTGCCCTATCGAATATTGACAACGTAATGATGATACTCATTAACTAGGTTACACTGATAACCTCTAGGTTACACTGATATAGTCCTGAGCTGACGATAGTCAATGAGAATACAATATTTCAGTAGATATGCAATGATACTAGTGTCCGAGTATCCAAGCCTTGTATGCTATGGTATAAGTAAGTGTCAACTTTCTTTGCCATGGAAGACATCACGCAAGCCGTCTTGATATTATGAAATAATTTCCAGGAAACTATACGATGGCAACGCTGACATGTTCTCCAACAGAGGAGGTGGTAGAGGAGAGGGAGAGGTTGGGGAGGGAGAGGATGATGATGAGGTGGATTCTGCCTTCGGACCAGAACCCAACGACGGCTCTGAGATTGGATCAACAGTTGCCGATCGAGACTTCTGGAGTGGAAACAATATGCAGTGAGTAGTTTTAAGGGGTCTAAGTTCGCCCTAATAGTGTGACTATGGACTAGTTCTGAATTGCACAAGTATCTAATACCTTGCAAGCCGTAGTGAGCCACAGAATTGCGCAAATTTGTCTTAAGCTGTCCGACTTTGGTATTTTATGACTTTTCTTCTTTCCTTTTACTTTAGGCTTCAAATCTGTACGAAAATTTTGTACAGCCTCTTGTCGGGCTATGATACCAAGCTCCTACAGAGTTTACGTTTGGTTGTATTTCCAACCTTCTGATGGCAGACGAGAAAATTGTAGATGATTTTTCATATAAAATTATATGATTTTTTTTGTGTTGGACATCACCATTTTTCGTGTGAGTTACATGAAATTTCATGTACTTTTTTGTAATCTGAGTACTTTTTTTTCTGAAACGTATTCATTACATAAAACCTCGTGTGATAAGAAATTGTGTGATAGTTTACCAACAAGAAATGACCGTGTGATTCCACACGAGAGGGTTTTAGAGTTTCAGTTTCTGCAAAACTAGTTTTTTCTCGAACTTCTATTACCATCAACATGCTTTCGAATTTGAAAAAAATGATAAAAACTGGGAACAATGTGAGCTGGAAAAAATTTCCGACCACTATGAGCTGAAATTTTGATCGACTTTCTAAGAAACTAACGAAGGTCTATATGAAAATATTGGGATGTTGTCCGATTTTTGCTGCAACAGTATCGAAAAATTATAATTAATTGCTCTCAAACGAAGTTTGTAGCAATTATATTAGTCCTGTCGGTCTTTTTTTATGCGATTTTTCGCTTGACCGATTTTTCGTCTGACGCTTTTGATTTTCGTCCTCAAAAAACGGGATAAACAGGTAGCGCCCAGTGGGCATTAAGTGCTCTTAGAGCCTTTCAGCTCTGTTTCAGCTCAAACTGTTTTGGAGACTTATAATTATGGTATGAAGAGCGGTTCTTAGAGGTTGAAGACCCCCCCCCCCCCAACTGTTGACCCCCCCACTATTGACCCCACCCCACTACCGCGCTGTTGCCCGCCACCCGACTGTTGTCACCTCATTCAGCACCCCCCCCCCCCCCCCCTGCCTAGTTACTGACGAACAACCGCTCGCTAAAAACACGCAAATTTATCCAAATTTTCACATTTTTTTGAAAAACTTTTGTAAAACTTTTGTCAAATTTTTGAGTTTTATCAAACCTAGATTTCAAGGAACCCACTCTATGGTATGATAATAGGTTACTGTACAGTTTCTAGTGGTAATAGAATGGTTTCAACATTTCAACTTCGCGAAATTTTGCAAGTTTTTGAAAAAATTTGCAAATTTTTTCAAGGTTTTCAAAAATTTTTGTCGATTTTTAGGTTTATCCAGCCTCAAGAGTCAAGGAGCCTCCTCTAGGGTTTGATGATAGGTTACTGTATAGTTTCTAGACGTAATGAATTTTTTTCAAGTTTTTAACATCATGAATTTTAGCATTTTTTTGAAAAAAAAAAAGATTTTTTAAATTTTTCTAACATTTATTGTCATGATTCAAGATTTTTCAGCCTCAGGGTTCAGAAAACCTGCCTAAGGTTTCAATAATATGTGACTGCATAGTTTTAGTGGTAATGGAATGGTTTTTAACTTTTAAATATTACAAATTTAATCAATTTCTTTTTATAAAAATTGCAATTTTTCAAGTTTTTTGACAATTTTTGTCATCTTATAGGTTTATCTAGCCTCAAGAGCCAAGGAACCTCCTCAAGAGTTTGATAACAAGTTATTGTATAGTTTTTAGATGCAATGGAGTGTTTTCAAAGATTTTAACATTTAAGGAGTTTTAGCGTTTTTTTGAAAATATTTTGGCAATCTTGTTTTTTAGAAATTGTTTCATTTTTTTCAGGTTTTTTCGGCCTCAAGAGCCAAGAAGCCTGCTTCGAAGTTTAATACTAAGCTGTTGCTTAGTTTCTAGAGTTAATGCAATGGTTATCATTAATTTAATGACTCGAGTTTTAGAAATTTTTGAAAAATTTTAATTTGAAATTTTTTTGAAAAATTACCATGTTCCAAGTGTATGGATCTTTTTGAGGCATTGAAAATGTTTAAGGCTCGAAATAGGCATACTATATGGTCTCTTGAGACAATGGAATGGTGTTCTGAAGATATTAATATAACGAATTATAGCATTTTTTTTTTAAATACCTTTTTTAAATTTTTATATGGCGTGATGTCATCGTCTATTACTCTAAACATTTATTGTCATTAGTCAAGATTTTTCAGCCTCAGGGTTCAGAAAAATTGCTTAGGGGTTTGATAATATGTGGCTGCGTAGTTCTTAGTGGTAATGGACTGGTTTTCAACTTTTTAAAATCACAAATTTTATCGATTTGTTTTTATAAAACTTGCAATTTTTTCTATAGGTTTATCTGGTCATTCTATAGGTTTATCTAGCCTCAAGAGCCCAGGAACCTTCTCTAGAGTTTGATAACAAGTTATTGTATAGTTTTCAGATGCAATGGAGTGTTTTCAAAGATTTTAACATTTAACGAGTTCTAGCATTTTTTTCCTCTCTGTGTGTTCGCTGGCGTTTCTTTCCTTCTCCTTCTCGCTCACGTTAAATCTCTCTCTCTCTCTCTCTCTCTCTCTCTCTCTCTCTCTCTCTCTCTCTCTCCTTAATTCTTTTGTTGATGCCGCACATCAGCGGCTGTTTTATGGCGTTATGTCATCGTCTATTACCCTAATCTCAGGCCCCTTCAATCAAGCTAAACCTAACCTCACTAAACAGTGGCTAGGTACTGACGAAGCCAACCGCTCGCCGGTCGTTTGAGAGCAATTCGCCCGACGTTAGTGGGTTATGTTTAAAAAACTTTTTACTCCACGACTCAAGAAAAGGTACCAATGAGCGAAGTCTGTGTCCTCAAAAATAAAAGCAGAAGTCGTCAGTATTCCACTTTAAATAAAAACTATCCGTTATCTAAGTTTGCCTCCAATGATAAAATGACTAGATATGGATTTTCTATTGATTAGAAGCAAAAGTCTATATAAAAATTATGCACATTTTACGTCTCGAAATCATTGGGACGAATCAAGAGTTCCAATTTCCAAATCAAAACTTCAAGGTTTTTTATCTGGCCTTATATCTCTTGATGGTGGCTTTATATCTCCATTGATCTAAAGAAGTTATGGAGTACAAAGATGATAAGTTTATGATTTGTTTTGCTCAATTCAGTATCATAAAAACTGAATAAGAGCTCTCTACACTAGTAATGGGTAACTATCCTTATTAAGACTTGAAGCTGTTTTATGGTTTTCTGTTTTTTCTTGATTGGCCGGAAGTGAGAGCGATTCTGTTTACTATTTGTTTAATTTTGTTTTTATTGAAAGCAAGAAAGTAGGTATTTTTATACATTTCTCGAAGTTTCAGTCCAGAGTTTTTCGGACGCGTACGTTGCGTTTAATAGAAAACAATATTGGGTTTCAGTGCTCTTCAACACGTTTTCGAGTCTTGGATGAATTGTAGATTTTTATCGAAATTGAAGAAATTTATTGGCATTCGGCTTAAATATTTTCTTAGCTATTCAAAGTGTGTTTTTCAAGAGGGGTTACTGCTGTAACGTTGCGTTTAATAGAAAACAATATTGGGTTTCAGTGCTCTTCAACACGTTTTCGAGTCTTGGATGAATTGTAGATTTTTATCGAAATTGAAGAAATTTATTGGCATTCGGCTTAAATATTTTCTTAGCTATTCAAAGTGTGTTTTTCAAGAGGGGTTACTGCTGTAACGTTGCGTTTAATAGAAAACAATATTGGGTTTCAGTGCTCTTCAACACGTTTTCGAGTCTTGGATGAATTGTAGATTTTTATCGAAATTGAAGAAATTTATTGGCATTCGGCTTAAATATTTTCTTAGCTGTTCAAAGTGTGTTTTTCAAGAGGGGTTACTGCTGTAAATTTTCTTCTGGTTACTGTGTGTTTAGTAAAATTTTGATCAGCAATTTGTTTTTTGGGCGTATATCAGTAGGTATTGGCGCATTTTTTTCGTCTTTTTAATTATATGTAAACATTTTTTACAATAGTTCTACCTATTGTTAAACTTTTTATTTGCTATTTAAAAGTTTTTTCAAAAATTTTTTAAAAATTTTTTTGCATATTTTTTGCTTCTCAACTCGTCTTTT
>NC_134472.1:58814485-58938397 GCF_964194025.1 Convolutriloba macropyga
GGGGCATTTCACAAGGTTTTAACCATTTTAATTCTTTTGCCGCTCATTTTTACGATTTAATGTTTTAAGATTACTAAAATGAGGGAGTATACTGCAATTAATCTGCCGCACAATTTGTTGCGCTACGCGATTCCCTCACACATATTTTGCGGTGGAAAGCGTTTTTCACTTTTCAACATCAAATTTAAAAATGGAGAACAGTGACTGGAATTTCCATATAGGGCACCGCTTTTCGTCCGCGAAGTTCAAACGTATGTTTCACACGAAAAAGTATTAACATTGGAAAAGTGGAATCTGGTAGAAAAAAACGAGTACAGTTACGCAAAAATTAGCACCGGTAGACGCCCGTAATGTATTACGTAGGGATTGTGGATACATAAACTATGAATTAATCTCAAAAACTGGTCGTTTAATTGAATAATAAACAAGCAATATTAGCCATTCTGCAAAAATAATCAAAGTTTTACTAAAATCGTTTCCTATTCCGCATTCCATGTTCCGTATTCCAAATCTTATGGAAATTGGAAGCTATGCAAATTGCGCATATGCGAGCGTGCGATGAGTAACAGAACGAAGCTCGGTAAAATGTGTTTGCACTGAACGATCCGGCCTCTCTATTATTTAGGACCACAACAGTGATAATTACCATTTTTTTTGCTTTTTATTGGCCAAAGGTATAATAGGTAATTCCAAACAGGAGTGAACTGTTCAATATATCAACCATGACTGTACACTCTAGCCCAAAGATATGTACAAATGATGACAGAAACGCTGCTCTCAGAGCTCTGATCGCAGTTTTTGTTCCTCCAACGACTGAAATCTATTTTTGGCAAAAACAACCCATGAAAGTTGGACTCATTGGCAGTCTCAATAGCCGCGCTCTGATGTTTCGCGCTTTAAACGCCAACAAAAGTACTTCAAATGGTTTTTCAATTTCAATGTTTTGAATGAAAGTCAAGCCACTGTACTTTGGTAATTTAATCAATCAATGAGCAGCAGTCAACCGACACGGAATTGAAAAATAAACCTTTTTACCGTAATATCTTACATTGAAACTGCAACATATCTTGGCTATTAGCTCACAGAATCTGACGAAATCCTACAAAAGCTGTTTTCTGTAATTTGCAGAGCGGCTTCAGTATTTTATTTTGTTGTAGAGAAAACCCGTAAAACCAACATAAGAGAATTGTGAACATGATTTCATTCGTTAAAGCGTCTAAAAACCACAAGAATATTTACACCAGCTGTTTTTGCTCTATACATTTATCATCATATCAGAAATAGAAAAGTGCAGAATAGTGTGTATTCTAAAATAAAGTTTGTGCAAATCTTTTCTACAAAAAAACCATTTCATCTTGTAACAGAGAAAATTTAAAATTAGCAATTGCTTTCTGGTACTTTTAAAACTCCGCAATTGTTAATAGAATACAAGATTCAAAATTCTTTCAGTTTACTTTCCAAAAAATGAAATGAAAGCAGTGGAAACCTTAACCATGAAAGAAGACTGCGTTTAAATCCATAACTCTTCATAGAAGTGATTTTGTTTTTATATTTCTGAAAGTTGCTATATAATTTACCTAAGATGTAGTTATGAATGTGGTAAACTTTTTCGAATACTGAAATAGCAGGACATCAATTTAATAATCATTACTTAGCATATTGAAATTCAAAACTGTCTTCACTTTTTTGAAAGAAAAAAAATAAAACATTTTCCCGTTAATAATTTTTTGAAAATCATATGTTTCTAACATCAAAAGTACAACAAAAGTAACTACTTTTTGAAACTTTTTTTAATATAAATATTCCTATAATCATAAGAAATTGACAATTTGCTTTGAAAAGTAAGAAAATTAATTATCTTTTAGAGTTTTTCTATTAGAGTTTTTTTGCTAAGTATTGCATTCATAAAGTTTTGTCAAATTAGGACATGATCTGAGAACAGTGAGATTTTGAATTGTTTAGAAAAATTGGAGCATCACCGTTTTTTCTTCAAATGAAACTGAACACCATATTTCAGCCATATCATACAGTGAAAAACATTTTACACCTTGTATTTTATAGGTTTCAAGGTGAATTCACAGCTTGGCTAAAAATTGCTTGTACCTCGGCTTATTTTTCATTTGTTAAAGAAAAAAGCCTAAACATCAAATGAACTACAAAAAGTTTGAGTTGTCACAAAAAAATTGAGTTCCAATTTTCTTTTATTCAATTTTTGTGAATAAAAATCAAATGGCTCTCGATGCCGAAACATGATGCCTTAAAAATTTCAAGGATAATTATTTTCAACGATATAAGAATTGCTAATATTAATCAAAATAACACAAAAATGGCCAAAGCTCTGAATGCAGACGAAAATTTGCGAAATGCTGGGGGGCATAATTGATGTACAGTTTTGAGCTTCTTTAGATTTGTCTATAAGTCAAAATGCAATAAAAATCTACCTGTTGGTCTTTTTGAGCTGTTTAATTTTTTCCAATAAATCGCTCCTCGTTTTTTCCACAATTATTGAAAAAAAATGAGAGAATTTTTATGCTAGCCCCACTTTTTTTGTTCAGGCATTTTTTAATTTATTTTTAGGGCATCCCAGGCTAGCATACGGGGTAATATTTTGAAGGACTCTGCGTTTAGATTTTAACTATGACTAAATGTTTGAAATTTTGCTTTGTTGAAAAAAAAACCAATTTCTACCCCCAATTTCAGACTATTTAGCCTAATTTGTGTGTTAGCCTAATTCAGACTATTTAGCCTAATTTGTCTGCTGTTTTTTGTGTTATCCCCTTGTCAAAACGAGACCTCAACACCATTCTTAAATTAAAACAAAATTTTGATTCCATCAGTGCTTAGTTTTAACTGATTGAACCATTCTTTAGTATTGGGACTTTTTTTGACTTCAAAAACCAATTGTTTTGAGAAACTGTCGACATTATTAAATTTTAAGTCTTGCCTGACTAGCCTTAGTTACAACAATTCAGACTGAGAAGAAGCTGTTTGTCATATCAAAAGAACGTCAGTTGCATTTACTCACTTGGCGATTACCTGCTTAGAAATAGCACGCTTTTCAAAACAGAACATTTTACGTTTTAAACTCTGTTGTGTCATTTTTCTCTATATCTTGCGCCACCTATTCTGGAAAACCAAATCTCAATTGCTATTTTTTGCCAGCTGTTTAGCTCTCCATAGTATTTTTGTTAGAAATTTTTTATCATTTGTTGTGGGTGCATTATTACGGTGCATTATCTCTTTCTTAACTTGATTTTTGAAAACTTGAAAACCACAGGTTTCAAACTCTGAATTGAACCTTTCTTTCTTACTTTTGTTAATCCATCTGCTTTATCGTTAGCATAACACGCCAAAAGTAATGAAATCAATAAAATAGTAAGAAATCCATCTTGATGAAGTTTTTTTTTTTGCTTCAATTGTATCTCAGGACTTCTCCGTGTTTTGTTTGTAAATTTCTGAACTAAATTGATTCGTATAACCTATTTTAATCGCTTGTTTATACAACTGACTAAATTCATTTTCACATGTACAATCTTGTTTTTCCTTCGTTTCACCAAAACAATGTCTAGGGGACATTGTAGGAAAAAACTTGAGAAAAATTCATAAAATTTTGTCCTTTTTTTATATAAGCCAGAGAATAAAAAAATTGATAATTATTTTGAACTATTTCTTTTGGTCTCCACTATTCCGTTTCTCTGAAACAAAGTGCTACAGCTACGAATAGCCTGAATAAAGACGGGTTTCACTGAGTAGGCGTGACGAAGAGCTGCTGTTTCCATAATGATTTTTCGGTTCGTTTTCGACAATCTAGATAAAAACATAAAAACATTGTTGTTTTATTAAAACTTTTTAAGCTTCTGGAACCACATTTATTTTACAGAAAAGTTCTTGCTGAGAAAAATAGAGTGTATGAAAAACACCTAACTTTGAATAAGAAGTCATCAATGACTTTAGTATGTACAAAAATTCGTAATTCCTCAAAGAGATTTAGATAAAAACTGATGAATGTGAATTGAAAACATATACAATTGAAACGCATTCAAACTTAAAATTTGGATGTTTAGTTGATACACGTTTTAGGAGAATTCTTTTATTATTGTTTGTCATGATTTAAGTGCAACTATAAATTTCGTAATTGAAGGTTACTCACTCAGTTTTTTTTGGTTACTCTGAAAACTCAAAAATTTCTCCTGTTTTTTTCTTTTTCAAATTTCAGCTAAACAACTTAAGCATTTTCCGTAGCTTGACGAAAACGGTGCTTGTTGCTTAAACAAACGTTTCTGAAACATCTTTTTCTTTATATTGATTTGATATATTATGCTTCAAGTGTGAATGTGGGAACATTCTGTGCCCCTCACAGAACAAGCGAGCCTTCTTTTTTGTCTCTTGCCTAGATTTTTTTTAAATTGATTTTTTGATACTTTTTGCTGTTCTTATTAGTGCGCTGTTGCTCTATTAAAACTTTAAAACTAAATTCGGTATGCTAAAAAGTTCTTTATTGCCTTATAAACTAATATAATGGGTATTTCCCAGGATGAGGCCCCCAACCGAATACAGCTCTGATCAGAGCAACTTGGGCCGCGGAAATTTGGGATCGTATCTAAAGTGGGTTGCGCATCTAACCCTGGTTTAGCATTGGGTAAAATGTGGAAACCAGATGAGATATTATGCTGTATATACTAAGGCGTTGTTTTGTTAATATTTCAAGGGGTGGTGTTTCAGGTATGAACTACCTGTCGATCACAATAATTCTGGTCTCGTGCATCCTACTCGTGATGTCACTCGTCTCACTTCTATTCGTCATATACCAAATTAACACAAAACGAACACGCGAACTGGTCAGAGCACGGGAAAGAGCTCTCATGTCAGCCCATTACACCAATCAAAATAACAGCAACAACAACAATCAAACGAAGAACGGTGTCAACAAAAACAAGCAATTGGCGGGCACTGACCCTGATTTGGGTCGGTTCAACAAAGGATTTGCAAATGATGCTCTTTTCATGATAGACACCAAAATGTAATTAACTCTCCGTAATTTAATCGAAATAATTACTGAACCCAACTCAACCCGGCCAGGGAGGCGTTTTTGCTTCTTATGGTCATATACTAGAGGGTATGGGTTGCGAAGGTCGTACTCCTAGTATCTGCTATTTTTCTAAGCCTGATAAGTCTCATAAAAAATTTATTGATCTAAGTAAGTAAATTTGACTAATTGATCTAGTTATAAGTTTTATATAATCTTTATAGAAATCTAACATAGATAAATTTACAAGTAAAGTTATGAGGTTATAAGAGTTAAAACTTAAAGTTATAAAAGTTAACTTATAAAAAGGAGAAGGTCGGGAAAGTTAGTAAAAACTTTACTAACTTGAATTATTATCAGTAACTTTATCCTTTATTGAATAAAGTTCTGATTTGGATAATATCTCTAACTATTCGTTATTCGATATAGTTGAGAAAGAGTTTGGCAATTCCGATTTGAATTACTTTTATTTTGAGATTATTTTCTCAATTTGGAGATATTAAATTCTCAGTTTCTCTGAGTTGTTAATTCTTAATTTCTCAAAGTTGTGCTTTTTTTCTTTGCTATATATATATAGTTCTCAGAACGGGATAATTCCCGTCCTGCTGGCTGGACGGTAAAATGTCCGTTTGGCTGAACGAACATTTTACGCAATATGAATGGTTCAGCTAATTGCATCATTCTATTTTTAGAATGATGTAATTTGAATACTTAGCTTAGTTAAGCTAAGTATTCAACATAAGTATTACTTTAGTACATCCCGACAAGGTTCCTAGTGGGGGTGAAATGAAAATCATAGCATCAAAAAAAGGTACACATTAAAATAAAAAATTTTTTACAGATATAAATGTTAAGGTTTACAGATTTTAGATAAAAACAAGTTTTTGCTTCCTCTCCCCAGCTCAAAGAGGCGAAAAATGTTCGTTGCCTCGAAAGTCTCCATTACGATAGTCACGTAGTTCTCGCAGCAGGCTGTCGTTGCGCTGCTGGAGTTGAAAGTTTTGTACCTTTCTTTTAGAAAACTCTGCTCGAGGTTACGGATGTAACTGTCTTCAGAGTTTTCTAAATTACCAGTGAGAAGATAGAACGGGACTGACAAATTTTGTTTGTCAATCCCTAGGTTCATTGCGCGATAAGTTTTAGTTTTGGGGTTGTAGGACACGAGTTTATACAGGTTAGCATGATTCTGGAGCTTATAATTCAAGCTCATGTCATACTTCGGATGCCCTTTGAAGCTGGGGTTGCACACAAGCTGCTCTGCTTTCATTTGTCGATTGATTTTGTCTTGCATTGTTAGGGTTTTGGGCAGGACTGCTGCCAATGGTGGTTGAAATTGCGATGGTCCTGGTTGTGGTTGTTCAGATGGTTGTTCTTGTTGCTCATGCAATTGCGGTTCCACAGTTGTTAGTAGATACTGCTCCACAATATCGGTTGGGAGTTCCAATGGAGGCTGGTCGTCTAAGAGTTCCTCAAATGCTGGTAGAAGAAAGTCGTTGTCATCAAGTGCTGTATTCTAAAAATTTTTTTACAAAAGGTTATTTATAGTTGTAATTAATTAGATTTAATTACACTGGAGAGGTGGGGAAATCATCATTGCAAGATTGATTTTCTCTCTCTTGTCTAATTGCCTGTAGCTCACTTTGTATAGGAGGGTATATGTTTATAGTCGGCTCTTTATAAGTTGGGGCTTGTACTAAATGTTCTGAGTCGTCTCTTTCTTCAGTAGGACGAAATACCGAAGTTACTATGGACTGGAAAAGTATATTAAAAGTGGCTGATAATATTACTTTGCCAAAACTCACTGAGGCTCCTGTAAATTTGTGTATTTGTAGTGCTCGAATATTGCAAACTACAATATCGATTATAAATTTCACAAAAAGGAATTCAGCGAAAGTAATTCCGCATTGCTCCAAATAATAGTGTACTCGGCAGAAGGCTTTTATATACCGGTTGTGTAAGAAATGTGAAAAGATTAGAGAATCTATATAAATTGTTTTTGTAGTATAGTAGTTGCTAAAACCACTAGGCTGGCTTTTATTATTATGAATCTCAACTAATTCACGAGAAAACTCTTGCGCTGCGTCTTTCATTTCGGAATTTAAAGTTACATCGTTCCAAAATGAAATCATGTCTTCTTTGACATGAAAAGAAACTTCCTGTCCGTTTTTAAATTTCATTGAAACCATTTGGTGTTTATGATTGCTGGGTGCAAATGATGCTGGCAGAGTGACTTGTGTTATACTTGGAGTTAATTCGATCCAAGAGTTATCATTTTCAATATCTAGTTGAAAAAGATTTTTTTTGTTTGTTGTTACATGGTTGTTGTTTAGCAGTAGTGAAAGTTTGTCTGCTAACTGGATCGATAAAGCGAACTTTATTTTATATAACGCAGGTATTCTATCATAACAAGTATCCATTACTTGTGAAGGCGAATAAAATTTTGGACAGTGATAGAGCCAGGCTACATTGCCATTTGTCTCTAAAAACATTGATCTGTTATTAGTTAACAGAAAACCAGCCAGCTTAGGGCTGAAACGCGAATATGCAAGTTGTGTATTTTTTAGTGAACGTTCTAGTTCACAAATTTGTTGTATAGTATTTATTTCAGAGAGTTGTAGCCTTCGGAAATTAGTGTATTGATAATAGTTCTGGAGATGTTCTCAGTTCGGGAGATGTTAAGCGAACTTATTGAACTGTTCGGAAGTTTAGTAATTCTATTTATAGTAGGTAGAGGTTCGAGTGCCTCTCCTGTATTCCTATTAAATCTGCCTGTAAATTCAACATACAGTGTGTCGTATGGTGACGGATAAACTATATTATTGCTATTGCAAAGTGATTGAAGCTTATTGTACACTTGAAATAGAAAGCTTTGTTCTTTCTCTGATTCTTTAGAGATATAATAATTATCTCCTATTTTTATCACTTTGCCTTCAAATTGTTCTCTTACAGCGAACAAGCAATTATCTTGTTTCTCCCAGCTATAAGCATGGGGGTCGGTTGAAGTACTTTGACAACCGCCTTCTGATAATGTGCAAGGCAGGGGAATATTTTGCCAGTTATTTACTGAAGCTCCCCGCAGGTTAACATTTAAAGTTGTATCCTGCATATATGTTTCAAACGTATCGTGAATTATCCAGCCAGAATCCTCACTTTCGTTTGGATTTTCTCCAATAATGGGACCGGAATTTTTTATGTAAGTTGTTCTTACATTTAGTTTAATCGGAACTTCTTTTCCGTTAATACTTAACTTATTAGTTAATCTAGCCTGTCTACACTGTTCTGGAGTTAAATCTACGTCTGTGGTAATTGTGCTACGTTTTGCATCAATTCCACTAGCGTCGAAAAGGCCGCAATACCACCTAATGCTTTGGTGGCTTGCTCTACACATAGTAGCTTCTAATTTTCTACTAAAGAAACGGTTGAAAATTTGTCCCTTGACTTTTGAAATTTCAACATTTTGCGGTTCAATTTTACAAGGAGCGACTTTGCTTAGTGAGTACATTTTGTTAGAGTCCATAAGTGAACAATCGTAGTGAGCGACTTTTAATGATGTTGCAGTTTTAGCATACAATTGATGGTGAGCGGCGTTTAGATTTGTTAAAATTTCGGTATTTGGTTTCTCACAATTTGCATGATGGATATATAAAATGAAAGTTGTCGTCACAAATAATTTTGTGATATTATCAATATGTTTGTTTTTGCAAAACAGACGAAACAGCACAGGAAAGAGCGAAAGATTTACCTCAGGGAAATTTCTTCTGGGGTTCTCGGTTTCAATAACCTCTCCCTCCTCGGGGAACAGAGATTCAATTTCTGAATTCATTTTTAAAAATGAATTGTGGAGTATTTGTAGATGAGTGTGTAGATGTGGGTTGTATACGAGAGATTCAGAAGAATGAATCGCTTCAGTTTGGTTGAGAATTTATAGTTCTCCCAATGGCAATTAGGCCGTCCGTGCGGATGCCAAAATACTGAGCCCTGATTGGCTAATTGTTCCAACGGCATTTTGTCATTTTGTTGGTTAGTATATTTACATAAATTATTGAGAGCGGATTATTATCCGTGCACCTGGCGGAATACTCAATTCTGATTGGTTGAGTGAGGGTTGTCCGTGAAGACAGAGTGAAGGGAAAGTTTAACTGGTTGGGGTATATTTCTATTCCTGTATAAATAGAGAAATTTTCTGAGTGTAATTCTAGTCTAACGTCGAATAATAATGAACAGAACTGTTTTAAATTTGTTTAAAGAGGGAATTATTCTGCCTTCGAACACTTAGATTTGGAGTTGGATGCCAGAGAGATGAAATTTTTCCTCTCTGAGCAGTATATATCAACTCAAATTATCCTCTCTGAAGAGGTGTTTTATTCTCTGCGGATTGCGCAGGAATATTGTATCAATAATAAAGGGAAAAATTTACTAAAATATGCTAAGATATGTCCTGCTACAGTGCAGTACCTCAAATGTTGGTTGTGGGAAGAGGTAAATTTTCGGAGTTACAATCGTTTTTTGGGAATATAGTGGGGTATAATACAAAAAAGTTTTTGAATTTTTAGTTCGAGCGTAAGCTAACAGCACCCAACCCTGAATACCATGAAGAAATGATGAACTATGTGTTCGAGTTTTGGCGAGTGTGGTGGACCCCTGAGACAGCAAGAGCTGCTCAGCGACTGTACGGGTTGGCTGTTGTTCTGGGGTGCGGGCTTCTCTTTAGAGATTTTACTCTTACCCGAGAATACATTAAACTAATTAAAGTTGCTAGAGCTCGATTGTTTTAAATTTTGTAATTTTTGGTTTAAATTTTTTTATAATTTGTATATCTATTTTTTGTAATTTCGGATATTTTAATAACAAATTTTTATAAAAAGAATTATTTCTTTTGAACTTTTGGAATTAAATCTGATGGAAATGTATTACCATAGCGTTTAGGTTCAGTCCGTGTTCTCTGCGGTCTGACATCAGAATAAATTGGGTTAGGATTAGTTTTTATTTTTACTGGGAGGGGGGTTGAACTAATGATAGGGCTAAATGTATGGGAATTGGACGTAGTACTTTGTGAACTACTTTGGGGGCTAAACAAATTTCTGATATGTAGTGTGCTATCATTTCTATTTGTTTTGTATGGGCTGTTAGGCGCACTCCGGCACGTGTTAACAGTAGTTGAGTATTCAACTGGTTGCGTTGATGTTATTTGCTCAACTTGATTATTTGCGTTGTTAATAATAGGCCACGGCATATATTCCGGGTTATCAATTGTTTGATGATTGAATCTGTTTATTGAGTACTGGTTGAACCTATCATAGTAGGCCTGTGAATCATCATAGTTAGTACTATAGTCCTGTACTAACTTGTCTATTTCCTGTTCTTTAGGAAAATACTCTACTAAGTGATTTCTATGCACTACTTTCTTTTGTTCAGTTGTGTCGTGAACAATTTCATACGTAGTGTTAGTAATTTGTTTAGTAACAGTGTAGGGTCCAGAGCGTAACTCTAATAGCTTTTTGGATTTCAATAATCCTTTAGCGTGATTCTCCAGTAAAACTTTACGACCTATTTTGATTGGTTTACCCAATTTAAATCTATTTCTATACTCGTGTGCTTTGTTTGTAATTTGCCTACAGCGAGTATATGTTTTACTATATATATTTTTGAATTCGTTCTCGCGTTGTAGTATAGTACTAGACAATCGATTTTGTAATAGCTTGTCTACCTTCTCTTTTTACAAGAATTTTCACAGTGAGTATGTAAGGGAAGGTCTTTACAATACTCTGAAATACAATTTCGTCTATTATCCCGTAGTAAGCCTAGCTTAAGGGAAATTGGAATTTGCGATTTAATACCGAATATTGTCTCGTACGGAGTATATCCTGTACTGTAATTTATTGCAGTATTATGTGCAAAGGCAAATTTTTTAGTAAGGCTGTCCCAGTTCGACCTGGTGTCGTTAATAAAACTGCGCAAATAATTTGCTAAGTTTTTATTTTGTACTTCAACCTTGCCATTTGTCCAAGGTGAGTATGAGGTCCGTGGTTTTAAGGTAATTCCAAATTCGTGCGTCCAGTGCACAAAATCATTACTCAAAAATGCAGTACCGTTGTCATGTACTATTTGTTGGGGAATTCCGAATCGAGTAATATATTTTTCTATTAACTTTACAGTTTCTGGTGCATCAGCGGTTTTTGATGGATACACTTATATAAAGCGAGAGAAGCTATCTACTATAACTAGACAAAATTTCTTCTGGTTACTACAAGGCCTAAATGGGCCCTTGTGGTCTATGTGTATAGTATGAAATGGGGTTGTTTCTAATTCTCCTCACTGTTCTAAGGGTGCCTCGTTTAGGTCATGTCTTTGTGGTTTATTCTTCTGACAATCTAAGCAATCATGTATTAGCATTGTAACCCATTTGTACATTCCGGGCCAGTAAAAAATCTACTAATCTACTAATGTTGTTAAATGTACATGCGTCTCCACGATACCCACTTAGCGGATCATTATGTGCTAACTCAAAACACTTCATAAACAGCGATAGTGGAACACATATTTTTGTATCGTATAAACCGTTCTCGTCTGGCTTATTGTAGCATAGTAAGTCATATTGTTCCTCGAGTAGTAGAATGTTAAATATATTTTTGTATGCACGTAGTCCTTTACAATGCTTAATTGTCCTAGTGTTCGGCCGTTCTTTGCCTGCCTTTAGCCATTGGCGAACGGTTTGTAAAAACGGATCATTTATTTGTTCGCGCAGAATTGTATCTGTGTCTAGTTGAGCTGGTTTAGTAAGCTCTGTTAATTTTTGTAGTAAGTCTTTACAAGATATTTTAACTACTTCTGTATGTAGAGTTGTCGGTTCTACAATGTCACACTTATGCGTGCGTTGCTGGTACTCTTCTTTCGCTTGTTCTAGTTCTTGTTTTAAGGATATATCTACATTTCCTTTTTGTAATTCTAACCAGTCTTCGTCGTCAAGACCGTCGTCTACTGCATGTACCTCTTCGAGTATTTCTTCATATGTATGATCGCTAAGGCTCTCTGTAGATACATTTTCCGAAAACGTTTTTCTGATTTGATTTATTTGTCGTCCATATCTGAACGAGTCGGCAATTTTGTATATTGCACTACGTGTTTGCTCTATATCGTCACTTGCATCGTTAATACTAAAATCTTCGTCGGTTATTTTTAGTACTTTCTTTTTTTGTCCGGGTATATGTGCAATTACCGGATAGCTAGTATTTGGGGGTGCTTTCTTTTCGTCACAGTGTAGTATTGAATACTTTATCGATTTATAATCCGACGTGTAGAAGCAAATCTCCTTTGGGACTGTTTTGTGTTCAATTTGAAACTTTCTCGCTTCTTCTTGCGGGACTTGTCTACTAAGTAACTCGGGGAAAGCAAGGTTTTTACCTTCAGTGTATATTATCTTTAGATTCTGAAATTTAGTAAGCACGACTTGATACTTAAAGAATCTATGTGATAATTGTCCGCGGCGAGACCAGAGGAATAGTATAGGTCTGTGATCGCAAAATAGATATATTGGATAGGGGGAGCCTATAATGTAGAACTCGTAAATTTGTAATGCTGATATTTTTCCGCACAGTTCTCTATGCTGTGGGGACATTTTCTGCTCTGCTTTATCAAATACACGGGAGTTTGCAGAAACAATTTGTTTCCCTTCGGGGAACTGTTGTACTAATATACTACCAGTTCCTAAGTTGGAAGATTCAGCATGTATATGAAAGGGGTATTTTGGGCTGGGGATAGCGACGGAAATATTGTGTGCAAATTTGGCTTTCAGTTTATCCAATACTTGTTGGAGGCTATCCAGCCATACAAAATTTGTTTCATTTTTAACTAAACCATATAGCGGTTTTGCGTCAATATGATAGTTTATAACATAATTTGCATAAAATCCCATCGCCCCTAATACGCTGAGAACATTTGTTTTCGATTCTGGCGTTTTTAAGATTTGTATATCGGCAATGCGCGAAGTGATTGGGCTAAGTGTCCCTTTCGATATTACATGCCCGAGGAATTTCACTTTTCGTAAGAAGAACTTTGTTTTATTCGGCGCAGCTTTCAAGTTTGCTTTACGCAGTAGTGCTTGATATTCACGGATTACTGTAAACCTTTCCTGTTTATCTTGTGCTTGTAGTAGTGTATCGTCAAAATAAGTGATAGCTTGCTTTTTCTTTATTAGCGGTCCAAATGCATAACGCATAAGGTTACTAAAGAAGTTCGGAAGGGGCTTTAAGCCGTAAAATCCGACTTGATGGGTATATTGACGTCCACCTACAATAAAACTAGTTAATTTCTGAGTTTCTTCTGTAAGGGGCACTTGATTATAAGCGCACGACAAATCACTACTTGTAAAATATGCTCCATTTACTCGTGTCATCAGAACTTGTAGTGGCTCGAGCGGCCAACTTGAGTTACTTGTATCTGTAATTGAGTTGAGGTAGCGAGCATCAATTACAAGTTTTACATAGTCGTTCTTAGGCAGTATAATAATTGGATTTACAAACCAGCTATTTAAATCGTCGTGCTCATTTAGCTCGCGTATTATTCCGGCTTGTATTAATTCGTCCATTAATGCCTCTAACTTGTCACGCAGATGTAGGGGGACTTTGCTTGGACGTTGTTTTTTAAATTCGCAATCTTTTTTAAGGGGTATATGAAATTTCTATTTCTTGCGGCCGATATCATACTTGTGGTGGGAGTATACATCCTCATCATCTAGAAGAACTTCTAGAAGTGCTCTGAATTCATCGTCCGTTAAATCACTCTGTGTGAAATCAAACTTTTTAAGATACTCGATATAGTGTGCATAGTTTTTACTTGCATCTTTTGGTCGTGTATCGAGTCCTTCTTGAACAACTTCATGAATAATGAAGTGGTTTTGTTCAGTTGTTCTGAACTTGGGAAACTGTTCAGTATTATTGGGCTTGCATAAGGCTTTTGCATCATTTGAGAAGTCAGTTGCTATTTCAGCATCATTTTTGGATTTGTTCACAATTTCATCGCCTACAATTCCGAATATCTCTTCGATGCTTTCATCTGTGTATTGTGCAGAGGATGGCATTTGATTAATTTCGGCTTTACTCACATAAACATATATTTTAATTCCCGAAGAATTGAATACATTGTATAGCAATGCAGATATCTCAGACCAGTCCATTTTGTCTAATCCGCATGCGATTTTTGGCATAGCTATGCATCTAATGTTCTGCATTAGAAGTATATTGCGAAGTTCGAATAGTGCTGTTGTAATACTTTTGATAGTCGGCTTATTATTATATATTTTTTAGTTATTAGACTAAAGATTTGGTGTCCGAGGCTAGGAGCAATATATTGTAATACATTCTGGTTTATTGTATTTCCATCACGATCATTCACTTCTACTTGCCACTTACAATGTTCTCTCAAGTCGGGGAACTTTTTACACAACATGAGTGCAAAGCCTTTGCTCATAGCACAGTCCTTAGAAACTGTGTGTACAATAGCCATACTACTATTGAATATTGACTGTTCTTCGTGGTTAGTATAGTTTATGCAACTATCGGACTCGTTCGAATCAGCCTCTTGTACTGAGTTAACAACTGTACTAAGCTTGAAACAATTATCCAGTTCTTCATACTTATTTAATACTGAGTATGCGAACTCACTACAATCACGTATGTTGAGTTTGCGCGTATCACGACTTAATACTAGATCACATACAGCGGACCCGATAATACCTTTATGAGTGTAATAGGGTGATTTTTGTGGTTTTCTATTAGTATAGGTAATGTTTTCTCCTTTTGTGTACAGACTGTGTTAATAAACACTAGTTCTGTTTTCACTGTATTTTTGTGCGGCAGAAAGGAAGTGCCTTTGGGGTAACATAAATCAGTGTTTGGTGTTTGTACAAATAGGTTGATCTTGCCTGTATATAAAGGGGCTGGGACAAGACTATTGCTTCTATCTCCGATACTTGTGGATACTGGTTTTCGTTATTCAGTGTTCCATAACTGATTACTCCTGTGTGTTCTTTTAATTCTACAGCAGGAATATCGAAAAACAGAGCTTTAAAGAAATTATGACAGAAGTCAACACCAATCAGGTTAGACGTTCCTTCTTGTGTAACCCATACATTATAGTTCACTTCATACTTTCCGTCAGTATCGAAGCATGATGTTACTTTAGTATGGCCTAACATACGAATTTGTGATCCATTATAGGATTTTGTGATGTTTATGGCTGAGAAAATCCTCATGCTAGGGTTCAACTTTTGCATTTCCAGAAATGTAGGGTAGTTTATTATCGTACATGTCGAACGTGGGTCAATTAGATATTCAATTTCAAGTCCACTACTTTTATTTATGTCTCCGGTGTTGAAATAATACATATTTAGGTAAATCCTAGATTTTGGATTACTATTTGTATTAACTTTCGGAGACTTTAGAAGTTTAAAGGAAAGAAGTCTGTTATAGCATCGGTGTAAATATTCTGATCGTAATATTCTGTTTGTTGGTTTCGATCTTCTACCCAGTGAACAGAGTGGGACGAGCGGGGTTGTTGATCATAAAATCTACTGCTTGATGCTTGAGATTGATTATTATGCGCGTGGGGGGATAAAAACGTTGAAATTTTTGATTCTCACGTTCATAATATTGTCTGGCATCAATTTCATGCGGACTAAACTGGTTGTTTCGGGGGAACTTTTGTTCACAGGTTTTATTATTATTATTGTTATAGTGTTTATTTCCGTACCTGCGGTTGTCAAATCCACTGTTAGTATTATTTGGACGATTCTGGTTATTGAAATACGGCTTCCTGTTAGTTTTTTGTAGTCAGTACTGAAGGATGTCTTTTTCTCCTTTTCCTCAGTGAGTTCTCTTTTCATTTTTTTTAAATCCTTCATCAATCCTAAGTTTAGAGCAGTTAGAAATAGAATGCCCATGATTACGGCAATAGTTGCGTGTGTTATTCGGCCGTCCTTTTACATTGGGGTCTTTAAAAGACCCTGAGTTAATAGCGCTAACTTCGTTATTTCTTATTAGGCTAGTAAGCTCTTTAATTTGTGCTCCAAGACTACTAATTTTATCATTTGTTTGTTTTACTGTGCCGTCGGTGCTAACAGTAAATGTTAAGTCTTTAGTTATTAGGTGGTTTTGTATTTCGTCCCACGTTTTTTCCGGATTTTCTATCCTATATTCAAGCGCTTTGCGTTTTAATGAGGGGGCTGTAAACCTCTTATGGCAAAATCAATATACTTTTGTTCCCTTTGTCTCTGCTGCACTGTTCTTTCAGTGGCAATTTGGCCATGGTCAGTTAATCGTGCGGGTATTTTTTCAGGCCATCCTCTATCAACAGCATGCTTAATTCGGTGGAAATAATTTTTAATTAATTCCCCTTCTTGTCTGGTGGCACCTTCCACTTCTAGTCGATACTTAAATTGATCACGGCTATCAGTGAATCTATTTATGAAATCTCCTTTGATTTGGTCAAGATTTCTTGTGGGGTCTATAGTATTGGACCACTCTAATGCAGTCTCTGTCAGTAGTGATCCAAATAACGCCTTGCGTCTATTTTGGTGATTTGTTAATGCAGTGGGGTCTGTCGGTAACGTTGTACCGAAGGAGAAGTTTATTTTTTGTTCAACGGAGTTCCAGAAATCACTTGCATTTTGTCTAGGGTCATTTCCCGAGAAAGTGACAAGTGACGTATTAGAATGAGAGAGGGGAGTATCAATTAGTGTTCTTGTTACTGTAGTAGTGCTGCCTGATCCGGAACTTACAGTTGTTGTGCCTGTACTACCGGAGCCAGTTGAAGGAGCTGTACTACTCGGCGTTCCTCCTGAGGACATTATGTTAGAAATTTTCGTTATTTTATTTTTTTGCTTAGAAGATAGAATGTTTATGCGGGCCTCACTGGTCGCACCAGTTTATACTAGAGGGTATGGGTTGCGAAGGTTCAAACTTCTGACTTGATGGTCGTACTCCTAGTATATGCTATCTTTCTAAGCCTGATAAGTCTCATAAAAAATTTATTGATCTAAGTAAGTAAATTTGACTAATTGATCTAGTTATAAGTTTTATATAATCTTTATAGAAATCTAACATAGATAAATTTACAAGTAAAGTTATGAGGTTATAAGAGTTAAAACTTAAAGTTATAAAAGTTAACTTATAAAAAGGAGAAGGTCGGGAAAGTTAGTAAAAACTTTACTAACTTGAATTATTATCAGTAACTTTATCCTTTATTGAATAAAGTTCTGATTTGGATAATATCTCTAACTATTCGTTATTCGATATAGTTGAGAAAGAGTTTGGCAATTCCGATTTGAATTACTTTTATTTTGAGATTATTTTCTCAATTTGGAGATATTAAATTCTCAGTTTCTCTGAGTTGTTAATTCTTATTTTCTCAAAGTTGTGCTTTTTTATTTGCTATATATAGTTCTCAGAACGGGTTAATTCCCGTCCTGCTGGCTGGACGGTAAAATGTCCGTTTGGCTGAACGGACATTTTACGCAATATGAATGGTTCAGCTAATTGCATCATTCTATTTTTAGAATGATGTAATTTGAATACTTAGCTTAGTTAAGCTAAGTATTCATCATAAGTATTACTTTAGTACAGTCAGTTTGTCCGAATTATTATAAAAACCTCTGAGACATTAATAACAGCAATATATTGATTTATATGGAACAGGTTCTTCCATAAATTGACCAGCTTCATTGTAGAATAGTTGCGTGTTTTTTATTTGAACCCAAACATATAAATGGAATCATATATAAACATCACCATTACAATGTAATTACGGTAAGATTTTAAAGTTTATAGTTAGAATATCTTACGATAATACAAGTGTTACTCAAATGTGTTATGAATCCAATAAGCTGGTGAGGTTTATAAATGTGTGATTGAGGTATATACGCAAAGTTTATTTAAAGATTAACTGTTTCGCCTGATTTTTCAGCCACTCTATTTATGGACTATAAGTTTGATGGAATGTTTTTAATGAAAAAGCCCATGTTTACAGCTCCCATTTTGTTTCTATTTCAATAGCCTATAACACAACCAACAATAAATTGAAACATTTTTTCATACTGGCTTTAGCATTGTTGTTGTTCTCAACCATATGGAAACTTTTCATTTTTTCGGAGAAAATGAATGTAAAAATTATTTACAATCTAAGATATGGTTTTTCTACTTTGATACTAAGAGTTTTCTCAATTTTTTTTGTTTTTCGTCGTTGAGGTTCCTTTTCTTGTCTTGACGCATGAACGACAAGCCAGATATCACATTGTTGGCGTTTAAAAAGCAAGCATATTTGAACACATCAGTTTTTGATAAATAGATTATGGTTGTAAATGCTTCGAAACCGTCTTCTAGCACAATTTAACGAAATTTTCATTTTTGCCTTTATTTGTCGTTCTTTATTTAGTCGGAAGACAAATTCTGGATAATTGCAGACCGGTTTTCTTCTGAAGAACAGAGAAAGCTATTTACTGGTTTTAGTTGATAGCTAGTGATGACTTTGAGGTCAAATGTTTCTAAAAAATACAGCCGGTTTGCACTTGTTGTAGTTTTTTGTCTACTTGTTACCTAATCTCATCAAATACTAGTCGCATATCAAGTAATTGGTGTTAACGAAGGAAATAATTGAACATATCCAAGGTTTTCAGTGCATTGCTTATTGTTTTAATGGCGGCGATATCGGTGCAAAAAAACTATAATTTTGATTTTTTTTTCTATTTTTTGTTCTTTCTGTAGACTGGTGACATATTCTGAATAAGGACAGATCTCAAATGTTTTCTTTTGAAAAAAGAACGTATTTAATGATTTCAATTGACAGTTAAGGTTGTTAGGTCTTTGAATTTAATTGTTTTTACGAAAATTGAGAATATTTTAAATGTTATCTTGTTCTTTTTTAAAATATTACTTAGTCTCATCTTTTAGAAGTCATATATCTCATTATTGGTTTTCAAAGGACTTGATTATATTTCAATTTATACATAATAGGCTATAATTTTAACAGCTTCGACGCCGTTTTCTTGTAATGTTTATGGAATGTTTGTGTTTCTCGTCTGAATTTGTCGTTTGTTTTTTTGTAGAATTACAACAAATTCTGGAAAATGACATACTCAATGTCTTTATATTGAGGCATGAATGAGCATAAACAATTTTTAAGATTTCAATTGATAGCTAATGGTTTTCATTTTTTGAAATTATATGTTTTCAAAAAAACATGTACGTATTATTTAATCTTGCCGTTTTTGTGTTTTTGTTGATTTAAGTCTACTTGTTACTGAGTCTTATCACAGACTGATCTCATGATTTTTTAATGAAGTGCAAGGTATTTTGTTAAGTTTGAAATTTATTTGACGCTATTTTGATTTTGTTATCATGTAATTTTTTTTCCAAAAGAAGATATTGAGTTTTGGATGTAATGCTTGTTGTTGCTATTAGTGTTTGGTTTGCCTTGTCTCGTAGTCTTAATAATGGCAGTTCTCCTCGGCGTTATTTGCCTTTCTAAGAAACTTCAGTTTGAAGCAACTTTTTTTATTCAAACGCTAAACATTTTTGAGCAATGTGTGAGATTTTTTGAAATTTCTGTATATCTGCCTAATTTGGTATACAATTAAGCCGAAATTGTGGAACAGGGGATCGTGACATTATGTGCAAACGCACATTCCCGAGCTTTCTTGTTTATTTTGTGCTATCACAAGAACGAAATTTTAAAAAAAAATGTTCAATGTATTTCTTTATTCTAGTCCGTTTACTGCAGCTGCAACAAAACTAAAGCAATTTGTAAAACGTAAAAGTTACAATACAAAATCAAAGAAGTTTATACGACAGTTTAAAGGCAGATTTACAATCTTCATTAAAAGGGAGTGAGTTTTTGAAGAACAATATTCAATGCCAAAGTACAAGTTCATATTGAATGTTCCATATGATGAAGTTTGATTTACTGAGATGCGCAGCTTTGTTTGGAGATTTGCAGCTATAGTTGACAATCTCAGTTGGTCATCGAGAACTCTCAGTAGGATCCATATTCTGTGCACATCTGTATAAGTCACATCACAAAACAGATGTTTTATGAAGAAAAATGACAATTGCTTAAATAACACTGTTTTTTTAAATCAAGGGTTGTTAAAATAAAATCATAGTTCCATTTTCAAAAATAGTTGGGCGGATGACAGCAATTAGAAATCATTTCATTTTTCAATCTTCTTCCGTTCTCTTAGTATCGTTGACTTCTGAGGATTATCACTTTGATAATCAATGAAAACAATCAAATACGGATTGGACCATTTTGGTTGTCGTCCTTCAATAGTGTTCATAGCTGTAACAAGATAGTATTAAAAGTTCAAACAGGACAAACACGAGTTCAAGATGTCAGCAAATTTTCCTTTTTTCCGGGAGAACAAAAATTTCTGTGTTCCAAAATATTCCCTCATGATCCTTTGTTTTCATAATGTTCTACAATTAATGACTTTTCTAATGGTACTACTCTTATTGCTCTAGAATGCCTAAAGATTTTGATTTTTGGCTAGAGAAAAAGGCAGCTTCTAATATATTTCCCCAATTTCAAATGTAAGGTTGGAACGATGAGAAAACAAGCATTGAAACAGATTCACAGAAATCCATGAACAAAGTGAAAACATGATAGATATGATAACAATTTTAATTTTTGAAGATTTTGGGACCAGCTTTGAGAATCTGTGTTGAAACACCATCTCAACAACTAGAAAAACTTACGCTTATAAACTTCAGAGTGATCATTTTCGTACACTGGTATGCTGACGTTTTCATAACAGAAAGTCACTATTTGATATTATAATACAAATCATTGTCATCGTGCCTTACCCTACATGACTTTTTGAGACGCATCTAAGGTCAAGATAAATATACTTTTTTTCTAAAGAAGAGGAAGTGAGATTACTAACACGGTGTTGAATAAAACAAGATAAAAGAAGAAGTGGGAAAAAATCAGATATATATTTTTTCTCAGTGGAACGACTGATCAAAAGATCGAAAAGTCATCTAAATCAGTTAAATTATCTAAAATTTTTCAAAGCTATAGGAAAAAATATTGTGGAGACATGACTGTGACAGAGTTTTTTTTTGAATTACATTTATGGATTAACTCAGGTGTTGGATTACTTTCAGAGAACTTTAAAATTTGGATGAGAATGATGAAATGTTTTTTTTAAACAAAAGAATTATTTTTGGATTCAGAAATTGCAACGCAGGAGAAAAACTGGTAATAAGCTTCATAACAATTTTGAAAGTCTGATTTTTAATAAATCGGATTCTTAATAGTAAAAAATAAAGGACACTTTTTGAAAGCTACAGGTATTCTGTTGGTAGAATAACAAAAAGCTTATTTTGAGCCATGGAAACCATATACTTGCTTTTCCTGCAACTTAAAACTTTTAGCGAATTTAGCGAACAGGGTGCAAATAATAAATAAGCTGAATTCCAAACAACATTCGAATTTTTGCAAAACGTGAAATCAGGTATAAAAATACTTTTTTAAAATATACTTTTAAAAGAAATCAATAAAAAACTTGACACGCTCAAACAATCAATTACTTTGAAATAGCAGTTGATGGACAAAGGAAGCTTATTTACTCTGCTATTTAGAATGTGAGCAACTAGTTTAGATTGGTCAAAACTCTACAGTATATAGAAAATTTGATTAACAGAGAAAAACAATACAAATTGCAATTCATTGTGATTTTCGAAACCTTGGAAAATATATATAAACAAAAACTATCAGTTAAGTCCATTTCTCAAGAAGAAAAGTCAAATTGGTGAGACAAAAAACGGTCAGACAAGGAAGTTTCAGAAAAAAATGTCTAAAAATAGAACGCATGAAAGGACATGACTGAAAACAAATGACACAACCTTTGTTTGAGAGTAATTAGGACATTCAAAAGTCTTACAGAGGAACTCCAGCGAGAACCGTTAACAGTTCCCTACATAACAGTTCTTAACTAGAGTATTGTAGAGTAAAAAAACTCTATAAATCTACTTTTTGTTGATATTTTCTTGAGCGAAAATACACTGCTTCCAAAAGACATCACCTGACTTGGCGTCAAAGTCTTTTTTACGTCCTTTTAAGTGTGTATGTTAATTAGTTCTATCAACTAAATGTTTTATGTAGATACTTGAGAACAATTTATTATTCTTGGAAGATTTTGCAAGTTTATGCATTATCTTGCCTAATTTTCATGCAAGATCTTGCAAGATTAACAAAACTTTGCAACATTTTCTAGCAAGATTAACATCCTCTTGCAACATCTTGCAAGATCAACAACAGATTTCGCAGATTTTTTCGGTTCTTAACCACTAGGGTCTCGACTAGGGATTATTATTAACAATATTGCGGTTTAGGGCAGGCTATGTTTTTAATACAAGCAGTTATCGCTGTTGATTTTGTTTATTTCTACGAGCAAGCTAGTTTGTTAAAAAAAAAACATAAGTCAGTTTAAAGCTTTCAACTGCCATTGAGAAGGTATCGCAGCATCTACTACAGCTATATTGATATATATCTAATTTAGGGACTAGTTAAGGATGCAGTTTCGATACAGATTAACACTTGACCGATGATGAACAGTAAGAGACATGACAGTATAGAGTTGAAATAACTACAGTTAAAAGGGGAAACAATTACATGTTAGGCATTATGGGGACAGTAGAGGTCAAAAGAAGAACAAGACGTGATTAATCATCTCAACCAACGAGCTCACATATTTACCATTATGCAGTTATGATGCAGACACTTGTAGTGCACTGGCTACTCGATGGTAGCATCTGAAAAGAAAAGAGATGCAAAAGTTAAACATTAAATTCTAGCACTTTTAACTATAGCACACAAATTTGCAGCAGTTTTAAACATCAAGGCTGAGGTGCAATGACCAAAATATAGTCAGCAACGGTTGTGCTTGACATTGTACCAAAAAAAATGGTAGGAAAGGCCATGAAAGTGTTCAGCCGATGTAAGAAAGGCCATTAACGCGGTAAAAGTTTTCAGCATTTTAGTGATGATCATATATAGATCAAAGAAAATTCAGAGGTGATGTTGCAATTATTATTATTATTGATCAACCCACAGATTACCTGCAGTAGAAATCAAATAAAAAAGATTTAATATAAGTTGGCGTCCATAAATATTTTTCAGCATTTTAAAAGCAAAAATCGCCCGGCACCAATCGAACTCTTCTTTTGTTTGTCTTTTCTAGTCAAACAATGCTTTCAAGAACTAATTGCTCGATAGAATTAATTAATATGGTAGAGTTAATTGCGCTTCCCTTTTCTAGCGCAGTTTTTGGGGTGCTTAGTTTATACTAAATTTACACTGATTGGGTCAGTGTTCAGCCGTTTTGCTTTTGCAATTATCTCACCTATCATGCATTCAACAGTTTCTGGTTTATTTCTAATATTATGATTTCTGTACACGGGTAAAACGAACCCCTCAAGCGTGCGCTAAACTAGGAAACTAAGAACAAGCAGACCGGACTAGAATTTTGTCAAAATGAGGAAACTAGTGACTAACGAGAACCTCTGTTTCGACCCACGATTCAAGTTCGCTTATGGCAAAACACGAATTCTCCTCTGTGAATTCTGTTGTAATCGAAAACTGAATGTTCTATCTTAGATCCATCTAAAGATATCTGATTAAAATATTTTAACTGGTCGCAGTCTAACCAAGTTGCGCTCGCATTTAACTGGTAATTCTCACAGTGTTTATCGACTAATCTTGTTTTGCTAATTTCTTTCTTTCCTTTACTTAAATAATTGTATTCACTGGGCAAATTAAATTTCAACTTAAGTTAGTTAAATTTAAGTTACCATAAACACAAACTGTTGCTTTTAAATAGACTTCCACTCTCTTCAATTCCACTTAAATTCAATTTCTTAAATTGGAACATACTTTCCACCCTTGCCAACTTTATCAGAGCCCTTGTTATACTTTCTGGTATATTCCAAACGCTCAAATTCTCTATATATTTCATAGCTTATTTTTTTTTCTCAGTTAAAAATTTCCTACTGAATTTCTCGCATCAGGTAAAACAGGCAGTTCTTTTTCATTTTCTTTGTTTCGCTAAAAACATTTCATCATGACCAACATTGTTTCCTCCCCAACTTAGCATTGGAAAAATTTACCGGTCTAGACCCATTGGGGGTTGCTCGACCAAACGGCGTACAACGCAAGGAAACGAGCACATTAGGCTCTATCTTACAAGGCCCGGTTTGAAACAGTTCGAGCTCGTCAGATTTGGGCAAAAAAAATGTCGCGTTTTTCAACAGATTCGCGGATAACAAAGATCTGTACCACAAGCGCATCGAAATTGAATATATTAAGCGACAGAAGAACAAAAGATTAAAAGCTATATTCATAGGGTTAATAGAGCAGTAGAAAATCGAACAAATGAACAGCAGAAATTTAAATTTTTTGTTAGCTAATTAGTTTAGATAATCAATAATCAATTCAAAAATCAGGCACTAAAAAATCAACCAACAGAGATCACAAAATTAATGAAAGAAAACACTGTGAATGCAAATTATGACCCCAACAAGCCTCGCAATAGACAAAATAATACACGTTTTTGTGCCTATTGTAAAAGATCAGGGCACCCGATTGCTTTTTTTGAGAGAGAAAAACATGACGAACAGAAAAGACAACCTCCCTGCTGCCGGGACAAAATTACTGATACCTACCAACGGTCTCCATCAAATGAATAAAATAGACAAAATATTCCTCAACAAAACTCAAAGACAGAGACCTTCACACAAATAATAATAAAAATAATAATTAAAACAGTGCTAGGCCTTTTTACAACCCTCCAAAAATTGATAAATCTCACATTTGCATTAACTTGTATAAGGGACCCGCCGGAGACAATAAAAAATATATAACGGTTATGAAGCTCAGTTTCTTGCAGACAGTGACGCAACTTGTTGCCTTCTAAATTACTATTCATACGAAAACTTTTGTAAAGAACAAAAAGTAAAAACCACCCCAACACATTCAACCACTATCGCAGTCGGTGGTGAACATCTCATAATACTGGGGTGCATTATTCTAAAATCATCTTTTGGTCATCGAAAGACAGTACGAAGTGGAACATAGAATTCTAATTTCTGAACAAAATGACGCGAAGCATAAGATATTAGAAATGGATTTCCTTCAACCATGCTCGAATAACCTTGATCTAACAATAGCAAAAATAGATTTAAAAATTTATCCAGGAGTTTCCGCCAAAATCCTTCACATTTCAGTCCAAAAATATTCCCTATACTGGGATGTTCAATCAAGTTTTTCTTGATAATCTTTTTGAGATTGCACCGTTAAGAACACGCATATGAACTGTACATTCGCCTCGTCATAAAATCCAAAAGGAATTTAGTTTGGTTCTAAGTGATAAAATTACGGCTCAGGGTATACACTCTTATATAAACTTTTCTGTTCGCAAGACTAAAAAGAGATTCCCGTAACGCTGAACACCCGAAAGTGGTTTTAACCAAAAGCTAAACGGGACATACAATCCGTAATCTTGATCACGACAAATCGTTCAGCACTCAGTTTTGACAATACTACTTTTATAGACCATTTTTAAAAAAAAATCAGATAGTAATCACTTGTTCCAGGTCACGAATTTCGTAATCCCATCAACAATTTTTGAACACAATAATAAAAAAGCAAGCTGGATAAAAACTAGTCCAGGCAGCGATAAAAAAACAAAACAACAACAGTTATCCGAAAACTATGAGCGCCGAACAGATTTAAGTGACAAACTAAAAAATCTGAAGCCAAAAGTTGAAAACAGCCCGAAGCCAAACGCCTTCATTACAATAAGGGATGAAAAAATGGAAAAAAATTATTATCAAAGTATCAGAAACCTGATAATTTCATTTGTCGACTTTACGTCGTACTCCTGGACACTCGAACCAGTGGTCGCTTTGTAAAATAGACTCAATGGTAATTATTTCACAACGAAAGATCTTTGGTCCGCATATAACCAGTTCAATTTGACTGAGGAAACACAAAGAATAAAGAGTTTTGTAATTGGCTCAAAACAAAACACTTCTAACGCCATTTTTATGGACTTTGTGGTTCGCCATTTTTTTAACGGAATAATAACTATTCTTCTTGGGCCCTTGATTAGAAACAACCAAGCAATTACATAAATTGCTGCTACTATCATGCTAGCTCAAATACAAAGTGGGATGTTTTATGTTACTATTCATTACCATGAACTGTTACAGAAATCTGAATTGAAAGTCCGGCCACAGAAAAATAATTTTTTCTTGCAATGAATGAAAAACCTTCACGTCGATAGTAAACCTTTTTACGACCTTTTACGTGATGTATTGTCTTTGAATTGAAACCAAAACATAAAAAATTATTCTGTGAAACCAGAAAAAATTTGAGTTCGGACAATGAACTAGCTATTCCTAACCCTAATAATCCTTTCCATGTTCATGTTGATTCACCCTCAATAGGAACAGATTCTATTCTTGTCAACAAACTTCACAATGGAAAAAGCATTACATACCTCCAGAGCATCTGATCAGTCTGAACAAAATTGTCAACAACAAACAGGGAGGTACATGGTAATGTGTCCGCTCCACAAACATATGAACACTATCTTCTAGGTTTGCGGCACCTCATTTATGTATATTGTGATCACAAACAAAAAAATTAATAGTGGAGGAGACGCGGAAAATTGTCTAAAAGTTTTTTAGACATCAAATTGTTACCACGCAATTTCAGAATCTAAAAGAGTTTAGACAAAAAAAAATTAGCTTTTACCGACATTTTGAGTAGAAATGTTAAACTCCTTGAACTATACAGATATCAAATTCAACATAAAAAATTCCAAAGGATACCAAATTTTGTGACAAAACTGGATTTGAGGAAAAATGCTTGATTGTTCATAACACTGAGCGAGGAAAAACAAACCACTTTTTCCTAATAATTAAAAAAAAGTGTTAATGGAGAAAAATGGGAATTTTATCGCAATCACATACTGATAATCATGAAACTGTGTGCTCCCTTTCTAACCCAAAAGAATCCTCCAGCTTAGAAAAATCAATAAACCACTATCGAAAAATCAAATTTCCGTGTGTAATAAAAAATATGGTGCTGAATCTGAGGAAGAACATCATTGCTCTCGTATTTCAGAAAACGATGACTCGGATGACAATTACAATTCAACATCACACTATAGTGACTCCTCTGAGCTTGACTCATTGGCAGAAAGCATTGAGTGCTCTGACCAAGATTTGTTTAACCAAACCGTCGAACTCCCAGATCAAACTCTTCATGAAGAGAAAACTTTCTGTAAGCATCAATTCGAAAAAAAGTTCAGAGAATTTCGTTACCCGAACAATCTGCAGACTCTGACTTTTTGCATAAAACTGACAGCGCAGAATTAAGAACGACACTTCTGGGTTTGCAAAAAAACAGATCTAAAAAAAGGTTATCATGCAAGAGCAGTCTTGAGTATTGTTTGGAAGGTCTTCCACAACAAGGACAAAAACAAGCTCAAAACAGCACAAAATCGGCAATCCAAATGTATAAGGGCTTACCTGAATCATTTCGAGTATCTTTGTCTAGTAGGAAAATTAATTTGTTTTAAAAAATATTTCCCAGATTTGCCGGATTTTAGTGTAAAAACTTGTGTGTCACTTTCACTAATTTGAAAGTTCTTGAGTTAAGTCACAGCAATTGTCACATTGGAAATTATGGTAACGAAAAATGTTACAAACATCCAACGTTTTTTTTGGCCCGGACTCTACAAATGGGTGCATGCTCTAAGTCAGGATTGTATAGATTGCCAAAAGAACCATCAAAAACTAAAAAAAGTAAACCAAGCACCATTGGAATTGCGGTATAAATCGATCCCCTTTCTTTTCCACATGGTTACCACTGACCACGAGGGTCCCTAAATCCGCCATCGTTCTAACTTTGGTATCCATCAAAATTTTGTCTGCGACAGCGATTTGGGTTTTATGAGCGAAGAACTTGCTAGTTGAACTCATGAATTATGATTAACACTTACCCCCGCACCTCTCATTCACCTTGGCGAACAGAAAAGTTGAAATTCACAACAAACATCTCGCAGCACATTTTCTAATTTTTTAGACAATTCAAAGAATCAATAGGCTGACTTGGGTAAAAAAAATTAGCTTTTTCACATAACACCAATGTAAACTGGTCTAACACCCTACGAAAAACAACAAATTCCACTTTCTCTAAAAATGCGTTTGCTGAGAAATTCCGAGCTAAGTTCCTCCTCAGCTTTTTTGTCAAGACCTTTCTTTACTTAGACACACTCAACAACAATCAGAGTACAAAAATAATGGCAGGCTGCTAAAGAACAAACTAACAACAAAAATTTTCGTTACAGGAAAATACTTTTAAACAAATTCAGAGAACAGCTTATCTGAGAAACTTTTCTGAAACCAACAAAACACGTACATTTAGGAACAAACATAAACTTGGAAAAGCGGTTGGCAGAAAAACTCTCCTCGAAAATCATTCTCTCTAAGAAAGAAAATAAGAAATACTGCACGAGCTACGTAGTCGACCATATGCTATCACAAAAAAATAACAAATTCAAACTATGAAGATTGAACTACCTGTTTAGATGCTGACGAAAATCACAGAGAGGGGTCCCGTTGGAACCATCTCACCAATAAAGTTCCAATTCAGTACAAAATAGTAGACCTGACTACTAAATACGGATTAATAAATGATGCTAGGAGATAATTTTATTGTTTGCATATGTCTCAGGTTGACAAACTAAATGCACCCTGAAATAAATCACTGTTCAAAATCGATTGGGATAGGTGGAATCTGTGCCTGTAGAATTATTAAATTTTCCGTCAACTACTGATTCCCTAGAAAATGAACCATAACTTTTCCAAAAATAACCCAATACATAGATTGCGGTTTTCCTGTTGTCACTTTTCCCCCTAGAATACTAACACCTTCACCAACTCCACTGCATAGACCAAGGGGTAGGACCTCGACACCATACCCAGATGTTAACCGCACTAATGTGTTGTCAATAAGCATTCCCGTGACAGTCGGACTTATATAATCCACATGCTTCAAATGCTTTTAAAAAATGCTTACGGAAATTTAACCTCGATATATCTTTTTAGCTCCTACCAGGAACACAATTTAAGATTGAAAGATAATTCTACGTGATAGATCCTTCTGCACAAATTGATAAAAACGGTTTAACAATAATTGTGGATTAAATCTGCCTGAGTTCTTTTATTTTCACAAATTCTGGCGACTTCATATATTTGCTTCATCAGATCAATTAAATCTTTATTATGTATGTTATTTTCTATTTTTTTCTCTCTTTCATTTCTTTTGTTTTGTTCAACTATATATACTCTGAATCTGATCCCCTTAAAATTTAACATTGTGAATGTTCACACCCATATGAAAATTGGATGTATGCTGTAAATAAAGTAGCTCTCTGATAACCTTTATGTAGCTGAGGTTTCTTTTACACTGTATCGAAGATCTCATCGAGTTTCACTCAACGGGACGTAGTGTCGCGTGAAAGTTGTCCTCTAAGGTTTGATTGCGGAATGAATTCACACTCCTCTATAACCAATACAGTAGTATTTACGATCTGATCATATCTCCGGAACAATATGCACTCGCTTCCAAAAAAAAATGAAATTGTTCTTAAGGAATTTGGCCACACATTAACGATTCCAATTAAGTTTAATGAAAAAATTCAGTCAAATTATAATCACGATCAAACTAGAGAAAAAGATAGTGTTACTGATTACGATGGAAGAGGCCATATTAAACACTACACATTCGCAACTTATATGCAACAAGTTGAATCAAAAGTAAATACTGACAACAAAAAGGTACAAAACCCCAATGGTTTTGTCCACCCGTGCAGCCTAATTGACGGTTGATGTGAATCCACATCCTTAGATCCCTTTGCCTACCCATGAACCAACCCAGCAATTGCCTTCTTTGTACTTTTCCAAAACAAAGCAAAAATAGTAAAATATCTTCTTGATTCCACGCCCACTTAATACTACATTGTGAGCGACGGAAATTCCGAAAAAAGCTGAAAGCGAAAAATTGTATGGTCGTGACGAAAACAGTGACAAGGTTGACATGAATTTTTGTATATATGACAATAAACGGGAGTTGTGTGCCAAAAAAAGAGAACTGTACCGCAAAAAAATTTGATTCTTTGTTTTTTTTATGTTTTGATATAAGTACGGGCAAACCAAATGTTATTCGTCAAGTAAAACTATAAGATGACTCTTGATCCAATTAACGTGGTTTCAATTACGGGATGTCTAAAGTTTCTTCTTATCTCGTTAAATTTGAAAAACCATAATCTCCACTGGATTTCTGTAAGAACAGATAAGATAAACAATGAGTTACATTTAGGCGTCAAATTCTCCTATCTTATGTAATTCAATGCAAAACAGTTGAGACATTCTGTAATGACTCCTTTACAAAACCAATGAGAGTTAGAGAGATACCAATTATTATGCTCGCTGTGCAAAACAAAAGACTAGCAGGTTATATGTTTACCGGGAACCGTTCAATATTCTTAGAAACCGATGGAAGCATAGGATGGCTATATAACTGTCGAAAGAAATTGTCCCCAGTTAAAGTTCTTGATCGTTGTTTTGATAGAATTCTAGTTTTTTATGAAGATCGTACTATATTTGTTGATACTATTACCCGTCAAAATTTTCCTATTGCTAATGAAATAAGGTGTTCTGAAGGTTATCAAAATGCCTTACAGCTTGATGTTGCTGATGAAAAATCTTGGTACCAGTTAAGGCCTGCTCCGATGCCTTTCTCCTCTCCTGCGGTTATGACACTGGTCATATAACACATTTTCCCACAAGACGGATGTACACATCTATGCAAATTAAACAATTTTGATCAAACATTATTCAAGATACCGTTTCAAAAAATATTCTTAAAAAATCACCCAAACTGTAATGACTAAAAAATATAAAAACTTTGATGATCAAAAGCGATATGATTTTGCTAGCTCAGTGAACTTTTATCGCGAGGTGTATCTCGATTCACTTCCATCTCCTACCATTTTTGTGATTCAGTTTATTGGCACCTTTGGAAAAATAGCCTATTGGTTTGAACGCTGTGGTGCCTATTTTGCTTGTTTCCTCCTCGTAAAATATTTATTGATATCTTAGTCACAATTCTTTGGGCTCTCGAAATCCATCGTTTGTCAAAGCAAACTGCAGATTTTTGGAAAATTCTCCTAGGAGCAACATTTAATCTTTTTGTTCTTTCTATTTTTACTTCTGTTTTTTCACTTAATGAAAACTATGAGAAGAAAGAGAGATCAGCTGAACACAGAATTGAGCTGAAAGGCGTAGAGTCACCTAAAAACAATTATTGTACACAAGCAGAAAACACTCAACCATTGCCCGCAGAACCTCCCAGAAGTAAACATTACCCCGATTTAGTTTTAGCCCCATATAAAAAAAGTGTACTTTTTTACTTTTTAGTTTTAAAAATTGCTACTGTATTATTCCTTTGTTTATGTTAAAAAAACAACAAACAAAACAAAAAACAATTTTTTTAGTGCCCATGGTGTCGCCACTTCCTATATTTTGCGACTTATTTGATAAATGGAGATTATTTGGGACAATGCTTCAAATACATTAATGTCTTCACCAATCAGTTTGATTTTAGAAAATACGGGATTGGCAAAGTCTTAGTTAATACAAACTTTAATTTGGATGCAGTTTTTCGATGAAGGTACATGAAAAGCAACAGTTCTACCAATAAAAGACCGAAAATGGACGGTAACTTTCTTATCACTCAAATAAATTAACCGAGAAGTAATGACAACTTTTATAATTTATTAAATTACTTGCAGCACGAGGAAAATATACCTAAGACCTTTATTTTGGGAATGTCAAAATGGGTCAAATTGGAATGTCAAATTGCTCCTCTAATGATTCCTCCTCTGATTGATCTTTGTTTTTTCGAGTTCTTCAAATGACGGTTATCCATCCGATTTTTTTGAAACTATTAATGAAATTACAATCTTAATCCATCAATACATTATAGCCCAAGTTAGATCTTTTTTCATACCCCGTTCACAAAACTTTATTTACCTCTATATTAGTGTTGTTTGGGAGCGGTATGACGTAATTCTTTACGAAAACGCCGATAACTGCCCAGAAGTTCTTGACTTTTTCATTAACGAGTCTAAAAAACACAAAAAACCAGCACATCGACTTTGACCCATTGGCAATTTTTACTCCTGTTTATTCTTTGAAGATGAAAATTGAGTTTGTGAATTGTCAAGCGGGAGTCATCTCATTTCATATTCCCTCATCCAGAAACATAATTCACTTAAAAAATGAAGTAAAACTTGATTTCTCCCTTCGTTTTGAAAAAAAATGAGACTGTACGAGTTTATTGCGAAATATTTTTGGATAAAGAACATGATACATTTGATACATTCGTATATCATCTTGAATCAAGAACTTCTGCTGAGGAAAAAGTCGACTTGGCTCCATACTTCCTCGAAGTTCTCTTTCAATGGATTTTTACCCATCTGCTACCTCTACTTCCCTCCCTTCATCCAAGTTATTTCTGCAGTTCTTAAATATCTTTGGGGAAGTCTCGTCCTATTTTATCACAAACTCAGAAAACCTCGTTCACCTCACATTATAAAAAGCCTGCCAACTGCATTACATTACGATGTCCTTGTTTGTCCAGAAAAGATTACATTTGATGTGTTAATAGAACATCCGAAAGCACCTCGACTGAAACAATTTTACTGGGATTTGACGTAAAATTAATCGCCTAACTTAAAACCATTGTGCACAATATTAGGATTCATCAACTTTATGAGTGAGATACTTTCAGAGATAAAACAGATCACGAATCGATTTTTTATTATCATCTTATTTTTTCTGTCTTCCTTTTTTATAAACATCCCGCCATTGTTGAATAAACTCCTCCCCCCTTTGTTCGTAAAACGTCCAAACTTCCCTTTTATCTTCATTAAATTTTACCAAAGGTGTGTGTTTGCTTTCTTCGTTTCAATAATAGCAATTAGATTGTACATTCATTTTTGCGTTGTTACAATCATAAACAGAACAATAACTTTCCCTGAGTCTCGATTCTGACATCTCAAAACAATCTGTTACACCTATGCTGGTTTCCTTTATTTTTTCTTGTATCAGGATTATCCATACATGCTTTAAAGTTAATACTTGTTCGTTTGCTAATAACTCTACAATTCCTATCAAAATTCAGCTACCGAACAATATATCTGTTTGCTACTTCCATTCTATATCTTTACTTCCTTTAATGTTATTTTGAGTTATTTTGCATTTGCAAACTCAATCTTTTATCAACTTGGAGAATTTCTTTACTCCAAAAATATCTTGAACTTTTACATCTATAACGAACGAGAAATTTGCTAACCTGCTGCTTTACTCAGAACAAGCTCAACGTACCTATTTATCAATAACCCATTTTTTGAAATTCTAAGTTTTGAAAGAACATTCAAAGAAAAACCGGAACCACAAGCTTTTCTCCTTGTTAAAGTTTGTTCCCAGTAAACATCCCTTAATCCCAGTTCAATTTACTTGAAATATTTTGTGTTGTGTTTGAACAACCCCAATTGAATTGTCTGCCCCATCATATGCAGTCAAATGCTCATATATCCAATAAATCTTCCTCCCAATGATTTTCATATTTCAGAATGCCTTAACCCACTTCGAAACATCGTTTGTTTTTGCACCAGAAGAAAATCATTTTTGCCCATTCATTATAGTTTACTTAGACTACTTGAATTCAATGAAAGAATATTTCATTTATGTTTTCCCTGATTCACCTTTTCAATTTGGGCTCTCTTTCGGTTACCACGCCCGACTTGTTCCCCCTTTCTTTAGATTACGTTTAAAACCTATTTGACTTCAGAATCATGTATTTTTGTCTTCACGGAAAATTTTAAAAAATAACACGAATCGAAAAGTCCTTCACGCACACTGTAAAAATTCCTCCCGATGATTTTAATTGATTACAGGTTCGGGGAACCTCCTTTCGTTGCTAACACAGCGGTTGTCTTCCCTGATAATCTAATTTGGGATTTTTTCCTTGCTATAGTTGACATTTATGATATACCCTCAATGATTCTTTTACTATATATATTTCTTTTTATTTAATATTTTTTTCTTTATTTTTTTATTCTTTATTTCTTATTATTTTACCTTGCTATAGTTAAATATTTTGATATACCCCAATATTTCATTATATCTTTTACCACTCATCAAAAAAAATCCTCCAGAAGATTTTTGACCACATAAAATGGAGATCAACAAAATTACTGATACTTGCCCCTACTGTCTTTCAAGCCCAATAAAGAACCCAATTATGATCACCTGGATCGAAAAAACAAATAAAGCATAATGCTTTCAAAAAGTGTGTTTTGTTGTCTTTCAATCATATAAGAACTCAAAATGACCCTGACGAAAAAAGCTTTTACACACTTCCTCCTTGCCCATTTTGTGAATCCACAAAGACGCGAATCGACCTGCATCCGTGCGAATTGTGCACTATGGGCCGCTATGAAAGTCTTGGTTTCCAGATGAAAAAGGATCCCCTTCTCGTAATTTCACTTGATCGTCAATTAGCTTACGTTTTGATACGCTTACTCTGCTTTACTATGCAAACATCTTAGAAATCAACACAAAAACTGGCCTTAATTCAGCCTATGTAGAAGAAAGAGTACCGATAGTTGCTTATTTGCAAGTAATGGTAGCTCGAAAAATGGAAAAAATATTTTTGTGGTTGTTGATGTTCAGGCACCAATCCTTCTCCTGCCCGTTATCATCACCCTGAGAACAGCTGTTCCCTTCTCGTTAATAGCGCTCAGGTTTTTCTGCCTATCGGCACAAGCATTACCGTGACAGAGTTACCTATGGTTGCTGGAAATGACTTCTTTCGATAATTTTTTTGTTTATATGGTTTCATTTTGGCCTACTTTAACTAAACAGTTGAAGTGAAAGAAAAAAAATTAGTTTCAGTTCTACTACGAAAAATTAAATTGCATTTTTGCCTTATTTAATTAGTTCTTTATTATAAGTTTCCTAACTCTTATTTTTGTTCAAACAGTGAATGTTCAAAGTTATGATTTTGAGACAATACATTGCCATTAAACTCTTTTATCCTGTTGCGAATTTAGATATCAACTTCCCTTTACAAACAAGAACGTTACACCTGCTGCTATTATTGCGAGTAGTCTCCTCAATATATGGTTGTGCTCCGTTAAGGCACAAAAAGATTGCATCTGGCGTGCCTGGAGTGCACTAACTGCACAAAAATTTTGTGCTCAATTTAAATGCCCGGAATGCAGGCTGCCCCTGTCGCAATTTCTTTTTGTCAGAACATGTAAACAGTGTTTTCAAGAGCAGCGGCATTTCCATAATGGAAGACATATGTCACTTCACACAAAATTTAACTTCTGCTGGGACTATTCCCATCTCAGGAAATAATTTGTGATTTGCCTACAGGAAGTAAACTTTACTGCGCCCTTTGCGTGAAGTTGTGTTCTCTATTACTGCAAGCTAAACTTTCTATTTTCTTCACTCTAGCTCTCTTTATTTAAATTTTTAGAGCACATTTCTTTTAATTTAATCTAAATTGAGCAAATGTAATGTTCAGTATTGATCTCTCTGAAATGTCTCTCTAGATGCATTGGAACGACGTCATCATCGCAGGTAAAATATTACAGGTATGTATAAGGTTACGTTAATACCAAAGAGGATTAGGCGGAAATGTTTTTAGTTAGAAAATGTTAAGACTCTTTTTTCTCTTTTAAATTCTTTTCAGCTGGAAGGAGGCATTATCTGAAAATACCAAAAGGGTTTTAAAAAGTTCTTCACAAATTTTAGAGTTTTTGAGATGCTGCCACAGAAAAAGCAAACGTTATTGACCTGTTTGAACCCGAAAACGATTTTGCCGGATTTTTAAACGAATGTCACACTCAGTAAAAGCCAGCATCGGCAATCTAAAGAGCTCGGCAAAATTATGGTCGACGGAAGTCAAATTCAGTAAACTCGTGCTCCGTTGTTTAAACGGAAAGGTCTTTCAGATCGGGAGATTATTCCCAAAAAATTGAACAGACGCCACCTCCAATTAAACGTGTCCTCCTCGATGACGGTTGAAGCCGTTCCCGAATGCTTACGTTGACAACAAAACTTCAAATTCAGCGGGAACGAGAGCATAGAATTAACCCCCACAACCCACTGTATATACGTACCTTAAGTTATAAGTTGGCCGCTAACGACTTACCATTTGTTGGAAGAGTTATCTTGAAAAACGAGAGTTTTGGCATCATCCTTGAGGGTGTTGCGAATGATTTCCAGCTAAGAAACGTACATTTACCTCACTGTTTTAAGGTTTGAAAAGATGACTCTCGTGATCCCTAAAAGCATTGTTTTTTGGTGCGACAAATAGAGAAACTCTACGGATATCGGTGTCATACGATGCTATTACTGCATTTGGCATTCCCACTGATGAGATCCCAGTCAGCGATTAGCAGCTTAGAACTTCCTTGTATGAAGCTGAAACAAATCTTAAGGTATTTATTTGAAATTTGATTATATATGGTTTCATTTTGGCCTAGTTTAACTAAGCAGTTGAAGTGAAAAAAAAAATTAGTTTCAGTTCTACTACGAAAAATTAAATTGCATTTTTGCCTTATTTAATTAATTCTTTATTATAAGTTTCCTAACTCTTATTTGTGTTCAAACAGTGAATGTTCAAAGTTAAGATTTTGAGACATTTCATTGCCATTAAACTCTTTTTATCCTGTTGCGACATTTAGATATCAACTTCCCTTTACAAACAAGAACGTTACACCTGCTGCTATTGTTGCGAGTAGTCTCCTCAAAATATGGTTGTGCTCCGTTGAGGCACAAAAAGATTGCATGTGGCGTGCCGGGAGTGCACTAGCTGCACAAAAATTTTGTGCTCAATTTAAATGCCCGGAATGCAGGCTTCCCCTGTCGGAACTTCTCTTTGTCAGAACATGTAAACAGTGTTTTCAAGAGAAGCGGCATTTCCATGATTAAACACATATGTCACTTCACCCCAAATTTAACTTCTGCTGGGACTATTCCCAGCTGAAGAAATAATTTGTGATTTGCCCACAGGAAGTAGACTTTACTGCGCCCTTTGCGTGAAGTTGTGTACTGCAAGCTAATCTTTCTATTTTCTTCACTCTAGCTCTCTTTATTTAAATTTTTAGAGGACATTTCTTTTAATTTATTCTAAATTGAGCAAATGTAATGTTCAGTATTGATCTCACTGAAATGTCTCTCTATGTGCATTGGAACGACGTCATCATCGCAGGTAATGTATTACAGGTAAGTATAAGGTTACGTTAATACCAAAGAGGATTAGGCGGAAATGTTTATAGTTAGAAAATGTTAAGACTCTTTTTTCTCTTTTAAATTCTTTTCAGCTGGAAGGAGGCATTATTTGAAAATACCAAAAGGTTTATAAAAAGTTGTGAACAATTTTTAGAGGTTTTGAGATGCTGCCACAGAAAAGGCAAACGTTATTCACCTGTTTGAACCCGAAAACGACTTTGCGGGATTTTTAAATGAATGTCACACTCAGTAAAAGCCAGCATCGGCAATCTAAAGAGCTCGGCAAAATCATGGTCGACGGAAGTCAAATTCAGTAAACTCGTGCTCCGTTGTTTAAACGGAAAGGTCTTTCAGATCGGGAGATTATTCCCAAAAAATTGAACAGACGCCACCTCCAACTAAACGTGTCCTCCTCGATGACGGTTGAAGCCGTTCCCGAATGCTTACGTTGACAACAAAACTTCAAATTCAGCGGGAAAGAGAGCATTGAATTAACCCCCACAACCCACTGTATATACGTACCTTAAGTTATAAGTTGGCCGCTAACGACTTAACATTTGTTGGAAGAGTTATCTTGAAAAACGAGAGTTTTGGCATCATCCTTGAGGGTGATTCGAATGATTTCCAGCTAAGAAATGTACATTTACCTCACCGTTTTAAGGTTTGAAAAGATGACTCTCGTGATCCCTAAAAGCATTGTTTTCTTTTGCGACAAATAGAGAAACTCTACGGACATCGGTGTCATACGATGCTATTACTGCATTTGGCATTCCCACTGATGAGATCCCAGTCAGCGATTAGCAGCTTAGAACCTCCTTGTATGAAGCAGAAACAAATCTTAAGGTATTTATTTGAAATTTGATTTTGTATGATTCCATTTTGGCCTACTTTAACTAAGCAGTTGAAGTGAAAGAAAAAAAATAGTTTCAGTTCAACTACAAAAATTAAATTGCTTTTTTGCCTTATTTAACTAGTTCTTTATTATAAGTTTCCTAACTCTTATTTGAGTGAATACTCAAAATTAAGATTTTGAGACATTTCATTGCCATTAAACTCTCTTATCCTGTTGGGACATTTAGATGGCAACTTCACTTTACAAACAAGAACATTACACCTGCTGCTATTGTTGCGAGTAGTCTCCTCAATATATGGTTGTGCTCCGTTGAGGCACAAAAAGATTGCATGCGGTGTGCCGGGAGTGCACTAGCTGCACAAAATTTTTGTGCTGAATTCAAACGCCCGGAAAGTAGGCTGCCCTTGTCAGAATTTCTCTTTTTCAGAACAAGTAAACAGTGTTTTCAAGAGAAGCGGCATTTCCATAATGGAAGGCATTTGTCACTTCACCCAAAATTTAACTTCTGCTGGGACTATTCCCAGCTGAAGAAATAATTTGTGATCTGCCTATAGGAAGTGGACTTTACTTCGCCCTTTGCGTGAAGTTGTATACTCTATTACTGGATGATAATCTTTCTATTTTCTTCGCTCTAGCTCTCTTTATTTAAAATTTAAGAGCACACTTCTTTTAATTTATTCTAAATTGAGCAAAGGTAATGTTCAGTATTGATCTCACTGAAATGTCTCTCTAGGTGCATTGGAACGACGTCATCATCGCAGTTAAATTATTACAGGTAAGTATAAGGTTGCGTTAAAACGAAAGAGGATTAAGCGGAAAGGTTTATAGTTAGAAAATGTTCATACTCTTTTTTCTCTTTTAAATTGTTTTCAACTGGAAGGAGGCATTATCTGAAAACACCAAAAAGGTTCTAAAAAGTTCTTCACAAATTTTAGAGTTTTTGAGATACTGCCACAGAAAAGGCAAACGTTATTGACCTGTTTGAACCCGAAAGCGATTTTGCGGGATTTTCAAACGAATGTCTTCCTGCTGAGAATTACACACTCAGTAAAAGCCAGCATCGGCAATATAAAGAGCTCGGCACAATTATGGTCGACGGAAGTCAAATTCAGTAAAATCGTGCTCCGGTGGTTAAACGTAAAGGTCTTTCAGAGCGAGACCATTACTCCAAAAAAATTGAACAGACGCCACCTCCAACTAAACGTGTCCTCCTCGATGACGGTTTAAGCCGTTCCCAAATGCCTACGTTGACAACAAAACTTCAAATTCAGCGGGAAAGAGAGCATAGAATTAACCCCCCAAACCAATGTATATACGTACCTTGAGTTATAAGTTGGCCGCTAACGACTTTACATTTGTTGGAAGAGATATCTTGAAAAACGAGAGTTTTGGCATCATCCTTGAGGATGATGCGAATGATTTCCAGCTATGAAACGTACATTTACCTCACCGTTTTAAGGTTTGAAAAGTTGACTCTCGTGATCCCTAAAAGCATTGTTTTTTGTTGCGACAAGTAGAGAAACTCTACGGACATCGGTGCCATACGATGCTATTACTGCATTTGGCATTTCCACTGATGAGATCCCAGTCAGCGATTAGCAGCTTAGAACTTACTTGTATGACGCTGAAACAAATCTTCAGGGAATTCAGTTGAAATTTGACTGTATATGGTTTCATTTTAGCCTATTTTAACTAAGCAGTTGAAGTGAAAGAAAAACAATTAGTTTTAGTTCAACTACAAAAAATTAAATTGCTTTTTTGCCTTATTTAACTAGTTCATTATCATAAGTTTCCTAACTCTTATTTGAGTGAAAATTCAAAGTTAAGATATTGAGACATTTCTTAGAAATTAAACTCTCTTATCCTGTTGGGACATTTAGATGGCAACTTCCCTTTACAAACAAGAACGTTACACCTGCTGCTATTGTTGCGAGTAGTTTCCTCAATATATGGTTGTGCTCCGTGAAGGCACAAAAAGATTGCATGTGGCGTGCCGGGAGTGCACTAGCTGAAAAAAGTTTTGTGCTGAATTTAAATGCCCGGAATGCAGGCTGCCCTTGTCGGAATTTCTCTTTGTCAGAACATGTAAAGAGTGTTTTCAAGAGAAGCGGCATTTCCATAATGGAAGGCATTTGTCACTTCACCCAAAATTTAACTTCTGCTGGGACTATTCCCAGCTGAAGAAATAATTTGTGATCTGCCTACAGGAAGTAGACTTTACTTCGCCCTTTGCGTGAAATTGTATACTCTATTACTGCATGATAATCTTTCTATTTTCTTCTCTCTAGCTCTCTTTATTTAAAATTTTAGAGCACATTTCTTTTAATTTATTCTAAATTGAGAAAATGTAATGTTCAGTATTGATCTCACTGAAATGTCTCTATAGGTGCATTGGAACGACGTCATCATCGCAGGTAAACTATTACAGGTAAGTATAAGGTTACGTTAATACCAAAGAGGATTAGGCGGAAAGGTTTATAGTTAGAAAATGCTAAGACTCTTTTTTCTCTTTTAAATTCTTTTCAACTGGAAGGAGGCATTATCTGAAAACACCAAAAAGGTTTTAAAAAGTTCTTCACAAATTTTAGAGTTTTCGAGATGCTGCCACAGAAAAGGCAAACGTTATTGACCTGCTTGAACCCGAAAACGATTTTGCCGGATTTTTAAACGAATGTCTCCCTGCTGAGAATTACACACTCAGTAAAAGCCAGCATCGGCAATCTAAAGAGCTCGGCAAAATTATGGTCGACGGAAGTCAAATTCAGTAAAATCGTGCGCTGTTGGTTAAACGGAAAGGTCTTTCAGAGCAAAAAAACTATTCCCAAAAAATTGAACAGACGCCACCTCCAACTAAACGTGTCCTCCTCGAAGACAGTTTAAGCTGTTCCCGAATGCTTACGTTGACAACAAAACTTCAAACTCAGCGGGATCGAGAGCATAGAATTAACCCCCACAACCCACTGTATATACGTACCTTAAGTTATAAGTTGGCCGCTAACGACTTTACATTTGTTGGAAGAATTATCTTGAAAAACGAGAGTTTTGGCATCATCCTTGAGGGTGATGCGAATGATTTCCAGCTATGAAACGTACAATTACCTCACCGTTTTAAGGTTTGAAAAGATGACTCTGGTGATCCCTAAAAGCATTGCTTTGTTGCGAGAAATAGAGAAACTCTACGGACATCGGTGCCATACGATGCTATTACTGCATTTGACATTCCCACTGATGAGATCCCAGTCAGCGATTAGCAGCTTAGAACTTCCTTGTATGAAGTTGAAACATATCTTCAGGGACTTCAGTTGAAATCTGATTATATATGGTTTCATTTTTGGCCTAATTTAACTAAGCAGTTGATGTGAAAGAAAAAAAATTAGTTCCAGTTCAACTACAAAAAATTAAATTGCTTTTTTGTCTTATTTAACTAGTTCATTATTATAAGTTTCCTAACTCTTATTTGAGTGAATATGCAACGTTATGATTTTGAGACATTTCATTGCCATTAAACTCTCCTATCCTGTTGCGACATTTAGATGGCAACTCTCCTTTACAAACAAGAACGTTACACCTGCTGCTATTGTTGCGAGTAGTTTCCTCAAAATATGGTTGTGCTTGAAAACACTGTTTACATCTTCTGACAAAGAGAAATTTTGACAGGGGCAGCCTGCATTCCGGGCTTTTAAATTCAGCACAAAAAAATTGCATGTGGCGTGCCGGGAGTGCACTAGCTGTACAAAAGTTTTGTGCTGAATTTATATGCCCGGAATGCAGGCTGCCCCTGTCAAAATTTCACTTTGTCAGAAGATGTAAACAGTGTTTTCAAGAGAAGCGGCATTTCCATAATGGAAGACGTATGTCACTTCACCCAAAATTTAACTTCTGCTGGGACTATTCCCCACTGAAGAAAAAATTTGTGATATGCCTACAGGAAGTAGATTTTACTTCGCCCTATGCGTGAAGTTCTATACTCTATTACTGCATGCTAATCTTTCTATTTTCTTCACTCTAGCTCTCTTTATTTAAAATTTAAGAGCACATTTCTTTTAATTTATTCTAAATTGAGCAAATGTAATGTTCAGTATTGATTTCACTGAAATAAATCTCTAGGTGCATTGGAACGACGTCATCATCGCAGGTATAGTATTTCAGGTAAGTATAAGGTTACGTAAATACCAAAGAGGATTAAGCGGAAAAGTTTATAGTTAGAAAATAATAAGACTCTTTTTTCTCTTTTAAATTCTTTTCAACTGGAAGGAGGCATTATCTGAAAACATCAAAAAGGTTCCAAAAAGTTCTTCACGAATTTTAAAGTTTTTGAGATGCTGCCACAGAAAAGGCAAACGTTATTGACCCGTTTTAACCAAAAACGAATTTTGCCGGATTTTCAAACGAATGTCTTCCTGCTGAGAATTACACACTCAGTAAAAGCCAGCATCGGCAATATAAAGAACTCGGCAAAATTATTGTCGACGGAAGTCAAATTCAGTAAAATCGTGCTCCGTTGGTTAGGAAAGGTCTTTCAGAGCAAGAAAATTACTCCCAAAAAATTGAACAGACGCCACCTCCAACTAAACGTGTGCTCCTCGATGACGGTTTAGGCCGTTCCCGAAAGCTTACGTTGACAAGAAAACTTCAAATTCAGCGGGAACGAGAGCATAGAAATAACCCGAACAACCCAATGTATATAGGTACCTTAAGTAATAAGTTGGCCGCTAACGACTTTAAATTCATTGGAAGAGTTATCTTGAAAAACGAGAATTTTGGCATCATCCTTGAGGGTGATGCGATTAATTTCCAGCTATCAAACGTACATTTACCTCACCGTTTTAAGGTTTGAAAAGATGACTCTGGTGATCCCTAAAAGCATTGTTTTTGTTGCGAGAAATAGAGAAACTCTACGGACATCGGTGCCATACGATGCTATTACTGCATTTGACATTCCCACTGATGAGATCCCAGTCAGCGATTAGCAGCTTAGAACTTCCTTGTATGAAGTTGAAACATATCTTCAGGGACTTCAGTTGAAATCTGATTATATATGGTTTCATTTTTGGCCTAATTTAACTAAGCAGTTGATGTGAAAGAAAAAAAAATAGTTCCAGTTCAACTACAAAAAATTAAATTGCTTTTTTGTCTTATTTAACTAGTTCATTATTATAAGTTTCCTAACTCTTATTTGAGTGAATATGCAACGTTATGATTTTGAGACATTTCATTGCCATTAAACTCTCCTATCCTGTTGCGACATTTAGATGGCAACTCTCCTTTACAAACAAGAACGTTACACCTGCTGCTATTGTTGCGAGTAGTTTCCTCAAAATATGGTTGTGCTTGAAAACACTGTTTACATCTTCTGACAAAGAGAAATTTTGACAGGGGCAGCCTGCATTCCGGGCTTTTAAATTCAGCACAAAAAAATTGCATGTGGCGTGCCGGGAGTGCACTAGCTGTACAAAAGTTTTGTGCTGAATTTAAATGCCCGGAATGCAGGCTGCCCCTGTCAAAATTTCACTTTGTCAGAAGATGTAAACAGTGTTTTCAAGAGAAGCGGCATTTCCATAATGGAAGACGTATGTCACTGCACCCAAAATTTAACTTCTGCTGGGACTATTCCCCACTGAAGAAAAAATTTGTGATATGCCTACAGGAAGTAGATTTTACTTCGCCCTATGCGTGAAGTTCTATACTCTATTACTGCATGCTAATCTTTCTATTTTCTTCACTCTAGCTCTCTTTATTTAAAATTTAAGAGCACATTTCTTTTAATTTATTCTAAATTGAGCAAATGTAATGTTCAGTATTGATTTCACTGAAATAAATCTCTAGGTGCATTGGAACGACGTCATCATCGCAGGTATAGTATTTCAGGTAAGTATAAGGTTACGTAAATACCAAAGAGGATTAAGCGGAAAAGTTTATAGTTAGAAAATAATAAGACTCTTTTTTCTCTTTTAAATTCTTTTCAACTGGAAGGAGGCATTATCTGAAAACATCAAAAAGGTTCCAAAAAGTTCTTCACGAATTTTAAAGTTTTTGAGATGCTGCCACAGAAAAGGCAAACGTTATTGACCCGTTTTAACCAAAAACGAATTTTGCCGGATTTTCAAACGAATGTCTTCCTGCTGAGAATTACACACTCAGTAAAAGCCAGCATCGGCAATATAAAGAACTCGGCAAAATTATTGTCGACGGAAGTCAAATTCAGTAAAATCGTGCTCCGTTGGTTAGGAAAGGTCTTTCAGAGCAAGAAAATCACTCCCAAAAAATTGAACAGACGCCACCTCCAACTAAACGTGTGCTCCTCGATGACGGTTTAGGCCGTTCCCGAAAGCTTACGTTGACAAGAAAACTTCAAATTCAGCGGGAACGAGAGCATAGAAATAACCCGAACAACCCAATGTATATAGGTACCTTAAGTAATGAGTTGGCCGCTAACGACTTTGAATTCATTGGAAGAGTTATCTTGAAAAACGAGAATTTTGGCATCATCCTTGAGGGTGATGCGATTAATTTCCAGCTATCAAACGTACATTTACCTCACCATTTTAAGGTTTGAAAAATTGACTCTCGTGATCCCTAAAAACTTTGTTTTTTGTTGCGACAAGATAGAGAAACTCTACGGACATCGGTGCCATACGATGCTATTACTGCATTTGGCATTCCCACTGATGAGATCCCAGTCAGCGATTAGCAGCTTAGAACTTCCTTGTATAAAGCTGAAACAATTCTTCAGGGACTTCAGATGAAATTTGATAATATATGGTTTCATTTTTGCCTACTTTAACTAAGCAGTTGAAGTGAAAGAAAAGAAAAGTTTCAGGTCAACTACAAAAAAAATAAATTGCTTTTTAGCCTTATTTAACTAGTTCATTATTATAAGTTTCCTAAATCCTATTTGAGTGAATATTCAAAGTTAAGATTTTGAGTCATTTCATTGCCATTAAACTCTCTTATCCTATTGGGACATTTAGATGGCAACTTCCCTTTACAAACAAGAACGTTACACCTGCTGCTATTGTTGCGAGTAGTCTCCTCGATATATGGTTGTGCACCGCTAAGGCACAAAAAAATTGCATGTGGCGTTCCGGGAGTGCACTAACTGTACAAAAGTTTTGTGCTGAATTTAGATGCCCGGAATGCAGGCTGCCCCTGTCGCAATTTCTCTCTGTCAGAACATGTGAACAGTGTTTTCAAGAGAAGCGGCATTTTCATAATGGAAGACGTATGTCACTTCACCCAAAATTTAACTTCTGTTGGGACTATTCCCCGCTGAACAAAAAATTTGTGATCTGCCTACAGGAAGTAGACTTTACTTCGCCCTATGCTTGAAGTTGTATAATCTATTACTGCTTGCTAATCTTTCTATTTTCTTCTCTCTAGCTCTCTTTATTTAAAATTTTAGAGCACATTTCTTTTAATTTATTCTAAATTGAGAAAATGTAATGTTCAGTATTGATCTCACTGAAATGTCTCTCTAGGTGCATTGGAACGACGTCATAATCGCAGGTAAAGTATTACAGGTAAGTATAAGGTTACGTTAATACCAAAGAGGATTAGGCGGAAAGGTTTATAGTTAGAAAATGTTAAGACTCTTTTTTCTCTTTTAAATTCTTTTCAACTGGAAGGAGGCTTTATCTGAAAATACCAAAAAGTTTCTAAAAAGTTCTTAACATTTTTTAGAGGTTTTGTGACGCTGCCACAGAAAAAGCAAACGTTATTCACCTGTTTGAACCCGAAAACGACATTGCGGGATTTGCAAACGAATGTCTTTGTGCTGAGAATTATCCACTCAGTAAAAGTCAGCATCGGCAATAAAAAGAGCTCGGCTAAATTATGGTTGACGGAAGTCAAAATCAGTAAAATCGTGCGCGTTGCTTAAACGGAAAGGTCTTTCAGAGCGAAAAAATTACTCCCAAAAAATTGAACAGACGCCACCTCCAACTAAACGTGTCCTCCTCGATGACGGTTTAGGCTGTTACCGAATGATTACAATGACAACAAAACTTCAAGTTCAGCGGGAACGAGAGCATAGAAATAACCCGCACAACCCAATGTATATACGTACCTTAAGTAATAAGTTGGCCGCTAACAACTTTAAATTCATTGGAAGAGTTATCTTGAAAAACGAGAGTTTTGGCATCATCCTTGAGGGTGATGCGAATAAGTTCCAGCTATCAAACGTACATTTACCTCGCCGTTTTGAGGTTTGAAAAGTTGACTCTAGTGATCCCTAAAAGCACTCTTTTTTGTTGCGACAAGATAGATGAACTCTACGAACATCGGTGCCATACGATGCTATTCTTGCATTTGGCATTCCCACTGATGAGATCCCAGTCAGCGATTAGCAGCTTGAAACTTCCTTGTATGAAGCTGAAACAAATCTTCAGGGTCTTCAGTTGAAATTTGATAATATATGGTTTCATTTTGGCCTACTTTAACTAAGCAGTTGAAGTAAAAGGAAAAAAAATAATTTCAGTTCAACTACAAAAAATTAAATTGCTTTTTTGCCTTATTCGACTAGTTTTTTATTATAAGTTTCCTAACTCTTATTTGAGTTTGTGTTCAAAGTAAAGATTTGGAGACATTTCATTGCCATTAAACTCTCTTATCCTGTTGTGACATTTAGATGGCAACTTTCCTTTACAAGCAAGAACGTTACACCTGCTGCCATTGTTGTGAGTAGTCTCCTCAATATATGGTTGTGCACCGTTAAGGCACAGAAAGATTGCATGTGGCGTTCCGGGAGTGCACTAACTGTACAAAAGTTTTGCGCTGAAATTAAATGCCCGGAATGCAGGCTGCCCCTGTCGCAATTTCTCTGTCAGAACATGTAAACAGTGTTTTCAAGAGAAGCGGCATTTTCATAATGAAAAACGTATGTCACTTCAGCCAAAATTTAACTTCTGCTGGGACTAATCCCCGCTGAACAAAAAATTTGTGATCTGCCTACAGGAAGTAGACTTTACTTCGCCCTCTGCTTGAAGTTGTATACTCTATTACTGCTTGCTAATCTTTCTATTTTCTTCTCTCTAGCTCTCTTTATTTAAATTTTTAGAGCACATTTCTTTTAATTTATTCTAAACTGAGAAAATGTAAAGTTCAGTATTGATCTCACTGAAATGTCTCTCTAGGTGCATTGGAACGACGTCATCATCGCAGGTAAAGTATAACAGGTAAGTATAAGGTTACGTTAATACCAAAGAGGATTAGGCGGAAAGGTTTATAGTTAGAAAATGTTAAAACTCTTTTTTCTCTTTTAAATTCTTTTCAACTGGAAGGAGGCATAATCTGAAAATACCAAAAAGTTTCTAAAAAGTTCTTAACATTTTTTAGAGGTTTTGGGACGCTGCCACAGAAAAAGCAAACGTTATTCACCTGTTTGAACCCGAAAACGACATTACGGGATTTTCTAACGAATGTCTTTGTGCTGAGAATCATCCACTCAGTAAAAGTCAGCATCGGCAATATAAAGAGCTCGGCAAAATTATGGTCGACGGAAGTCAAATTCAGTAAAATCGTGCGCCGTTGCTTAAACGGAAAGGTCTTTCAGAGCGAAAAAATTACTCCCAAAAATTGAACAGACGCCACCTCCAACTAAACGTGTCCTCCTCGATGACGGTTTAAGCTGTTCCCGAATGCTTACGTTGACAACAAAATTTCAAATTCAGCGGGAACGAGAGCATAGAATTGACCTCCACAACCCAATGTATATACGTACCTTAAGTTATAATTGGCCGCTAACAACTTTACATTTGTTGGAAGGGTTATCTTGAAAAACGAGAGTTTTGGCATCATCCCTGAGGGTGATGCGAATACGTTCCAGCTATCAAACGTACATTTACCTCGCCGTTTTGAGGTTTGAAAAGTTGACTCTCGTGATCCCTAAAAACTTTGTTTTTTGTTGCGACAAGATAGAGAAACTCTACGGACATCGGTGCCATACGATGCTATTACTGCATTTGGCATTCCCACTGATGAGATCCCAGTCAGCGATTAGCAGCTTAGAACTTCCTTGTATAAAGCTGAAACAATTCTTCAGGGACTTCAGATGGAATTTGATAATATATGGTTTCATTTTTGCCTACTTTAACTAAGCAGTTGAAGTGAAAGAAAAGAAAAGTTTCAGGTCAACTACAAAAAAAATAAATTGCTTTTTAGCCTTATTTAACTAGTTCATTATTATAAGTTTCCTAAATCCTATTTGAGTGAATATTCAAAGTTAAGATTTTGAGTCATTTCATTGCCATTAAACTCTCTTATCCTGTTGCGACATCTAGATGGCAACTTTCCTTTACAAACAAGAACGTTACACCTGCTGCTATTGTTGTGAGTAGTCTCCTCAATATATGGTTGTGCACCGTTAAGGCACAAAAAGATTGCATGTGGTGTGCCGGGAGTGCACTAACTGTACAAAAGTTTTGTGCTTAATTTAAATGCCGGGAATGCAGGCTGCCCCTGTCGCAATTTCTCTCTGTCAGAACATGTAAACAGTGTTTTCAAGAGAAGTGGCATTTTCCTAATGGAAGACGTATGTCACTTCACACAAAATTTAACTTCTGCTGGGACTATTCCCCGCTGAAGAAAAAATTTGTGATCTGCCTACAAGAAGTAGACTTTACTTCGCCCTATGCTTGAAGTTGTATACTCTATTACTGCTTGCTAATCTTTCTATTTTCTTCTATCTAGCTCTCTTTATTTAAATTTTTAGAGCACATTTCTTTTAATTAATTCTAAATTGAGAAAATGTAATGTTCAGTATTGATCTCACTGAAATGTCTCTCTAGGTGCATTGGAACGACGTCATCATCGCATGTAAAGTATTACAGGTAAGTATAAGGTTGCGTTAATACCAAAGAGGATTAGGCGGAAAAGTTTATAGTTAGAAAATGTTAAGACTCTTTTTTCTCTTTTAAATTCTTTTCAACTGGAAGGAGGCTTTATCTGAAAATACCAAAAAGTTTCTAAAAAGTTCTTAACAATTTTTAGAGTATTTGAGATGCTGCTACAGAAAAGGCAAACGTTATCGACCTGTTTGAACCCGAAAACAATTTTGCGGGATTTTCAAACGAATGTCTTCCTGCTGAGAATTACACACTCAATAAAAGCCAGCATCGGCAATATAAAGAGCTCGGCAAAATTATGGTCGACGAAAGTCAAATTCAGTAAAATCGTGCTCCGTTGGTTAAACGGAAAGGTCTTTCAGAGTGAGAAAAGTACTCCCAACAAATTGAACAGACGCCACCTCCAACTAAACGTGTCCTCCTCGATGACGGTTTAAGCCGTTCCCGAATGCTTACGTTGACAACAAAATTTCAAATTCAGCGGGAACGAGAGCATAGAATTAACCCCCACAACCCAATGTATAAACGTACCTTAAGTTATAAGTTGGCCGCTAACAACTTTACATTTGTTGGAAGAGTTATCTTGAAAAACGAGTGTTTTGGCATCATCCTTGAGGGTGATGCGAATAATTTCCAGCTATCAAACGTACATTTACCTCACCGTTTTGAGGTTTGAAAAGTTGACTCTCGTGATCCCTAAAAGCATTGTTTTTTGTTGGGACAATATAGAGAAATTCTACGAACATTGGTGCCATACGATGCTATTACTGCATTTGGCATTCCCACTGATGAGATCCCAGTCAGCGATTAGCAGCCTAGAACTTCCTTGTATGAAGCTGAAACAAATCTTCCGGGACTTCAGTTGAAATTTGATAATATATGGTTTTATTTTGGCCTACTTTAACTAAGCAGTTGAAGTGAAAGAACAAAAATTAGATTCAGTTCAACTACAAAAAATTAAATTGCTTTTTTTCCTTATTTAACTTGTTCTTTATTATAAGTTTCCTAACTCTTATTTGAGTGAATATTCAAAGTTAGGATTTTGAGTCATTTCATTGCCATTAAAATCTCTTATCCTGTTGGGACATTTAGATGGCAGCTTCACTTTACAAACAAGAACGTTACACCTGCTGCTATGGTTGCGAGTAGTCTCCTCAATATATGGTTGTGCTCCATTAAGGCACAAAAAGATTGCATGTGGCGTGCCGGGAGTGCACTAACTGTACAAAAGTTTTGTGCTCAATTTAAATGCCCGGAATGCAGGCTGCCCCTGTCGCAATTTCTCTTTGTCAGAACATGTAAACAGTGTTTTCAAGAGCAGCGGCATTTCCATAATGGAAGACATATGTCACTTCACACAAAATTTAACTTCTGCTGAGACTATTCTCATCTCAAGAAATAATTTGTGATCTGCCTACAGGAAGTAGACTTCACTTCGCCCTTTGCGTGAAGTTGTATACTCTATTACTACATGCTAATGTTTCTATTTTCTTCACTCTAGCTCTCTTTATTTAAAATTTAAGAGCACATTTCTTTTAATTTATTCTAAATTGAGCAAATGTAATGTTCAGTATTGATCTCACTGAAATGTCTCTCTAGGTGCATTGGAACGACGTCATCATCGCAGGTAAAGTATTACAGGCAAGTATAAGGTTACGTTAATAACAAAAAGGATTAGGCGGAAAGGTTTATAGTTAGAAAATGTTGAGACTCTTTTTTATTTTTTAAATTCTTTTCAACTGGAAGGAGGCATTATCTGAAAATACCAAAAAGGTTCTAAAAGGTTCTTAACAATTTTTAGAGTTTTTGAGATGCTGCTACAGAAAAGGCAAACGTTATCGACCTGTTTGAACCCGAAAACAATTTTGCGGGATTTTCAAACGAATGTCTTCCTGCTGAGAATTACACACTCAATAAAAACCAGCATCGGCAATAAAAAGAGCTCGGCAAAATTATGGTCGACGGAAGTCAATTTCAGTAAAATCGTGCTCCGTTGGTTAAACGGAAAGGTCTTTCAGAGTGAGAAAAGTACTCCCAACAAATTGAACAGACGCCACCTCCAACTAAACGTGTCCTCCTCGATGACGGTTTAAGCCGTTCCCGATTGCTTACGTTGACAACAAAATTTCAAATTCAGCGGGAACGAGAGCATAGAATTGACCTCCACAACCCAATGTATATACGTACCTTAAGTTATAATTGGCCGCTAACAACTTTACATTTGTTGGAAGAGTTATCTTGAAAAACGAGTGTTTTGGCATCATCCTTGAGGGTGATGCGAATAATTTCCAGCTATCAAACGTACATTTACCTCACCGTTTTGAGGTTTGAAAAGTTGACTCTCGTGATCCCTAAAAGCATTGTTTTTTGTTGAGACAATATAGAGAAATTCTACGAACATTGGTGCCATACGATGCTATTACTGCATTTGGCATTCCACTGATGAGATCCCAGTCAGCGATTAGCAGCCTAGAACTTCCTTGTATGAAGCTGAAACAAATCTTCCGGGACTTCAGTTGAAATTTGATAATATATGGTTTTATTTTGGCCTACTTTAACTAAGCAGTTGAAGTGAAAGAAGAAAAATTAGATTAAGTTCAACTACAAAAATTAAATTGCTTTTTTTCCTTATTTAACTAGTTCTTTATTATAAGTTTCCTAACTCTTATTTGAGTGAATATTTAAAGTTAAGATTTTGAGTCATTTCATTGCCATTAAACTCTCTTATCCAGATGGGACATTTAGATGGCAACTTCACTTTACAAACAAGAACGTTACACCTGCTGCTATTGTTGCGAGTAGTCTCCTCAATATATGGTTGTGCTCCATTAAGGCACAAAAAGATTGCATGTGGCGTGTCGGGAGTGCACTAACTGTACAAAAGTTTTGTGCTCATTTTAAATGCCCGGAAAGCAGGCTGCCCCTGTCGCAATTTCTCTTTGTCAGAACATGTAAACAGTGTTTTCAAGAGCAGCGGCATTTCCATAATGGAAGACATATGTCACTTCACACAAAATTTAACTTCTGCTGGGACTATTCTCATCTCAAGAAATAATTTGTGATCTGCCTACAGGAAGTAGACTTCACTTCGCCCTTTGCGTGAAGTTGTATACTCTATTACTACATGCTAATGTTTCTATTTTCTTCACTCTAGCTCTCTTTATTTAAAATTTAAGAGCACATTTCTTTTAATTTATTCTAAATTGAGCAAATGTAATGTTCAGTATTGATCTCACTGAAATGTCTCTCTAGGTGCATTGGAACGACGTCATCATCGCAGGTAAAGTATTACAGGCAAGTATAAGGTTACGTTAATAACAAAAAGGATTAGGCGGAAAGGTTTATAGTTAGAAAATGTTAAGACTCTTTTTTCTCTTTTAAATTCTTTTCAACTGGAAGGAGGCATTATCTGAAAATACCAAAAAGGTTCTAAAAGTTTCTTAACAATTTTTAGAGTTTTTGAGATGCTGCTACAGAAAAGGCAAACGTTATCGACCTGTTTGAACCCGAAAACAATTTTGCGGAATTTTCAAACGAATGTCTTCCTGCTGAGAATTACACACTCAATAAAAGCCAGCATCGGCAATAAAAAGAGCTTGGCAAAATTATGGTCGACGGAAGTCAAATTCAGTAAAATCGTGCTCCGTTGTTTAAACGGAAAGGTCTTTCAGAGTGAGAAAAGTACTCCCAACAAATTGAACAGACGCCACCTCCAACTAAACGTGTCCTCCTCGATGACGGTTTAAGCCGTTCCCGAATGCTTACGTTGACAACAAAATTTCAAATTCAGCGGGAACGAGAGCATAGAATTAACCCCCACAACCCAATGTATATACGTACCTTAAGTTATAAGTTGGCCGCAAACAACTTTACATTTGTTGGAAGAGTTATCTTGAAAAACGAGAGTTTTGGCGTCATCCTTGAGGGTGATGCAAATAATTTCCAGCTATCAAACGTAAATTTACCTCACCGTGTTGAGGTTTGAAAATTTGACTCCAGTGATCCCTAAAAGCACTCTTTTTTTGTTGCGACGATATAGAGGAACTCTACGAACATCGGTGCCATACGATGCTATTGCTGCATTTGGCATTCCCACTGATGAGATCCCAGTCAGCGATTAGCAGCTTAGAGCTTCCTTGTATGAAACTGAAACAAATCTTCAGGGATTTCAGATGAAATTTGATAATTTAAATTTGGAAAACAAGAAGTTTTTTAATGCAGAGTCTACCTTGAAAGAGTTGCAAGAGAGATTCGACAACTTGAGGTTGGTAAAAGACCAACTATCGCAGGACTGCCTTAATGCTTAGAAAATAGGTGATGTTCGAAAAGACAGAGAACAACGATCAGCCGACCTTCTCAATCTAGAACAACAAACTACACAGAAATGTGCTGAGACTATACAGAAATATGAAAACACGTGCAATAATTTCCTAAAGAACGAAAAACTCTATTTGAAACAGATTTCCAATCGGACGAAAAATTTAAAAGTCTTAATAAAAGTCTGAAACGCCTAACCAGGAAGAAATAATGGCAAACAATGTCTCAAGATGGTAACTTGACAGTTTTATATAGTATCGGCTTCAAGCTTTCATATATGTTGTAATGACGTTTCTTTTTTCATTCTTTTGCTATTATTTGGCTGGGGTGAGATGTAAACGGGTAAAAAGGAGCCCCCCAAGCCCGCGCCATGTAGGAAACTAAGAACAAGCATTCCGAACTAACGCCTTTACGAAACAAGGGAACTAAAAATGCTATAAATCGAAATTACGGTTTACAACTGGTTACAAAGTGTTAGTTCGACTTTTTAAAAAAAAATCACAGCTGCTACCACTTATACAGAAGCGAAGTGAAAGAACTAAGACTCTGAAATTCCGCATAATTCTGATTCCACACATTTCAAAGCTTAAAGAATAAGCGTGTTTGTGTCGCAGATTGCTGTGAAGAACAAGATAATTATGCCTGATCCTTGTCGAGATCAGAAAACCAGGTTCAGTTTTATTAAAAACACAGGTGGAAAAATAAGGAAAAACCGGAACTCTAGGTTGAGCGGATCACCAGATATATTTGTGGAAGCCGATTTGGTTTTGAAAATTATAGGAAAACTTATTTAACAACAAAATCCAATCTGCATAACCTTTTTATATCAGATTTGGTAAATCTGAAAAATGGAGACTTGAAAGAGTGAAAAATATCATTTTTGCTTCGGTGTTCAAAATTAAGTCTATATCAGAACAAAGTAGGTCTCACTCTTTTCAGTTACTTTTATGTGATTGAACTAATTGTCTAAAGCGACTACTGTTTATTTGATAGTATCCTATTAATTTTAAATGATCAGAATCAGAAATTTGTCTACTCAATAAAACTTATTGAGACTTATCGGATATTAGACCTTTAAGTTTTAATATCAAATGGTTGCTTAGAGAAAAAAGCTCAAATCATCTACGCGATGTATTAACTGGATATTTGCACGACCTTAAGATTGTACTGAGTACCCTAACAGAACTTTTTACCGCGTAAAATACCACTGATACCTGGGTCAAATTGTTCCTCACAAAAAAAGTATAAGAGTGGGGCTGCAATAAGTGGAAATTTTAGGAAAAGGCAGCTCAAAACTTTTACACCTTTTTGGGCTGTAATGGGCTGCCAAGGGGGGTAAAATGATGTGAGAGTTTGGCGTAAATGTCTCCATTAGCCCAAAACTCTTACATCAATTTACCCCCCTTGACAGACCATTTTTTACATCATTTTACCCCCTTTCTCTACAAATTACCTCTTCACCCATACATCAAATTGACCTCCCTGGAAGCACAATTCTTACATAATTTGAAACCCTCTGGACAATTTACCCCCCCCCCCCCCCTACAATCTTATATCATTTTAGCCTCCTTGGAAGCGCTAATCTTACGTTGTTTTAGCCCCCATACTCGAAGACCGCCAGTCATCAACCCACAACCTCTGTATCTTCAGCTGGTTCTCCTTAACCTCCAGACCATCAATGCTTGTCCAACTCTTGACTGTCTACATATATTTGAATAATATTTTTTAGAATTACCCACCTCTGAAAATATTACCCCCATATTCTTACATCATTTTAACCCACTTGGCAACCCAATTTTTACATCATTTTACCCCCTCTCAACAAAGTACCCTTCACTCTTACATCAATTTAACCTACCTAGAAGCCCAATTCTTCAATTGTTTTACACCCTCTGAACAATTTACCCCCTCACTGCTACAACATTTAAGCCCTTTCAATTCCTTAAGTAATTCCCACAAAGTCTTCCCATTGCAGCCCACTCTTACATGGCAATTTTAGTCAGGGTGGTAATTCCTCAACATTCCTCCCATTGCAGCCCATTGCAGCCCACTCTTACATGGCAATTTTAGTCAGGGGGGGTTAATTCCTCAAAAGTCCTTCCACTGCAGCGCATTGCAGCCCAATTCTTACATCATTTTACCCCTTTCTCAACAAATTACCTCTTCACCCATACATCAAATTAACCTCCCTGGAAGCACAATTCTTACATAATTTGAAACCCTCTGGACAATTTACCCCCCCCCCCCCCCTACAATCTTATATCATTTTAGCCTCCTTGGAAGCGCTAATCTTACGTTGTTTTAGCCCCCATACTCGAAGACCGCCAGTCATCAACCCACAACCTCTGTATCTTCAGTTGGTTCTCCTTAACCTCCAGACCATCAATGCTTGTCCAACTCTTGACTGTCTACATATATTTGAATAATATTTTTTAGAATTACCCACCTCTGAAAATATTACCCCCATATTCTTACATCATTTTAACCCACTTGGCAACCCAATTTTTACATCATTTTACCCCCTCTCAACAAAGTACCCTTCACTCTTACATCAATTTAACCTACCTAGAAGCCCAATTCTTCAATTGTTTTACACCCTCTGAACAATTTACCCCCTCACTGCTACAACATTTAAGCCCTTTCAATTCCTTAAGTAATTCCCACAAAGTCTTCCCATTGCAGCCCACTCTTACATGGCAATTTTAGTCAGGGTGGTAATTCCTCAACATTCCTCCCATTGCAGCCCATTGCAGCCCACTCTTACATGGCAATTTTAGTCAGGGGGGGTTAATTCCTCAAAAGTCCTTCCACTGCAGCGCATTGCAGCCCAACCCTTACATCATTTTACCACCCCCCCCACCCCCCAGACCAAATTACATCAATTTAACCCCCATAGACAAATTACGCCCCACTCCTACAACAAAATGGGAAGATTTTAGGGAGGACAATGGACCCGGGTAAGGAGACCATATTCATTTTGGGGCGCCCTCCAGGCATTAATATTTTAAACTAAGTACTTTGTTATTGCTATTCTGGTAAAATTCATTCAATTAGCAGTTGTCTATTTGGGATATTAACAGAACAATTGCATTCGAACTCTTTAAAAGTTTCCGATTACAATCCATCAACTTGAGAGCTCGAAATTCTGTAAATCAATTCTAGCAAATTGTTAGTGAAATTCAATCGCAGTAAATGTATTTTTCTATATAAAAGTATTTTTCTATGTAAAAGTATTTTTCTATGTAAAAGTAAAAGTATTTTTCTATGTTTGAATGTAATTTTCTCTTAAATCAAAGTTAGTAAAACATAATTTGATCATTAGAAAGCTAATTGTCTCAGCACCCCAGCCTTGTTATAAGCACTTGCTCATATTCAAATATAAAACGCACAACTCAAAGCGCAACAGAAATCAGTGGATGTTCAGAATACAAAACTCAATGAAAGTCTAAGAGTAAAATGTGAAGTTTTGATTGATTGTTCAAATCGGAGTTTCTGTGTACATTCTGTTACCTTTCAAAATAGACTTTTTACCATTGGCAGACCTGTGCACTCTTTCAATATTACAAATTGTGTAGTAATTATGACGCGCAACCCAGTCAAAATTGTTGTTGTCGCCGTTAAACACACCTGTTCTTGATTGCGGACTGTGAGCTGATAGCTTAGATGGCGGAACGATCTTTTCAATGCTCAGAGACGGATGTGCTTGAAGAATGCCGATAAATTTACCTTGTTCATTCGTCATAATGAAACTGTTGTTTGGTTGAGAGTTTTCTGCAATCTGATTGGCTGATAGCTGGTGAACTTCTTGCATTGGATGACATGTGACTTGTACGTTTGAGCTGGTCGAATTTTTCGCTGAGGTCTCGTTGAAGGAACTCGCGCTGAATTTAGCGGGGAGATGGCGCCTCCATTTGGGGTTTGGTTTATCTCCATCTGAAATGCACACATCGTACATAAGTGACATAAAAATGTCTAAAAGAGGCGGCTTCTTTGTACTGTTAATAGTTTAGAAAGTACCAAAAATTAATTCGCGTTCTTTTGTTGGGAAAGCAGAAATGATGACGTTCTAGGTAAGTGCTTTGTCTTCTCTGGTAATTTGATATTGAGATTGTCAACTACATTTAAAAATCAAAATGGTTATATACAGCATTATTTTCCGAGTAATTTCTACCTTCGACAATGGTTAAAAAAAGTACGCATTCCAACATAAGTTTAATATGCATTGAATAATTCTGTTTCGCAGACAGTCATTCCCAATCTCCTAGGTTTCTACTTTTTGTCCCGATCCTCCGATTTACTTTCGGGTTGGAAATTGATGCCAGGTTTTTTCACTTTTCATTTTTGTTTGCCGAAGAAATACTATGGTTTCAAGATTCCAAAACCCTTCTTAGTTTAAAAATTTTCCAGGCTCCATATACGCTGATCAAACTGAAATATATTCTAAAAAAATGTAAGTAACTGAAATGTACTTAATTTAAAATTAATTAAATTAATTGAATTATGGGTCTGTAATACCTGAATACAGAAACATACCAGAAACCAAGATGGCTGTAAAGATTAGTCTCTTTGGGACAATTAGGGATGCATAAAGCCAATCGTTTAGAAGGAAGGGAAACTTTTTGAACTTTTCACTATTGGATTTGTCACTCTTGTAGCCCAATTTGTTTTTAAGCCATTCCATAATTTTTATTGACTGCTAACCTTGCTTTTTTAAATGAAAAGCTGAGTTAAAATGCTGTCATTTTGTTATCGTTTGCAAAAAAAAGTTTTCAAAATTCTTATTCTATTCAATAATGAACGTTCAGATGACTGTATTGAAACAATTTTTGCTGAAGATTAAGGATGTTTGAAATAAAAAAACCAAATAACGCTTCAAATTTGCCTCTCCTGACTTTCACTTTCTTTATAAAAGTCTCAGTTTAATAATCACCTCCTTTAAAAATTACAGTTTCAAAATTAACAGTAGGGGGTTTGAAAATTACCGACTAGAGTTGGAAAAATTACTCTCGAACAATAGGCGGGGAAGGGGCTGTAGCTTAGATTATTTCTTATGAGTGCAAGAATTCCGACCATGGAGAGGTTCGCATCAACCTCCGGCGCAATAAACTAAAACACCAACAAAAAGGCATCTATGAGGGCCTTGTGATAGGTTATCTTACAATCGCTTTTTAGCGACAGGTTTAGTTTCTGAGTGAGAGTAATTTGAGTCACGCAAAAATCAAGAAGTCAGCCGGGAACAGAGGTAAGGCAAAAACTTTTTGAAAGATTTTTTTGAAATTTTTTTCAATTTCTAAGAACCGCTCAATTTGTTCAGACCCTAAGTATAAATCTGCAAAACAATTTCTGTCAATCGCAGACTTGGAGGCTAGTGAGCTGAAAAGCTCTAAGAGAAACTAATGCCCTCTGGGCGCTACCTCTTTATCCCAATTCTGAGGACAAAAAGTCAAATGTGTCAGACAAAAATCGGTCAACCGAAGAATCAAATGAAAAAAGACCAAAAGGACTAAAATAATCGCTACAAACTTCGTTTGAGAGCAATTAAAATCAAATTTGTAAAAACCGCTAGTTAAATCATTCATGATTTTAAACAATATACTCATACACTTCTACTTTAATTCAGGGTCAATGAAGGTAACAGACAATGACATCACGCCATATAACAACAGCTGAAGTGTGGCATCAACAAAATAGTTAAAGAAAGACAAAGAAAGAGATTTAGTGTGAGAGAGAAAAAAAGTAAAAGAGAAAGAGAAAGAAAGAAAGCCCATCCGAAAAACACAAACACAGAGAGGGAGGAAGAGAGAGAGAGAGAGAGCTAGGTATACTTTCCATGATCAGATTCGACTCTGCAACTTCTAATTTCCTTCGCAGTGAAAAAATGATCCAAGCCATTTTTTTACTCTGGAGTTCTGTCATGTAACCCATCTGCAAGACTTTAAAAGTTCACTTGGCCAGTATTGATCGTTAAACAATAATGATCTTATTAAATTTTGTAATATTATTATCTTTTGAATCATTTCATTGTCTCACGCGACTATCCAGTATCGTTTTTTTAAACCTTAAATAGTCTCACTTGCTTATAGAGATCCATAAATTTGGAACATGATAAAATTAATCCGATTATTTGAAGAAAATTGAATTCCCTCAAAAAAAATGCTAAAACTCGAGTTATTAAATAATTGACAACCAACCCCTTTACTCTTTTAAAATTGCAGCAGATTTTAAAAAAAATTGCTACAATTCGTAAAGTTAAATAATTGAAAGACATTACATTGCAACAAGCATCTTCCAGTAGCTGGCTAATAACCCCTAAATGAGGTTTTCTGGTCCCTGGGGCTTGAAACACCTAAAAATGACAAAAATGTCAAAAAAATGGCATGTTTTTTTAAAATTGCTAAATTTGTGATGTCAAAATCTTGAAAAACATTCAATTAAACCTCGAAACTCACAAGTAACTTCATCTCAATTATTAGAGGAGGTTCCGTGGCTCTTGAGGCTGAAATTACCTAAGAAATCACAAAAAAATTCTAAAAAACAACTTGAAAAAATTGCAAGTTTTATCAAAATATTGCTAAAATTTAAGACATTGAAAAGTTGACAACTATCCTATGGCCAATGAAAGTTTTTAAAGATTTATTAACAAACCTTTAAGGACTGGCCCCTGGGTATGGAAAAACCTGAATAATAACAGTATATGTCAGAAAAAATTGAACAAAATTCAAGTTTTGTCGATATAAAGCTGAAGTTTATGATGTTGAAATGTTGAAAACCAAACTCCAAAATACGCAGTAATGTTGAAAACCATTGCAACTACGCAGTGACCTATTATTCAATCCTAGAGGATTTTTTGTGACAGCTAGGGCTGAAAAACACTAAAAAAAACACAAAACATTTTTAAATAAATTGAAAAAAGTTGTGAATGTTAGTATGAATTTGCTTGTTTTTGTTTCGAGTACCAAACCAATAGCTCCTAAAACGGTCATAAAAATACTTATGTCTTGCAAAGGTTCTTTATGAACTTTGAACAGCCTCAATTTTAGACTGGTTTAAAATGGAAAAACCAGGAAAAAACACGAAAAAATTGCAACATTTTGGGTTCAAAACCTCCTAAAAATGACCTTTTAACCTTGACCTACGGCATGCTGGTCAACAAACTAAGCACTTAAAGGACTACTAAACGCAGCTAATGGCCTCTAATGAATTTTAATGCCCGCTGGGTGCTACCTGTTTATCCCGATTTTTTACGAAAAGTCAAATGGGTCAGACGATAAATCGGTCAAGCGAAAAATCCTATAAAAAAGACCAACAGCACTAATATAAATGCTACAAACTTCATTTGAGAGCAATTAATAAAAAATTGAACATATTCATATTGCAAACTAATATGGTTTTTTCCTACTCAAAGAATGAGTTATAACTAATTTATCTAACAGCTTGTCTCTGGACGGAGTAATCAATTTTTGTTTTGGAAAGCTAGCATTGATTACATACAATAAAAATCTCCTACAGATAACTCAAGTAACAAAAAACCTCTGAGCAAAGTGTTTGATAGAAAATTTTTAGATTGAGTTTCAACAGTTTTTACGAAGAACAAGGTAATTTGATTGCTGCAAATATATCAGCAGTTTTTAAACGACGTAGGGTTGAAAAATTTTGAGAGAAAAAAATGAAAAGTTTTGAACAACCCAGCAGATCGTTGAGTTTATAGAAGCGGTAGTTTTGCCCGAGCATGACTATGTTCAAAATATAACTTAAGAACTGCGTCCCGGGTCGAAGATTCTCACCAAGAGTAAAGGGAAAAGAGTGTAAAAAGTGTGAAAAAAATTTACACCCCTATTTCTCCGCTTAATTATGAGTGGAAGAATGTAATTATAAGGGTATAGTTTTAAAAATTGAAATCGGAAGTATGTAAAGAAGTTTGATCACCCATCTTCCCTATGTCCATCACGTTACTTTCACTTTGTGCATTAACCATTTCGCCAATTGCTAACAACTCCGGACGTTTCAATTTGGTTATAATGGTAATTCTGTAAGAGTGTAGTAATTTATCAGTCCACCCTAAATTACACTCTTTGCAAAAAGTGAAAAAAAAGTGGAGAAAAATTAAAAATTACACTTCTACTCTCTTTTCGTCGATAAATAGGAGTGGAACGATTGCACCCTAGTCCCCGCTGATTAAAAGTTCATTAAGGGTGAAACTTTGGCCCGGGGTACATCATTTTAAGCTTTCAAAATGTATACATGGATTGCTATTTGAGAGTTTAGAACAACAATTGCAAATCCGCATTACTGCTCCTTGTTCAGATTATAATTTAATGCTACCACCTGACTTGTGGAGATTTACACAAGGACGCACGTAATAGAATCCGGAAAGAGCTGTACCTATTTTGTAGCAAGTGTGCCATACGTCAAATAGACAGGCGGCTGAGTGGAATCGGAAGAAGATGGCGAGGGGACCCAGGATGTGGGTGATTAGAGCCCAGTGCTGTTCCCCATAGAGAGACACCTGCATAGGGTTCACATCATCCTCAAAGTTCAACTCAAACATCTGAGTCACCCACAGCGCTGAAATACAAGTGATCATAAATGACATCATCTGTATAGTTATTCAAAACATGAAGAGCTGAGAGAACTAGAATGTTTATTTGTAATATCTGAAATCATAATCCAGTCTTGACAAAATTTTAGAAAACTATACAACCATTGCAGTCAAAGAGAACGGGGCCGATGCAAAACAAAAATTCTTCTTTTTCTGTGAGTTTTTTCGAGTCGGTTAAGCTCATTTCTCAGGATTTTTATAAGTTCATTCAACTCGTTTCTCAGGCTTCTTTTAGTCCATTTGATACGTTTTAAGCGTCTCAGTATTCATACCAAATTCAACTGATTTTATATTGTTTTTTTTAGATCAGCTGATTCCTAGACTGGCGTTTTAATTCCTGGACTCAATGTGTCCAAAATTACCAATATTTCCAGCCAGGAGTATAATGAGGAAGTTCCTAGACTTGTCAGTGGGTGCGGCTGTTCTCCTCAGGGCATCCAGGAGGAATACCGTCTGTGCCACACTCTGTACCAGGTGACTACCGTACCCCACAAATGTCCCTATCGCATCATGACTCTTTTCCTCATTGTGGCTGAAATGGGATTATCCTCATATTTGTAATTGTTTAAGAACAGGTCTTAAAACACTCACGTACACATTTTAAAATGCCGAAAGTCTGCAGTGCCAGAAGTTAGAATGCCAGAAGTTGCTACTTAGCCAGAAGTTGAATTTCGTTGCCTTTTGTCATTTTAAAACGAGTGCGTTTCGTGTTTTAAGCATAGTTAAGTGACTCCTCAGAAGTCACTTCGAAATTCTGACTTAATATCTCGAACCGCTTTGCAGTTCTCGATAAACGCCAGAAGTTCTCAGTGACTTCAAGCAGAGTCACTTAACCATTACTTAATATGAACTGGGATTGTTACATAGTAGCAGTATTTCAAGAGCATTCACTCCTCCGCCTCCTCCATTTACCATATCACAAAAAGTTGCCGCAAATGGCAATACTCTCAAAGACTTTCGACTCAACCAAGCATGAGAATCCATATCAGAAAGTATCCGAGTTAAGGTAATATACTTCAACTGATACAGACATTTACCCAGAGCAAACTGCAGAAAGTGTAATTATTATTATTATTAAGAGTAATAATTGAATAGTAACGGATTGAATAGTATCAAATGGTATCACTAAATACCACAGAAATCACGTCATTGCATTCTGCAGCACAAAACCCAAAATCCTGAAGACCAGCGCGTACTCTGCAAGGTGAAAGGTGAATGAAAAAATAATAAAATCAATACGAGTTATACTTGATTAAATTCTTGATTACTTTTAAAAAGTCAAAAAAATATTGGGATGACAGGCTTGATGAATGGCCCATTTTGCAAAAAAATTTGTTAAAATTGGTGACGAAAGCTGGTAATGGTAGTGTTGGTTTAAATTCTGAAAACAGAAAAGTATCAATGAACTGTTTCATCTCACTTTTTGGCTAAATTTTTTGCGAAATTCTTCCAAATTTGTCCAAATTAAAGTTATTTATTCCAATTTGTTTAAATTTACCGGATAAAAACAATTAAAACTTGCTGTCATTGACTACTAGGAAATCTAGTTTACATTATGCATCCTTCGAGAATGTTTTTGAATTAAAAGTTTGGAGGTTTTTTAGCAATTTAACTTGATAATGATGACAAATGCATCATTTGATTTTCGATATAATGATGTTTTGTCAAATTATCCATGTTATTAGTATTATAAAAAGTTACGTTTTCCTATAGGCCGAATGCCAATAGCAAGCCTAAGTAAGTTCTAATCATTTTTAAACACCAAAAAATTCCGATTGCAATCAGTCGACGACTTTTTTTGAAAAAAAAGTATTCGTTTTGCTTTCTTTACGTCAATTAAAGATAAAAAAAACAAATCAAATTAAGGCCTACTACAGGTCCAATGGGCTTTCTAATTTTCAAAACAACCAGTGGATTACTGAGCTTTGCAGTTTTTTTTCTCCTTTTGGTCACCATGTAGCTAACAGTCACCAACGCCGTATCGTCTTTCTGATTAAAAAGGTTTTTAATCTTTATGGCTGTTTCACCCTTTAAGTAAAGGTTTTTCTGCTTTGATGATAAGAGTTTTCAGAAAAAAATTGCCTTTTGGACAAGTTTACAATTTTTGAGGTTGTTTTTCTTGTCTTGTCGTAATATGGACAGGTCCGATATCCTATTATTGGTGCTCGGAGAAAAAATATCCTAGGAGTATAAGTCATGCTGTGATTATATTACGGTTTTAACTGATTAGACGCCGTCTTCTAGCAGAATTTAAATGAATTTTCCAATTTGTCTTCATTTTTGGATCTTTTGTGTGTGTATGATAAAATTCTGGATAATTGCAGGTCTTAATGAACTCCTTTTAACGAACGAATAAACCTATTTACTGATTTCAATTCATAGCTGAAGCTTTTCTTGACTTTAAAATCAAATGTTTTTTAAAAGGACATAGACGTTATTAATCTGCACGTTGCTGTTTTTTTTGTCTACATGTTACCTAGGCTCAAAAATTACGAGCTGCGTATTAGATTAATGTGGTGGAAGGAAAGCAAACTTCAGCATATCTAAGGCTTTTAGTGCCTTGTTTTTTGTTTTAGTAATTTCGGTATCGGTTTCTCTCGAAATATTAATTTAATTTTTGATTATTGTTTTTTATCGTTCTTTTTGCAGGCGTATGCCATCTTCTGGGCAGTTATTAAGGGTCTTTTGGGAAAAAATGAGTTTTGTATTGATTTCAGTTGATAGGTAGTTTTTTCAACTGGAAAAATATTTGTTTTCGAAAGTTACAAATATATTTCTTAACTTTTCCCTTATCATTCTCTTTTAACGAATTGTTACCTAGTCTCAATTTTCAGAGCATTACTTTCCCATTATTGATGTTCAGATAAGTTGCAATTAAATTTATCTTTGTTTTTACGGAATAGATTATGGTTTTAACGGCTCCGACATCTTTTTCTTGCAAAATTTAATTGAGTTCTTGTTTTTCGTTTGATTCTGACGTTTATTTTTGTAGGCGTACGACACACTCTGGATAAAGACCGATCTTAATGGCTTCATACTAATGTATATTTGAACATAAGATTTCAGTTGATATCTAATGGTTTTCAATAATATTAAATATTTACTTTCAGAAAAATTTTGCACTAAACTTTGCGCTTTGCTTATTTTCCAACTTTGCACTTTCTGTTCTTTTTTGTCTACTTGATACCGAGTCTCATTAAGGACTAGTTCTATGTTTTTTCTAGTGAAGCACTAACGAATTTGTTTTAAATCGGTTTTATTTGACGCCAGGTTGGACTTCGTTATTAAAAATTAAACATTAAAAAATAAAATAGACATAAAAAACATTGAGTTTTGGATTCAAATGTTTGTTGTTGTTATTTGATTTCTTTGTTTGTCGTGTCTCGCATGCTTAATATTGGCCGGTCTCATTGGCCCACTACTTTTGTATTATTTACTTTAGTTGGAATCAATTTTTTAATTCATACATCAAATATTTTTGAACATTTGAATTTTTGAAAGTTTTCGTTCTCTGCCTCAATTGTTAAACAATTAAGTCAAAATGCGGATGAGCACGATCGGAACATTATGTGCAAAGGCACATTACCGAGCCTCCTGGTTTTAATTCGATTTTTATTAAAATAGTACCTCATTCCATGTAGGCCAGAGAATACTGAGAACAGGGAGTATACAGCTATGCCACTGAGGGCCACGAATAGTAGAGGGGCGTCTATTCTGTTGTGGAACCTCTTGTGCAGCTCTCTCTTCTTCAAATACTGATGGATTACGACAATACACACTGAAACAGAATCGCAAGCATTGTCATCACAATCGAGGGTTTATAAAATTTAATCGAGAAAAATTTTAGATTCCAATTAAGGCCAGCTTTAGGTTCCAGCAGATTTCATATACTTCTTAATTACTTAAATTCTCGCCCCGTAAAAGACTTACCTAGCCAGATAAATCAAGTTTAGTATTCATCCTAATTATAATTGTTTAATTATTATTACATATTGACTTGTTTTGCGTTTGTTTGTTCATAGTTCACAGTTCATGTTCTCTGCTTCGCAAAAACAGTAAAGCCGACAAGAAATTACCACATGGCCATGGTTAAATGATTGATATTTCAGAAATTTGGTTTTCATTGAAAAGGCCTTGAGAAATTGTATTATGATTGGGTAGTTTTGATTGTTCTTACCCAGCATCATGGCGTTGATTGAGAATATGAACCAATGGAATATAGCTGGCAAAAATGAGTACTCTTCATGCAGTGTGCTAAAACAAAAGTTATATCAACAATCCATTCTGTCCCTACTGATACGAATAGACAGGCTCACTACGAAAATGGGTAGAGATGTAACAATTGTGTTGACCTGTTATATTGTAGCTCAGGTGAATTGAATTGACCAGCATTACAAGCATTACAGTGTGGCCGTATCATACAAATACCTTCCCTTGGTTACGAGTAAAACAAATTATCTTGATTTGAAGATCTTTATGACGTTTGAAGGCGTAGTCTTTTCCCCCATTTGGCCTTGAGCCCAAATTTAGGTCGCTTAAAATTCTGGCAAGCTTTTTGCCACCATCCCATAGTTTGTATTGATAAAGTTGCATAGATTTTTGTTCATTTTGCCGCTATCGATTTATACATAACTACGGTTCAATTTTTAAAACCTTAGATAAAATTATATCAGCTCTGTCGACATACAGTGTCGAACATACAGTGTATCTTGTTGTTCACATTTTCCGTAGTTTTACGTAATTTTTGCCAATTTTTCAATGTTAAAGGAAAAATGTTAAAGTTGGTTACGATAGTTTTGTTGGGTTTACTTCTGAGAGCTGTTAATCCAATTTTTTCGGCTAAAATTTTTGGTAAATTTTTCATCAAAAAGGGCACGAAATAAGCCTCTTTAGTCCACTTTGTTTACATTTACCTAATTAACATGCCTAAAATCTGCTGACTTAATCTTCGTTAACTACAAGGATAGCTAGTTTTACTTTTGGTCCCTTTGAGACTGTTCTTCATAGTCTTTCTGAAAATTTAACTGGATAATTTAGGAATGGGCATCACTTATTTTGGATGTATTGACTTTTTTGTCAAATAATAAGTATCCAGGATATTCGAAACACTTAAGTGTTACTAATAGACGAACGGCAATAGCAAGGCAAACCCATATAATTTTTGAGCGAAAACTTATTGTCCTTATCAATTTAAAAATTGCACATTATTAAATTAAACAATAAATTATTGAGCTTTACGACTCTTTTAGCTTTTAGGCCAACTTTAAATGAAGGTTGGCGAAACAACTTTGCCTCATATTTCTTATGAATGGAAAATAAAAACGCGGTTTTACGTTCTAAGTAATGGTTTTTCTGCTTTGATACTACGAGTTTTCGCAACAAAATTTTGATCTTTTGGACTTTTTATTTTGAATAAGGTTAATTATCTTCTCTTTTCATATTACGGACAAGTTAGATATCCCATCGTTGGATTTAAAAATGTGGCAAAAATGAAGACTTTCGGGAAATAGATTATAGTTTTAGCTGCTTCGACAACGTCCTCTAGTTTGTTTAATGAGTTTTTTGCTTTGTCGTTTTTTGTCTTTCCTATGTGGTAGTTTGACATAGTCAAGTTACTTGTAGGTCTTAGCAGCTTCCATTAGATGAACAAAAAAACCTAGTTCCCGGTTTCAGTAGGTAGCTAAAGTGCTTCATGGCTTTGAAATCGAATATTTTAGAAGAAATTGTAGATGCTTTTTATTTGCAATTTACTGTTCTTTCTTGTCTACTTGTGACCTAGTCTCAAAAACAAAAAAAAATGCATGCCAAATTATTGATGTTGGAGAAAGGCAAAATAGAACGTATCGAATGTTTCTAGTGCATCGCGTATCGTTTTAAGGTCCTCGACACCGAGTTTTTGCAAACAGTTAACTTAGTTTTTCGAATTTCGTCTTCGTTTGCCGGTCTTTTTGCTGCCAACTGATAAACTCTGTATAGTTTCAGATCTTTGAACTTTGATATAGAAAAAATGGGAAGCCCAATTTTTGAGTGCAGTTGATCGCTAAACTATTTCATGACTTTCGAATCAAATGTTTTTTGTATTAAAAAACAGTTTTTTTTTGCATTTTGCTGTTCTTTTTTATACTTGCTATCTAGTCTCATTAACTTCAGGTCGTATATTAATTTTTTGAGGTTAAAAGAAGACACAGTTGAACATATCAAAGCTTCATAGTGCACTTGCTTTCGTTTTAACGGCTTCCATTGGGCAGTTTTTCTCAAAAAAAAAGGATTTTTGTCCGTTTATCGTTCTTTTTGTTGACTTATGTTAAATTCTGATTAATGACAGATCCCAAAAATTTTTTTTAAGAAATGGGAGAACCTATCTATGGATTTGAGTTGCTAGCTATTCATATGTCTTTTTTGAATACAATTGTTATCCAAAAATACCAATGTAAATTATAACTTTTTCCATTTTGTACTTTTTTTAATACATGTTACCTAGTCGCAATATTCAAAGGTCACATATCTCAATATTGCTGTCCATGGAAGAAGCAAGTGATCGTATTTGATGATTTTTTGTATTAGAATAAGGTTTTAACGGCTTACGGCTTCGACGCCATTTTCTTACAAAGTTTCATGGAATCTTTTATGCGCCTGAATTTGTCGTTTATTTTTGTTAAACGTACGACATATTTTGTTAAAAAAGACAAGTCACAAAGTGTTCATATTGCCGTGTGGCCGTGTGGAAGATCAGAAATCTATGATAAGATTTGAATTGATATGTAACGGTTTTCATTATATGAAATTATTTGTTTTCATGAAAACAAATATTTTTTTATCTGCGTCGTTTTTGTTCTTATTTGTCCACATGTCGCCATGTGTCAGCAAGCACTGGTCCCCTGTTTTCTTCTAGTGAAATACAAATTGATTTGTTTAGTTTAGGTTTTATTAACGCTATTTTTACCTTGTTATTATGCAGTTAGTTAGTTGTTTTTTTTTAAACAGACATTGAGTTTTGTATGTAAATTTTTGTTATTTGATTTTTTTGTTTTTCTTGTCCTGTAGTCTTAATAATGGCAGCTCTCTTTGGCCCACTATTGTTGCCTTACTTACTTCATTTTGAAGTAATTCTGTTAATTCATACATCAATTGTTTTTGAACAATATTTGAATTTTTGAAAGTTTTCTTTCTCTGCCTCGTTTGGTAAACAATTAAGCCAAAAATGCAGATGAGTGGAATCGGAACATCATGTGCGGACGCACATTAGCGAGCCTCCTTCTTTTTTAAATCTCAAACTTTTAACTTAGAATAACCATGAGGTTAAAGTTACATGTTGTAATCAAAAATACCATATCTTTCGTTTGAATAACTCAATAATAGCACAATGGCCATTCGTCAGTAGCCTGTGGGACTTGACATGACATGATTACAACGAAGTACTAACTGCTTGAAAACGACGAGAACAGCTGTTAGCAACACCAGTGCCACCCCAATCATAAAGCCAGCGAATGTCTCCTGTATGAAGAATTTACTGTTCCACTCATCCTTGTGGCTCCTGCCATAGACTACAGAGTTATGACAGTCTTTGACCACGTGAGGTTTGCCCACATTGGATGACATGATGGTGAAGAAGCCGCCCGCTATTAGGTACAGTTCTATGCTCATTGGGAACAGAAACACTTCTGTTTTCTCTATACTCTCGTGGAACGTCGAGTTCTCCTCAAACTTGGAGCAAAGTTCTTCGTGCTCTGAAACGGGTCAAATGATCAGGTGACGTTTTTTTCGAGATTTAGGTCCTAGACCAAAAGTTACCAAATGTCAGACCATTGTCCAGCAGACTTCCATGAGCTCGAACGGAAATTCGGAACGGGATTTCAAACGCGCTGTATTCCATGTGCGCTGTATTATGGTCTCAAAAGTCACTTTGGTCTGGGACCTCAACATCGGTTTTTATCGCTCATGTTTTACGCAAAAAATAGTTTGACTTTGTATCAATTTGGGGTCTGATTTAGTTCTTTCTAGCCATGGGTTCTCGAAGCTATATTTATCAGCAGTCACTTTCAAAAAGTAAAATCCAAGTTTATGAAATATACCACTATCGCTAAAATTTAACAGAGCAGTGAGCTCATTTCAATTTCACATTATAAATATCGATAAATTTCATCAACATGCGTTTAAGCATTTAAATTAATTTAAACGAAATCTTTAAAACAGAGATTGCATCTGTTATATACACATAGACAAGAAAGCGACCAGGCGAGTTTGTTTAGTTTAGAAGACATCAGACAGTGAAGCAAACAAGATGTAAGTATTTGCAGAGTGGATTTTAACAAAAGCTATATCAGTTATAGAGAGCTTCCAAACACTCCTTACCGCTAATCTCTAGTACACACGTTACCACAACAAAACAGTTATTAAGTGCAGGAATGCAGAGGCGTGCATAATTAAGATGCGATTTGATATTCAAGCGCACAGCTCGGAATTAGAATGCAAATTTAGTCAGTCATTAATCTGTTATATTGCAGTCAACATGCAAGCTCTATTCTGCCCCCCCCCCCCCCCCCCTATCTTAGTAAACATATATATTTTACGCCGCTCAGGATCACGTGCTATTTTAACATATTATCCTGTTATATGTCAACATATAATTTTTAAGTGGGTAGCATAAAAACACTTGGGTGATGGGCAGAATAGATCCAGCAGAGATAAACATATAGTACGATATATAGTACAAAATTCGAGTGCTGTGATGGATAGCGTAGATCAGCAAATATTGATTTATATAAATGAACAGCGATGTCCTAATGTAAAGATCTCTTTGAAGTCAAATGCGACAAATCTTATGAGCTTATAACAGATTCCTGAAAACAGCAGTATCTTTCAAAAAATCATTCGCTATCAGATAATTGTTTTAATTCATAAAAGCATCAAATGTAAGCTACAGACTACAAACGGCTGTAACTGACGTGAAAATGATTCTTACGATCTAAAAAATAAACAAGGGTGCTCGTTAATGTGCGCTTGCACATGATGTTCCGACCCGAGCTTATCTACATTTTTGACCTAATTGTCAACCAAATGATAGTGATAATCAAAAAAACATGTTTGAGTTCAAAAAAAATGTTACACAGCAAAACTACTAATTGAATAACATAATGCCGTGCGTCATCACCGCGCTCACGACATTTTCGATTAAAAAGAAAACGAGAAAAAAAACAGACAACAAAATAAACAGAAACAAAGTTTTCACGGCGAAAACTCAAAGTCTAAATTTAAAAGCACCCAGTAACAACGTCAAAAAGCAATCGGGTGAAACTTAAACTACACAAACTCACTCTTTCCTAACTACACAGCAGACTTCTTTTAATGAGTTTAAATAATCAGTCGACAAAAAGAAGAAATAATGAGGCAAAATTCTTAAGATAACCAACATTTTCTAAACCAAATAATTTCAAAAGTCTTAAAAATCATTAGCTTTAACGAAGTAATTCTTGATGAATTTACTAAAAACTCATAACAAAAACAATAGGACTTGTTTTTGGTTAGACTAAGTCATATGGAGATGAAACGGACTAGAGATGCAGAAAAAAACTTCAAACAGTTTGCAAAAACAGAAATTATTGAAGCAATAAAAAAGTTAGCTTATATCTGAATATTATGTACTTTTTTTCAAATGTTATTTTTATACTAATTCAGATAAATATTAAATGGAAGTTTAAATTAATTTCAATTGGGCCTTATTTGAAAATCATTGGAATCTGTTATTAAGAGAAAGTGCTAGAAGAGAAAAACACAAAAATTGACAACTCACAAAACTTAAATAAAAACGCAAATTTTCCAACCAACAAAACATCTGCTACGACCAAATATACACAAAAACAAAGTACTTTTTGAATTAAAAGCATTTGGATGGGACCTCTCTATGATGAGAATCAGCTACAAGTAGACAAAAAGAACAACAAAATTTGAAAAATTTAACACAAATTTTGAAAAAAAGTATTATCACAAACTTTAGGAGTATTCACTATAAACTGAATGCATTAAAAAACATAATTCAAGCAATCATCAATTAGAAGCGTGAGAGACCCGTTAGCATTTTAGGGCTGCATAAAGAATAAAAAAAGCAAGCAAAAACAGCAAATTCAAAACAAATTGAGCGACAAAAGAGTCGCAGCCATTGAAAATTAAATTTTCAGTGAAGACTTTTCTATTTTCAATTAATCTTATAACAGTAATGAGATTCTTTTTTTTAACAATATGACTTCGATAGTCAAAAATAGAAGTTTGTGCTCAAAAAGTTGTTACACTGCCAAACTACTAATTGAATAACATAATACCATGCCTCATCACCGCTCTCACAAGATTTTTGATTATAAAGAAAACGAGAACAAGAAACAAACAACAAAATTAGCAAAAACAAAGTTTTCACGGCAAAATTTCAAAATCTAAAATTAAAAGCATCTAGTAGCAACGTCAAAATGCAATCGGATGAAACCTTAACTACTCAAACTCACTCTTTCCTAACTACACAGCGGACTTCTTTCAATGAGTTTAAATAATCAGTCGACAAAAAGAAGAATTAATGAGGCGAAATTCATAAAAGAACCAATATTTTCTAAACCAATTAATTTCAAAAGTCTTAAAAATCATTAGTTTTAGCAAAATAATTCTTAATAAATTTACTAAAAATTGGTAACAAAACTAATAGGACTTGTTTTTAGTTAGACTAAGTCATATGGGGATGAAACAGGCTAGAGATGCAGAAAAACTCAAAAAATTTCAAACAGTTTGCAAAAACAAAAATTATTGAAGCAATAAAAAAATTAGTTTACATCTGAATATTATGTATTTTTATTTCAAATGCTATTTATATACTGATTCAAATAAATATTAAATGGAAGACTAAATTAAGTTCACTTGGGCCACGTTTGAAAATCATTGGGATCTGTTATTAAGCGAATGTGGTAGAAGAGAAAAATCACGAAAAGTGACAACTCACAAAACTTAAATAAGAACGCAAAACCAACCAACAAAAAATCTGCTACAACCGAATATACATAAACACGGTAATTTTTGATCTACAAGCATTTGGATGGGACCTCTCCATGATGAGAATAAGTTACAAGTAGACAAAACGAACAACAAAAGTTGAAAAATATAAAAAAAAATTTGGAAAAAAATAATATCACATACTTTAAGAGTATTCACTCTAAACTGAATGCATTAAAAACATCATGCAGGCGATCATCAATTGGAAGCATATGAGACCTGTCAGCATTTTAGGGCTAAATGAAGAACAAAAAAAACAGGCAAAAACAGCAAATTCAAAAAAAGCTGAGCGACAAAAGAGTCAAAGCCATTGAAAATAAAACTTTCCGTGAAGACTTTTCTATCTTCAGTTAATCCTATAACAGTAATTAGATTTTTTTTCAATCAATATGACTTCAAAATCAACAAATATGAAAAAATATTATAAAAATATGAATTTTTTGAGAAAACCCGTTGTATCAACGCCATTAAATTCAAAATTTTTCAAAGAGAATCACTAAATATGATATGTTATTCCTCATTTAGAGTTCAAGGGTGTTTGTTATTTTTATTTCTACAATATGACATCAAAATAAGTCTTATGACTGTGAAAACAGCACAAAAAACATGCCAAAACATAAAATTCAGTAGAAAAGTGCGAGAAAAAAGTGTCGAAGCCATTCAAACCACAATTTTTTCCCTGAAAACTTTATCTACGATCTATTAAACGTCTTCTCTAAACCAAAGCAATCTATCAATATTAAGATAATTTGATAAGATTTCAAAAGGAACAAAACAACGAAAAAGACATCCAAAATTTTTTTTAAAAAAATAGTGAAAACTCATCGAAATCATAAAACCAATCGTTAGAAGATATAACCGTCAAACAGCTTAGTTCTATTGCAGTAGAAAAACTTGGGGTCCGGTCATTACTGAGACTGACTTACAGATCTCGAAAAAAGATAAAGATTGGTTAATCTTCAAAAACATTTTTGGAAAAAAAAGGTTTTTAAAATGTTAACAGCCAACAGCTGTGCACTTAACGCACTGGTTAGGTTCACCTAATGCTCATTAGGAAAACTATTGCACTTTATTCCAAAAATTTCAAAAATTTAGAACAATCTCAAAAAGAAAATCAAAATTTCCTTAATAATTACGAAAAATCATAGTTGGAGCCAAAAAAACCTGAGCGATTCCTTGCAAACGAATTTTTTGATGATTGGGCATCAATTGACTGTAAATGAAGTTTTTCATCAACACAACTTTGATATGAAAAGTGTCTAGTCTCCGAGAGATTACAAAAAAGGAATAAATTTCTAAAAAAAACACCTCTCAAACTTAATTCGAACTTTTGATAGTAAACTTCCCTATGAGACCAAAACTAGCCTTTTTTACCGCCTTTTGACCATTGGGAACACAAAAATGTTCCATTTTTTAGCATGAAATGTATTTTCGAATTGACATTTTTATTGAAAATACGTTTTTTCGAACAAAAATTTTGCTAAAAGAACAAAATCATGCCAAATATCCCATGTTCACTCAAAATTTTAAACCTCGATAATTCCTCGAAAAATACGAAGTTCAAAAAATCTTCTCATTTTCAAATTCTACGCTGGACGAGCCTTTTAATGATACCTCTCACAATTCTCTACGTTGAATATATCGATCGGCCAAAATTGATTGAACAAAAAAACCATTTGATTATATAGTTACTCCACCCCACAAGCGGGGTCGGAACAAATATCTCTGCAATGATACAAAAATATTCAATGATACAAAGAATAACAATTCGAAATCAAATGGAGCAGAAAGTTTGATAGTGATTGCACACGCAACAGAAGCCCAGGTTCATCAGCATGCGTGCTCTACTGACAACTAGAAAATTGTTTCATTAAACAGAAGATATTGTACGTCCAATGGCTTAAACATAAAATGACATGTGCTATATCCAACTTTGCTCATATGTCAGTGTTCTGTTTTTGGCATCTGTAAAATAGACTAAAAAATCAAGTTTTTTTTCTAGATTTTTTTGTGTCATAATGAACACGTACTAGCACAAACCGGTTGAAAAATTTTTGGTAAAAAGTAATATAAAACGTTTTTTGTATCATATATAGCAATGGTTAAACAATTGATCAAATGTGAGCTGACCTTTGGCGGCATCGTGTTCGAAGATGAGAGATTCTGTAAACTCATCGGCTACGAAGCTGAACCAAGAATGGAGACAGACAGCTACTAAGTGGGCCAGACATAGAAGGGCCAGGTTGGGACAGTAGGTGAAGGTGACCTAGAGAGAGTATGAAAAGCTTAGGGTAGTATAAAACGCTCAATCAACATGAAAACGGTCGAAATCCAGAGAAAATTGTCACAAAAAAATTTTTTGAGTAGTTGTAACTTCTGCTAATGGCAGATCCAGACACCCTTATCAAAACAGTTTTACTTCTAAGCAGATTTTTATGGACGAAGGTAATTTTTGGAAATTTTAATCTTTTCAACTTCACGACTTTTAATTTGTACAACTTTTCATCCAAAAAAACTCAGCGTGTTTACAAGATACTTCACCGCGTCTAAGAACTCGGCAGTTGTTTCAGGCTAGCCGAAACAAGAAAATGCTCCCATTTGAAACAAATAGATGTGAGTATGGAGTAAAACAAATCATTGGTATGGAGTAAATGTCTATAATTACTTTTGAGAAGAGGAGTAGTAATATGCACTGTAGGACATTGTATATGAATGAGATGAAGTGAAAGGTGGAGTACTCTACACTGCCACAGTCTGGGTGCTGCATCAACAAACTGATGTCCTGGGCCAGTTGAAGGGAGTTGTACATGAGAGTACCTATCGTGAACCCTAAAGACACAAAATAACAGAAAAGAGTGTATTAAATCTGTTGTTTCCATAACCAATTTTTATTTATAAAAACATTCTTATCTCTTAATAAATTTATCTGTTGTTTTAATTCACATTTTCTGTTTATATAACCAAAAACCACTTTCAAGTTACATTTGTTATCAAATTTGGCTGGGCTGCTACAGATCACACAATACGGGATCTCTTTATGTATGCCAGTCAAACTTGACAAAAGATATAACAAATCGAAGGCAAAGATATATGCCTAAGACCTGTCTGTGCTATAAGTCTCAATTTAAAATAGTTGGGGGGCTGAAAGTATTAAATTTATAAAAGAGTAAATATAAAATTACAGCTTACTAATTACCAGTTGTGTAGTGGTGAATTGGAGGTGAGCTGTTGGGCGATCGTTCACTTGGGTGTTTCTTCAGTTATGTTATTTAACGAAAAAGAAAGTTTTTAAAATTAAATCTGGAATTATTTGTCTAAGTTATTAAACAATTTTGTTCGACTATTTTATTGTTAAAGTGAAGTTAAATTTTGAGAAAATTGAAAGCAGTTGTCTGCTGCTTGTTTCTGGGAGTGATTTCTGTCTCTCTAATTTTATTCCGTCCCACTTCGCTGAGAGAAACAATTAATTCCTCTCAGCTCCGTTTGGGCCGATAGGGAGCGAATCACAAACTCACGTTCATAGTGAGGTGCTTCTTAATTTTCCTATTGGCCGAGAAGGCAAGAGAATTAACTCTTTTTTATCTCACGGAAAAATTATTGAAACTCCAAAAAAATAATAAAAATCTAAAAAGCTGAGAGCATCAATTATTGATTTCGTAGGCGCCTGTTTTCTGCTTTTCCCCTCTTCTAAAACCGCAACAATTATGGTTTTCTTGGGGGCTTTTTATGAGACTCTATTATCTTTTCCCCTGAAGCAATCTGCTTCATCTTTATTGAACTTGGGGGGAAAGATCTGCATTGCAACTGTCAAAAGCAGAAGTAATTTAAATCAAGAGAAACTGTGGTTTTACAGGCCGCCTACGTTCAACAACGTACATTTTCTATCCTGGATATAAGCGAGGAGATCCAGGCCTAAAGTTGTGTTATTTAAATAAGTCGAACTGAGTTGTTTAAATACTTGTGTACTGGTAGTCTTAACAAGCGTTAGTTTGTTTAGCGCGCGGCGAAAGAATGGTTAATTAGCGCCTAAATACGTTCGCTCTAATGCGAGATTAATTATCCGCTCATTTGTAACGGCTCTCTTAATACTACAGCTCACCCCGATTTTTAAGATAGAAAAGAAAATGATTTTAAAAAAAAAGATATATATTGCATCGTATATAATTTTATTGCGTTTGGAACATATAAATGAGTTACTACAAGTTCAGATAGTTATGAAATTAATCGCAAAGGGCGATAATGGTATGCTATAAAATTAATCGCAAAGGGCGATAATGTTGTGCTGTATTATTCAAAAAATTCTGGGGGCAAAATGACTGGGCTTGGTACTGGACTGTCGCCGTCGTCCAATATATCAAACACTTCCACAACTTCTTCAGTTTGTATAGTCAGTTCCACAGGTGATGATGATGCCGCCATTTCCACAGGTTTTCTGTCTGTTTTCTTTTTGGCTTCTAGTTTGTGTCTTTCTTCTCGTTTATTTTTCCGAGTTTTCTTGTCCTTCATTTTTCTTAATTCGCGATTTAGCTCTTTAACCTTTTGCACTAGCTTCTTATTTTCAATTCCGAGCTTTTGATTCGCTGATGTGATTTCTAGATGTTTTTGGATGTACACCTTATTCAATTGTTTTAGATTGCTGTCTTCAGTCTTCTGAAGTTGTTTTGTAATCACATACTGACGTCTCCAGTAGTCATCGCTGGTAGTTTTTTCCTTCTCATTGCTCTCCATTTTGAGGTTCTCAAATTTTATTTGCAATTCTTGTAGTTCCGTTTCTTTGATGAAGAGCTCTTGCTTGAAGCGGTTGTTTTCTGTGATGAGACTTTCTTTTGATGTTTCGCTACAATGGTCTTCTGCTGAAGGGAACGCGGTTATAGCATCATAAGGGACGTTAATGTAGACATCTAGCTGGTGATTTCTTACGTTATACGTTTTCGTTTCTGGATCTCTGTTCTTTATCCTCCACGTGTTAGATTCACTGCTTAGGCTAAAATGTTTTACGAGTGGCAATTCGTCCGATTTCATGAAGCAATCCTCATTCGTAGCATCGTTTCTAACTTTCACCCGTTCTAATGTTGTAAATTTGTTGTAATTTGCTTTGAGCGTGTATTTCAGATGGTTGAGAAATCTCGGGTTCTCAGGATTTAGGTCTGCCTCTCTGCTTCGTTGTACGTTCAAGCAGTAGTGTTTGTTTTTCCTATCTTCCTCAGATAAGAGGTCATCAATGTTGGCTAATTTTCGGATCTTTTCCGCATGGTTATTATTCAGAAATTGTGAGGGGCATCTTTTGCGGTTTATTTTCCAGTTAACTTCAGGGTCGTACTGGTTAGAAGTTGATGGAGTGTCCAGTTGTGGTTTAATGGGTGCAAACGGGGGAGTTGATGTTTTGCTTGGATGGTCATTTTTCCTAATTTGATTTGGGTGTGCTGCAGATTGTTCGTGGGGAGTGTAGATTGTTCGTGTAGAGGACATGTTGACAGTCTGATTTTGATCAGTTGTGGTGATCACACTCTTAAGTGTTGCTTGGCTGTTCATTGTGATGTGTGGGATCTAAAATTATTTTTGATTATTTTTCCTGTGTCTTAATTATCACACATTATGGTCTCTTTCAAGTTTGCAATTGTATTGCTAATATATTCTATTGTAAAAAATGTTTTTGTAAGGTTTTGTTGCTAACTGCTTTACTTAAAAATTATAATGCTAAATGCATTTGTTATTAAAGTTTGGTAGAAAAGTTTTTGTTTTGCTAAATGCAAAGTTAACTTTAATAAAGGGAGGGGGGCAATAATAAAAAAATTTTTATACTTATGCCAGGCGGGCAGCCCTGGCACAAGTACGTCTTTCTCCGCTGCCCGGAGGTGTGAGTCTTGGGGCGTGCGTCACACTAACACGGCTGCAACGACCCGTGCAGCTGGGGAGACAACCTTGCTTTAGCTGAAAGAAGGAAATTTTTCGGGTCGTTTTTGGAAATTTCAGTTATCGTGTTAGTGTTCTGAATTATTTAGGTTCAAAAGCCAGGGGGGCAGGCTGGAGAAAGCTGAGGTAACCCCTTCCCGAGGAAAAGTTAAAAGAAAAAAGAAAAAGATCGTTTGTACTTGAGTTGTTTTTGGTTTATTAGACAACGTCGTCTAAAAAATTTTTGCAAATGGGACATTTTTTCTGCTTATTTATGCACACTCGACAGAATCGGTGTTCGTCATGTTGGGAAAAATGTGGGTGTTTTGTTACTCCTAGTTCTGTTTTCATTTTTTTGCATAAATTGCATCGGAAGTAAGATGTGATCAGGACGGGAAGACAAGGTCGAAGACAGATGGGACATTTAGGGTTTGGTTATCTTTTAAAAAGTGCTTTTCTGCAAGGAATACATACATAGTGGGGATTTTCTTTGGGGAATTGCTTGTGTAGTTTTTCTACAATAACGGTTTTTCGTGAACATATAGGGCAGATAATGTCCTTATGGGGATAGATCCAACGAAAACCGTCGAATAGGGATTGTGAAAGACCCATCGAGTGACTGTTATTTTATTTTCCTTATACAAAAACAGGAAAACCTCTGAGAAACTGCAGTAGGATGAGGTTAATAAGGAACGATATTGCAAGCAAGGTAATTAGGGTTAATATAAATATTTTTGTGGATAGGTCTAGATTGGTCATTTTTAGTATCTGGAGAAAATTTGGCGAATTGCGGAAAGGAGGTAGTTATTAATAAAAAGGGATATTGCCAATGCGCATAAGAGAACAAATAGAAGAATAAACAATTTTATGGGATGCATTTTGTCAATTCAATGAGTAGTGCAGAACTAGGGTGAAGGAGGTGACTTGTTCCTGGTAAAAACTGAGTTGAATTAGGGATATTGATTGGATTAAAAATAAAACTAGGGAAAGAAGTAAAATTTTGGATGTTCTTGGACGCATTTTAGATTATGTGGTTGTTTTTTCGCAACGAGGGCATAATTTATAATCTTCTACGCAAAATTTACAAAAGTTGACGGGCTTATGATCACTGTGATGAAACGTTTTTGCAACAGAGTATTGAAATCTTGTTTGTTTGCAAATATCACATTGAAACCAGTTAAAGATTGAAAAAATAACATTAAATTTAGAACACTTAGGACAAAAATCATAGCCCATATCTTTTATAACATATTGGTAACAGAGCAGACACATTACGTGGGGTAGTTCGTTAGGGGGGTTCTCGTGTAATTTCTTGAAAACAATTGTTTCACGTCTGCAGCATAAACAAATTAATGAGACCGGTTTGGATTCTATAGTATTGGTTTCTTTGTCAGTTGTATTCATTTTGAAAGATTGTTATTGGAAGGAATTATGGGACTGGCACGGTTGGAGGATTTGGTTGTCGATTATTTTGGGATTTTAGTGTTTGGTCTATTACTAATATAATTATGAACATCAAAAAGTTAAAAGGAATACTTACAACAACGAGGAAAACGGTTAAAACGAAGGAGAAGGCTGCTGCAATAATCATGAGGGCCATTAATAAAAAATCAAGTACTTTGGGGATAAACATTTTGGATAATTTGTGAAGGTAGTTTTGAATCAAGAATTTTACCACGGGTTGTTTGGGTCAATTGTTTGTTTGCATAAGGGGCATTTAGTAGTTGTGAAGGTCATACACTGCAAACAAATTGATTTTTCAGGGTGTAGGCTTTTGAAGTGGCTGTGGCAAGTGGATAACTTTTTGATTTCTTGGCAAGAATCACACTGGAAATAATGGCAATGACTGATTGTATAAATGGGAGTTACGCAAATGGGGCATTTAGGTTGGTTCCAATATTTAAATAATTCATTTCTACAAGGAATGCAAGCAAAATGGGGGGGCTGACCATTTGGGTTTTTGTGCAATTTTTTGAATTGACGGCAAGGGAGATAACAAACAGGGCATTCAACTTTAGGGGTTGTATCAATTTGAGGTTGCTGAGACGATATCTTCAGAATGTTTCCCATTATAAGGACAAATTAGAAAGATCCGGGTATACGAGTTCTAATCCATGGTGTTCAAGTTCGTTGGGGATAGTTACATTTAAATCTGCAATAGCAAAAAAGAAATTCCAGTGTTACTCGTTTGGATAAATGTAATAATGATTAATGGTACCGGTGCTTAAAAACATATAAGTTATCTTGATACATGCTTTATACTGTGTGAAACAAATATTGAACCATCTTTCTACTTTAACAATTTTAATTTTTTCCTTACCAATAAACAAAATCATTTTAGTCTTAACAATTTGGAAAGAAATGAGGGGAAAAAGAACAAATTGATCAGAAAAAAAAGGATAGGAATAATGAGCAAGGGAAAAAAATTATTTTTTGGGGAGAGAAAGTTATGTGAAACAATTTACTTTACTGAAGAGCGCCCAAATTGACTGGGAAAAGCTCTTCGATATCAATGAGTGCAAGAAAGAATTCCCAGTGCATCATTCCCATTGTTACTCGAGTAGAACCCTCACATCCACGCTCGTAGTCTGTATAGTGTATAATTATACAGGGTTTAATCTCTGCTGTGGAAGTTTCAATGAAAGATCTCTCGAGGGACTCTACTTTGACTAGGCGCTCACCAAAGTGGAACAGCATTATAGAAGATCTAAATTAAAAGGGATTTTAGAACCATTTAAAGCTTGGGATATATTTATGAAGAATGTCCAATAGGGGGAAGATGGTGTTAAGGTAATGGTTCCATCAGTCCAAGTGTTTAAATATTCAAAATGGAGTATTAATTGTGGGATTACTCTGTTGCTTTTTGTTGTCACAAATGATTTTTCAAAAAATTGAATTTGTATAAGGCAATTTTGGTATGAGAATATCATTGCTGCTTTTAATTGTTAATAGTTTCCAATTCTTTAGTAATGAAATCGTTTTGAGAACAATCACTTTTCGGCAATTCAAAATAAAGATTGTGAGGTACACAGTTTGGGTTTTCTAGAATAAAGAGGAAGAATTTCCAATGAACTGAAAGAGGATTAATACTTATTAAACAAATTTTTTCACTTTGGATTTCTTTGAGCGTTACTAGCATAGTAGGTACAGGAGTTGGGTATGCATCAAAAGATCGTTGAATTTTTTGCAACTCTACAAATTTATTGTTAACTGCAAATATCATAGTTTAGAATGATACCTAAGCAATGTAGATTGGATGTTGTACTTGAAATACTGAGTTCTCTTTGAATGCTAGAAAAATGGTGAATTCGGCGAACTGAGGATGAGTAATGAAAATAGTTAAAAGTCTGTAAATATTTGTCATGGGTTTTTTTGCGAAAGTCATTATACTTATAGCGGAAACATAGTATACGGCTAATAGCTCAAAATTTTGGTTTCCGATTCTGATTTGTAAGTTTCTATTAGTTAAATGAATCATGTTGCTGATCTAGCTCATTTGGCAGACTATTAGGGTCGAATTGCGCTAAATACACGAAATAATTCCAATACAACGAATGAGGGGTTAAAATCACAGTATCGTTTTCCCAAGTGTCCCAAAACTCAAAATTTATAACGATTTGAGGGAAAATGTCTCCGTGATTTTCTTCAAAAGTTTTCTTTATTTGATAAATTGTAACGAGTCTATCTTGAAACAAAAAGTACATTAATGGAAGCGTTTTAGTTGTTAATTAACTTATTGTTCTTCATTTCAAAACTATGTATAAAAGTATGTAAATGTAAAAAAAAAGGATAAAAAAAGGGTGTGTCAATTATTTCTGAAAAGAGGATTATTGACAACGATTGATATTTATAGTTAATATATCAATCGGATTCACTGCAGCAAAATCGGAGTAGGGGAAGAGTGCAGGCAATAGCTAGATAGACATAGTTGCGATTACATAGTTGAAAATGGATTATAAGAATTAAAAAGCAAGGAAGGAATCCACACATGTCTCTTACAGGAAAAGTCAAAGTCTAATAATATTTTTCTTCAGACGCTTTGAAACAATTTTGTATTCGACTCCAATGTTTACAAAAGTAATTGTGTCATCAATCAGGGCTCTTAACAATGAGAAGTATTGAAAATTTGAATGCGGTACGTCCAAGTCTATAATGTCACTGAAGTAGAAAGATGCAACTCTAATAGTTACAGTAGTTTTTAAATCGGAAAGACTTGAGGATAATATCTGTCCGGTGTATTGTCCAAATCGAATGAATAAAGCGTTAGGCTGTTTTATGAATTTGGGTTGCATAGCATAGCATCCTTGAGGTGTATCTAAACAAGATATTAATTAACTTATAGAGTCTAATACAAATAATTTTTTTTATTTTTGAGACAAATTATTTTTTTATGAAAAAGATGATTTTTTTATTAACAGCTTTAAGGAGGTGCCACCACACTTCGAATGGTTGCATCATTTTGTGGTTGTGGTTGATGTGACGCCAGATTTGGGTATTCTACTTTATTATTTTCTGTATGACAATGCTCATCAATTTTATTTTCTCTTGGTTGATCCTCAACGCATTTGTAAGTTTTTTCTATTGTGCTGTAAGGTTGATAATTACTAAGCGGTAAAAAATGATTGTTGTTCTGTGGGGCCGACGGTTTGGTTTCGTTAGAGAATACCGGTGTAAAGAACGATAAGATACAAAGATTATATGTTGCTCCTAATAGAATTTTCCAAAAACCCATTGTTTTGTTGGATATTTTGTGGATTTCGAACGCTCTTATGATTGTTACGATTACATCAGTTAAGAATTTTATGCACAAGAAACAAGCAAAATAAACTCCAATTTTTTCCAGATAAAAAGTGATGATTCCAAAAGTGCCTTTGAACTGGTTTGTAAAAAATGTAGGTGAAAGAAGAGAATCTAGATAAATTTGTCTGTTAATTCCCATTGCTGACGCATAGATATCTTTTTGAGAATAGTCTATGCTTCTTCCTTCTAGAACTTCTCTTGAAATTTTTGTCAAAACAGATTTTGAAGCTTCCGAATGCAAGATATTGTCCCAAAACGATTTAAGTTGATTTGGTGTGTAAATTCCGGCACGTTGCGATTCGTAACCGGTAAATTTTGGAATAGAACTAATAACTCTTGAAGAGAATATTTTTGGCAGTTGTAAAGGAACAGGTGCTGGCATCAAATGGTACCATGAATTTTCATTATCAATATCTAATTGGTAGGCATTTTTGTAGCCTCCAACACAATCTACTTCGTTTGCAAAAGGGTAGGTTTGTCGAGTAATTGGGTCGACGAACATTGTCCTACCATCATAATGAATAGGAATCCTATCATAACACTGTTCAAGAACCTGAAGTGGTGAGTTTCGTTTTGGACAGTGGTACAGCCAACCTATGCTACCATCTGTGTCTAAGAACATCGAGCGGTTGCCGGTTAACATATATCCAGCTAAACGATTGTTTTGGATAGCCTGCATTAGTATCATTTGTTTTTGAGTTCGATCAAGTTCGCATTGCTCTATGACCAAACCTTTCCATGCTTGTTTTATTTGCATGTAATTGTGATATATGACAAAATCCATTTTTACCGCAAGGTTAAGATCATAGTCTAACTTGTCTTTGTCTAAGTGTTCCCATGCAACAAAACCATTGTCGGATGTTCGGATCTGTTCATCTGAAGGCTTCCTATTGAACCCATTTACACTTAGGCTATTGTCAGGTTCAACACGAAGTTTATGAAAAAACTGTTGAGTTTTTGTTTTATAAGGTTTGCCAGTCTTCATATTAAATCCGCCTTTATAAGAAACATATAAAGAATCTAAATTTGTTCTGTAAATAAATTCTGGTTTTCCACACACCTTTTCTTTTTCATCAATTACTCTAATTTTTATGTCCATTTCCGCAGGAGAATACGTTCCTGGTCCTTCATAGGGCGTCTCCGGTTTTTCATCACTCACTATGAAATACTGTACGTTACCAAGTTCGTTTTAATGTTTTAGCATTTTTGCGTTTTGTGAAAATCTTTTAGTAACTATACAATTTTCCGGTGCCTCCCAATTGTATGCAAAGGGGTCGAGTGATGTCGAATGACAACCTCCTTCTGAGAGGGCACAAGGAAGTTTTAGTCCTTGACTGTTATAGACAGTTCTGTCATTAAGATCAATATCGAGTACAGTTTCTTGCATCAGGGTTTCAAAAGAGAAATGTTTAATTTGACCACGATTATCACAAGATGTTGATGATTCACCTTCAAGATCAACTCCCTGGTTTTTATAGGAGACAGTTTTTATTCCATGTTTTATGTCAATTTCCATGTCATCATCGTCAAATTCCGTAACAGTAATTTTTCCAGTTTTATTAGCATTGAGGCATTGTTCGGGTGAAACAATAATATCGTATGTTATTATTGGAACGTTGTGTACAATTGATAAATGGGAAAACATACCACAATTATAACGAATGAGCATTGCAGTGACTTTGCACATAAGAGCTTTAACAAAGGTCCGATAAGACCGTTGATAAAGTGTTACATGTGTATCAACCATCTGAATATTTTCGGGTGTAATTTTGCAAGGAGAAACTTGTGTTAAAGCATACATTTTATTTTCTTTCATTTTAGAACAGTCATAATGAATGACCCTAAGTTTGTTAGATACGTCATTAATATCCTCAGTAGCGTTAATAACTATAGAAAGAGTACAAAAGTAGAAAAGACTTATAAGTAAATAAGAAAAATAGAGTTTTTCAAAACAAGGATATCTTTTCATCCTGTTCTTTTTTAGCGCTTCAAGTCGGGAATTAAGGCTATGAGTTGTAGTAATAGGCACTGCCAGTAAATGTTGACTGGATTTATTGCTACCTAAAACAAAGTTAAGTAAATCCGGCTTGATAGCGTTATGGCGGCTTGGCCGAGCGACTAGAAGTTCGCCTATTATTATTATTATTTTCTAAAGTTTGTAAATTAGAAGGTCCTTGTTCCGATGTATTAGGGCGGAGAGGACTTAAATTAGGGTCTAGAGGTATTCTTGAATTGTGCTGTGGGCAAGGAGTTGAACTTCTTGTTTGACTACCGCTAGGTAGGTGTGTTTGGACTGGAGGTGGGTTATCACGACCACCTGAACTTGCTTCGTTGAATCCAGAATCGAAATTGGTAGGTGTTCGGTCAGGGTCGAAGTTCTGCACAGGGGAGTCTCTTCGTATGAAATTATCCACGGGGAAATATTCGATGTTAGTGGGGCTTTGGAAGGAGAATTTAGTCAAAGGACTATTGAGTTTATTCATCTGACTTGTCATTAGATTATTATAAAATGTGTCACAATTATTTTTATCTATACCATACTCTAGGGTTAACTCTGGTATAGTTTCAGTAGCTGGGTAGTACTCGACTAGGTGAAGTTTCAATGAAAGATCTCTCGAGGGACTCTACTTTGACTAGGCGCTCACCAAAGTGGAACAGCATTATAGAAGATCTAAATTAAAAGGGATTTTAGAACCATTTAAAGCTTGGGATATATTTATGAAGAATGTCCAATAGGGGGAAGATGGTGTTAAGGTAATGGTTCCATCAGTCCAAGTGTTTAAATATTCAAAATGGAGTATTAATTGTGGGATTACTCTGTTGCTTTTTGTTGTCACAAATGATTTTTCAAAAAATTGAATTTGTATAAGGCAATTTTGGTATGAGAATATCATTGCTGCTTTTAATTGTTAATAGTTTCCAATTCTTTAGTAATGAAATCGTTTTGAGAACAATCACTTTTCGGCAATTCAAAATAAAGATTGTGAGGTACACAGTTTGGGTTTTCTAGAATAAAGAGGAAGAATTTCCAATGAACTGAAAGAGGATTAATACTTATTAAACAAATTTTTTCACTTTGGATTTCTTTGAGCGTTACTAGCATAGTAGGTACAGGAGTTGGGTATGCATCAAAAGATCGTTGAATTTTTTGTAACTCTACAAATTTATTGTTAACTGCAAATATCATAGTTTAGAATGATACCTAAGCAATGTAGATTGGATGTTGTACTTGAAATACTGAGTTCTCTTTGAATGCTAGAAAAATGGTGAATTCGGCGAACTGAGGATGAGTAATGAAAATAGTTAAAAGTCTGTAAATATTTGTCATGGGTTTTTTTGCGAAAGTCATTATACTTATAGCGGAAACATAGTATACGGCTAATAGCTCAAAATTTTGGTTTCCGATTCTGATTTGTAAGTTTCTATTAGTTAAATGAATCATGTTGCTGATCTAGCTCATTTGGCAGACTATTAGGGTCGAATTGTGCTAAATACACGAAATAATTCCAATACAACGAATGAGGGGTTAAAATCACAGTATCGTTTTCCCAAGTGTCCCAAAACTCAAAATTTATAACGATTTGAGGGAAAATGTCTCCGTGATTTTCTTCAAAAGTTTTCTTTATTTGATAAATTGTAACGAGTCTATCTTGAAACAAAAAGTACATTAATGGAAGCGTTTTAGTTGTTAATTAACTTATTGTTCTTCATTTCAAAACTATGTATAAAAGTATGTAAATGTAAAAAAAAAGGATAAAAAAAGGGTGTGTCAATTATTTCTGAAAAGAGGATTATTGACAACGATTGATATTTATAGTTAATATATCAATCGGATTCACTGCAGCAAAATCGGAGTAGGGGAAGAGTGCAGGCAATAGCTAGATAGACATAGTTGCGATTACATAGTTGAAAATGGATTATAAGAATTAAAAAGCAAGGAAGGAATCCACACATGTCTCTTACAGGAAAAGTCAAAGTCTAATAATATTTTTCTTCAGACGCTTTGAAACAATTTTGTATTCGACTCCAATGTTTACAAAAGTAATTGTGTCATCAATCAGGGCTCTTAACAATGAGAAGTATTGAAAATTTGAATGCGGTACGTCCAAGTCTATAATGTCACTGAAGTAGAAAGATGCAACTCTAATAGTTACAGTAGTTTTTAAATCGGAAAGACTTGAGGATAATATCTGTCCGGTGTATTGTCCAAATCGAATGAATAAAGCGTTAGGCTGTTTTATGAATTTGGGTTGCATAGCATAGCATCCTTGAGGTGTATCTAAACAAGATATTAATTAACTTATAGAGTCTAATACAAATAATTTTTTTTATTTTTGAGACAAATTATTTTTTTATGAAAAAGATGATTTTTTTATTAACAGCTTTAAGGAGGTGCCACCACACTTCGAATGGTTGCATCATTTTGTGGTTGTGGTTGATGTGACGCCAGATTTGGGTATTCTACTTTATTATTTTCTGTATGACAATGCTCATCAATTTTATTTTCTCTTGGTTGATCCTCAACGCATTTGTAAGTTTTTTCTATTGTGCTGTAAGGTTGATAATTACTAAGCGGTAAAAAATGATTGTTGTTCTGTGGGGCCGACGGTTTGGTTTCGTTAGAGAATACCGGTGTAAAGAACGATAAGATACAAAGATTATATGTTGCTCCTAATAGAATTTTCCAAAAACCCATTGTTTTGTTGGATATTTTGTGGATTTCGAACGCTCTCATGATTGTTACGATTACATCAGTTAAGAATTTTATGCACAAGAAACAAGCAAAATAAACTCCAATTTTTTCCAGATAAAAAGTGATGATTCCAAAAGTGCCTTTGAACTGGTTTGTAAAAAATGTAGGTGAAAGAAGAGAATCTAGATAAATTTGTCTGTTAATTCCCATTGCTGACGCATAGATATTTTTTTGAGAATAGTCTATGCTTCTTCCTTCTAGAACTTCTCTTGAAATTTTTGTCAAAACAGATTTTGAAGCTTCCGAATGCAAGATATTGTCCCAAAACGATTTAAGTTGATTTGGTGTGTAAATTCCGGCACGTTGCGATTCGTAACCGGTAAATTTTGGAATAGAACTAATAACTCTTGAAGAGAATATTTTTGGCGGTTGTAAAGGAACAGGTGCTGGCATCAAATGGTACCATGGATTTTCATTATCAATATCTAATCGGTAGGCATTTTTGTAGCCTCCAACACAATCTACTTCGTTTGCAAAAGGGTAGGTTTGTCGAGTAATTGGGTCGACGAACATTGTCCTACCATCATAATGAATAGGAATCCTATCATAACACTGTTCAAGAACCTGAAGTGGTGAGTTTCGTTTTGGACAGTGGTACAGCCAACCTATGCTACCATCTGTGTCTAAGAACATCGAGCGGTTGCCGGTTAACATATATCCAGCTAAACGATTGTTTTGGATAGCCTGCATTAGTATCATTTGTTTTTGAGTTCGATCAAGTTCGCATTGCTCTATGACCAAACCTTTCCATGCTTGTTTTATTTGCATGTAATTGTGATATATGACAAAATCCATTTTTACCGCAAGGTTAAGATCATAGTCTAACTTGTCTTTGTCTAAGTGTTCCCATGCAACAAAACCATTGTCGGATGTTCGGATCTGTTCATCTGAAGGCTTCCTATTAAACCCATTTACACTTAGGCTATTGTCAGGTTCAACACGAAGTTTATGAAAAAACTGTTGAGTTTTTGTTTTATAAGGTTTGCCAGTCTTCATATTAAATCCGCCTTTATAAGAAACATATAAAGAATCTAAATTTGTTCTGTAAATAAATTCTGGTTTTCCACACACCTTTTCTTTTTCATCAATTACTCTAATTTTTATGTCCATTTCAGCAGGAGAATACGTTCCTGGTCCTTCATAGGGCGTCTCCGGTTTTTCATCACTCACTATGAAATACTGTACGTTACCAAGTTCGTTTTCATGTTTTAGCATTTTTGCGTTTTGTGAAAATCTTTTAGTAACTATACAATTTTCCGGTGCCTCCCAATTGTATGCAAAGGGGTCGAGTGATGTCGAATGACAACCTCCTTCTGAGAGGGCACAAGGAAGTTTTAGTCCTTGACTGTTATAGACAGTTCTGTCATTAAGATCAATATCGAGTACAGTTTCTTGCATCAGGGTTTCAAAAGAGAAATGTTTAATTTGACCACGATTATCACAAGATGTTGATGATTCACCTTCAAGATCAACTCCCTGGTTTTTATAGGAGACAGTTTTTATTCCATGTTTTATGTCAATTTCCATGTCATCATCGTCAAATTCCGTAACAGTAATTTTTCCAGTTTTATTAGCATTGAGGCATTGTTCGGGTGAAACAATAATATCGTATGTTATTATTGGAACGTTGTGTACAATTGATGAATGGGAAAACATACCACAATTATAACGAATGAGCATTGCAGTGACTTTGCACATAAGAGCTTTAACAAAGGTCCGATAAGACCGTTGATAAAGTGTTACATGTGTATCAACCATCTGAATATTTTCGGGTGTAATTTTGCAAGGAGAAACTTGTGTTAAAGCATACATTTTATTTTCTTTCATTTTAGAACAGTCATAATGAATGACCCTAAGTTTGTTAGATACGTCATTAATATCCTCAGTAGCGTTAATAACTATAGAAAGAGTACAAAAGTAGAAAAGACTTATAAGTAAATAAGAAAAATAGAGTTTTTCAAAACAAGGATATCTTTTCATCCTGTTCTTTTTTAGCGCTTCAAGTCGGGAATTAAGGCTATGAGTTGTAGTAATAGGCACTGCCAGTAAATGTTGACTGGATTTATTGCTACCTAAAACAAAGTTAAGTAAATCCGGCTTGATAGCGTGATGGCGGCTTGGCCGAGCGACTAGAAGTTCGCCTATTATTATTATTATTTTCTAAAGTTTGTAAATTAGAAGGTCCTTGTTCCGATGTATTAGGGCGGAGAGGACTTAAATTAGGGTCTAGAGGTATTCTTGAATTGTGCTGTGGGCAAGGAGTTGAACTTCTTGTTTGACTACCGCTAGGTAGGTGTGTTTGAACTGGAGGTGGGTTATCACGACCACCTGAACTTGCTTCGTTGAATCCAGAATCGAAATTGGTAGGTGTTCGGTCAGGGTCGAAGTTCTGCACAGGGGAGTCTCTTCGTATGAAATTATCCACGGGGAAATATTCGATGTTAGTGGGGCTTTGGAAGGAGAATTTAGTCAAAGGACTATTGAGTTTATTCATCTGACTTGTCATTAGATTATTATAAAATGTGTCACAATTATTTTTATCTATACCATACTCTAGGGTTAACTCTGGTATAGTTTCAGTAGCTGGGTAGTACTCGACTAGGTGATTTCTATGAGCGACCTTCCTGGTGGCCGGGTTGCTATCTAAAGTTAATTCATAGTTAACATTGGTTAGTTTTTTTTCTACAGTATAAGGACCTGATCTTAGTTCATGTAGTTTTTTTGACTTTCCTAACTCAATTTGATGGTTTTCCATTAGAACTTTTTGTCCAACCTCAAGTGGCTTGCCTAATTTGTGTTTGTTTCTATGTTTATGTGCGCGGTTATTGTTTTCTAAGCTCTTTTTATAAGCGTTATTGTATATTTGTTTGAATTGGTTTTCTCGCATAAGCAACGAATTGTTAATAGTCGGTTTTAGAAGCTTGTCAATTTCGGTGTTTTTTGAAGTTTGCAAGGTATGCCTGTGAAGAGGCAGGTCTTTGCAAAACTCGGAAGAGCATGTGAGTTGTGAATTTCGTAGGAGTCCTAACTTAAGTGACAGAGGTATCTGTGGTTTTTGTCCGAACACAATTTCATAAGGTGAGATTCCAGTACTAGCATTTGGAACCGTGTTATGAGAAAAAGCAAATTTTGGTGCCAGTTCGTCCCATTTACCTCGAGCTTGTTCTAGAAAAATTCGGAAATGTGCTCCTAGATGTTTGTTTTGGATCTCGACTTTACCATTAGTCCAAGGCGCATAAGCAGTTCGAGGTGCAGGTGTTATACCTAATTCATGAATGTAACTCGCAAAATCTTGGTTCATGAATGCCGAACCCTTATCATAAACAAGTTTTTGTGGTATTCCAAAAGACAGGATGAACTTTTCTAAAGCTTTTATGGTGTCTACTGCGTCTGTGGAACGTACAGGGTATACTTGAATGAAACGCGAAAATGAATCGACAATAACTAAACAATGGTGTTTACCGTTCGATGGAGGATTTAAAGGTCCTTTGTGATCAATATGGACCGTATGAAAGGGGAATGGGACTGTATCAGTCCACTTTTCGAGAGGTGCTTCGTGGATATCTCTCCGTTTTTGTTTATTTTTTTGGCATTCAAGGCAATCAGCAATTAGGTTTTCAATCCATTTATACATTCCGGGCCAATAAAAAAATCGTTTTACATTAGCAAGTGTTTTATCTAAACCTACATGACCTGACAGTTCACAATGAGCTAGCTGAAAAACTTTAAAGAACAATGACAGTGGTACACAAATTTTTAAGTATTCAATATCTGGTTCGTCTGTTTGTTGTTGAATACATAAGATGTTACCTACAAAACTCAGTTTCTCAAAGTTATTAATGTACGACATTATGGCTTTAGATTGTCGGAATTCAATTTTCTTTTCATCTTTGTTATTGTTCGTCCTTAATTGGCGAATTTGTTGTATCACTGGGTCTTTTAATTGTTCTTGACAAATTACCGATGTATTTAAATCAACTTCTTTAGAGAAGGTTGTCAGTTTATCAATGAGTTCTCTTGCATCTTTTATTTTTGGATTTTCGGGAAGTTTTTTTGCTAATTCGGTTTTGTCTATACAAGTGCTATTTTTCACGAGAAAAACTTTATCGTATTCTAGAGGGAATCTGTACTCCGAGTCTGTGGTATTAGTTTGATCAATGTACAGTTTGTCAAAATCTAATTCCGGTGACTGGTTCTCATTGAACAATTCAAATTCCGAAATTGGGTCAAAATTTTGTTCGGTTATCCCTTCATCAGGGTAGGAATCAATTTCTGTATAATGATCAGACGTTTCGTCTTCGTCCTGTTCTGATACAGGGGTTATTTCATGTTTGCGGTGACGCCTATAGTGGTTAATTGATGAACCATACGAGAAATCTTCCGAAATATTGTTTATTGAGCAAAGTCTGTTTTGATTATTGTCGTACTTTTGCTTTACCATTTTGTCATTTTTGAAAATGAATTTGTCGATACCCGTTATGCTTTGTTTTAGGATTGGAAAAAAATCATCTGCTGGTCCCTTTTCATTATCACGCAAAATGAAGTATTTTTCCTCATTACCATGCTCGTCGTAAAAACTAATGTCTTTTGGTATCTTTTTGTGTTTAAGTTGATACTTGTCCAGATCTTTAAGTTTTACATTGCGACTTAGGATGTCGGGAAAAGCTAAGTTTTTTCCTTCAGTCCAAATAATTTTCAAGTTCTGAAATTGAGATATTACTAACTGGTATCTAAAAAACCTGTGAGAGAGTTTTCCTCTTCTACCCCATAGATACATTAAAGGCTTATGGTCTGTGTACACGTATACAGGATGGGGAGAACCAATTAGGTAATGCTCATAAGTTTGTAATGCCGATATTACACCGCAAAGTTCGCGTGCTGTGGTACTCATTTTTTGTTCCTCTTTAGTGTAAATTCTAGAATTAAAAGACACTATTCGTTTCCCTTCTGGAAATTCTTGAACGAGAATAGAGCCTACTCCTATAGAAGAATCGTCTACATGCACGTGGAAAGGGTATTTAGTATCAGGTATTGCTAAGATAGTATCTTCGCTAATCCTGTTTTTAATGTCGTTAAACAGTTTTTCGTGTTCTGTTGTCCAGACAAATTTAGTTTCTGTGCGGGTTAGGTCATAAAATGGTTTGCAGTCAACATGCAAGTTTTTGATGTACATGCTGTAGAATCCTAAGCAACCTAGAACTCTCATGTCATCACGTTTGTTTTCAGGCGACTTAAGTGCTTTTAAATCTGCTACTCGCTTCTTGACTGGTTGTATCCCATCTTTACCTACTACATGTCCCAAGAACTGTACTTTCCTAAGGAAAAATTTAGTCTTTCAGGTTGAGCTTTCAACCCAGATTTCCTTAAAAGTTCATGGTACTTGTCAATTATTTCAAACATTTCGGTTTCATCTTGCGCTTGCATGATTGTGTCATCAATGTAGGTTATAGCTTGTTTTTTTCTAATTAATGGTGCAAAATGGATAGTCATTATGCGACTGAAGAAATTAGGTAGACCGCATAGGCCGTAAAATCCGCGTTCAAATGTGTATTGCTTTGGACCAATTACAAAACTTACCAGCTGTTTGGTTTCCTCAGTTAGAGGGACTTGGTTATAGGCTGAACAAAGATCACTGGTTGTGAAGAAATTACCTTTTAATCTAGTTAATAGACTTCCGATTGGTTCGAGTGGCCATGAATATCGACTAAGGTCTGTTATTGAATTCAGATATCGGGCATCTATAACCAGTTTTACTGTGTTCCCCTTGGGTAGGATTATGATTGGATTAATAAATTCTGATCCCATTTCTTTATCATTACCCATTTCCCGGATTATACCTGTTTTACACAGTTGTTCCAAAAGGTTTTCTAGTTTTTCCTGATAGTGTAATGGTACTTTGGAAGGTCTCTGTTTGGTTAAAGTTGAATTTGGTAAAAGTTTGACATGAAATTTTTGCTTTATCTTTCCAACATCGTATTTGTGTTGGGAGTAAACGTCTTTATTTTTAGTTAAAGTCCTCAGTAACTTGTCTAAGTTTTCGTCATTGATATCAGCTTGACTGAAATCAAATTTTTTGAGAAACGCTTGATCGGTTTTGTCAAATCTGTTAAGTTTTTCTTTGGGAAGTTCAACGGGTCTGATGTTCTCATCAGTTGTTTCTAATTGTGGCTTAAGATCCTTGAGGTCGTCGCTAAAGTCTGTTTCTAATTCGTAGTTGTTGGTAAAATCTTGTTGCCTTTTTCGCTTTTCTGTTTTCTTTTGTTTTTCAGGAGTTTTGCTTGCAAAGAAATTTTGAATTTTTGAAATTTTTGGACCTTGTTTTTCACTATCATGGAATATTTGATCCCAATTAGTGTCACTATTCATTAGGTGGTTTATGAATGCAACGTTGTCAACTACAGAAAATTCTGGGTCTTGTCTAATTTCAATGTCTTCTAAAGTGTGCCCAATAGGACCCTTTTGGATGACAACCTTGTTGTTTAGAGGATTGTTTAGCATTATTGGTAATTCCTTTTCTTTTCTAAAACACTGAACATTGTAAGTATAAATTCCTTGAGCTTGCAGTTCACTTCCAATTACGAAGGAGGTTCCCTTTCTGAAGAATTCATTCGGAGGTCTAATTGATATTACTCGAGTTGATTTTGGTGCTAATGGTAGTTGCTGGTCAAGAGTTACAACTTTGTAAGAGCTAATGTATGGATAGCTTTTCGTTTGGTATCTAGATAGTGTGACGGCTACTTCAGGGTAGGTTTTTAAATCAATTTTTGGAGTGGTTAGGTCAATAGATTTTACAGCAGATTCAAGAAAATCCATTCCCAACAAATTCGGCTTGCAACCATCTTTGGCTGAAACCCATGTGGTAACTTCCACTTGATACTTTCCTTCAATGTCGAAAGAAGTTTTGAAAGTAATTTGACCTAGAAGTTTTAATTTCTCACCATTAACCGCTAAAGTATGATTTTTTGAAGCTTTCATCTCAATGTGTTGTAATTTACATAGTTCAAGATAAGTGTGGTAATTAATTATAGAGCTTGATGCTCCTGTGTCCAATAAAAACTGTGTTTCTAAGCCGTTATTTTTATTTTTGTCTCCGACGGATTGGTATAAATTAATGTAAATATGTGAGTAACTTCTTTTGTTATCAGTAGTGTTTATGAACGGAGACCTGTCTAGTTTAAATACTCGTCGTTGTGGTTCTCATTATTGTAATAGTCTCTAGAAGTTTCACTGGTAAAGTGAACTCGAGGGCTTCGCCCTTCACTGTTATCTCTTGAATGAGTATTATTGTTTTGTCTAGTAGGTGTCCTATCCCGGTCATGGTCTCTACTCCTATCACGATATCGATTATCTGATCTTGGAGGACCGTTGCTTTGTCTATCCCTACTATTTTGCCTATTGTTATCTCTGTAAGAGTTGTTTCGATAGTTATTTTGTCGTTCCTGTGATCGGTTATCGTAAGAAGATGATCGATAATTGTTTGAAGAGTTTGATGGGTACGGTGATCGATGTCGGTAGTCTGACCTAGAGTTGTTTTGATAATTGGATTGATTTTGGTTATAACTATTTCTCTGTCTGTCCCTAGAATTCCGATTGTCATAATTGTTTGATTTGTAATTTTGTTGACCTGGTGAATGGCTCCTACTACGTTTATAATTATCTGTGAACTTTTCTCGTTGTTGAGGTGGGTTTCGGTTTTCGTTTTTAAAGTCCTTGTACTTAAAGCAGAAAGCTATTGTGTGACCTGAACGTTTGCAAAACTTGCAGAATCTAGTCTGGTTTTGTTTGAATCTGGGATTGTCGTTGTTGTATGTGGCGTTTATTTTATGATCTTTCATTAAATTTGCAATTTCTGTGAGTTGGTTTTTTAACCCTTCTATTTCTATTTTATTGTCGATACTACTTGAGGCAGTACCCGTGAATTCACTGCTAACAGAAAAACTTAAGTCTTTAGTTGCTACATGATCCTGTAATTGTTGCCAAGTTGTAGCTGGGTTTTCTATTAACCGCTGATGTGCCTTTTGCTTGAGTGTAGGTGGCGTTAATCCTCTTACAAAGTACTCCATACACTTAGCGTTACGCTGGTCGTTGTTAAAATCTGGATCTGGCCATCCTTTTTCAACTGCTTTTGTTACTCGGTGTGTATAGCTTTTTATCAACTCATCTGGTTGCCTTTTAATACTCTCGACTTCAATTCTTTTCCTATACTTGTCCTTTGCATCAGTAAAACGGGTAATGAACTGATTTCTAACTTCGTTCCATGCTAAACCTGGTGCTAAGGTTTCAAACCATTGGGCTGCGGGCCCACGCAAAACCGAACCAAACAATGCTTTTTGTCTAGCGTCGTATGCTGCTTGCAAATCAGCATCCGCAGGATCTCTTGTTCCTAGTGAGAATTGGATTTTTCTTTGTATTAAACTAAAGAATTCCTGGGCATCTTCAGATGGATCTAAACCTGTGAATTTCTCTAACGCTATGTCGGGGTACGCAACAACGTTCGCTGCCATGTTTTATTTTAGTGTACGAAAAGAATATTTTATACGAAAGTACTATTAGTTTGGGTAATTAGTGTAGAAAATATTTTTGTTATAATAATTATGTAATAAAACGCTAATACTAAAGTAGAAAGTTGAACTGTTTGTTTTGTGTTATGAATTTTATTTGTTTAGGACCGTTTAATGATTGTATTTTAAATTCAAAGTTTTTGCCGTTATCAGTACTAAAAATTTCAACCCAAGAGTAAATATCGGTTTGCTCAACGGTAAAATTTAATAACCAAGGATAAGTGCTTTCAGAGTGTTTAAATTCAACAGAGTATTGGTGAAATCTGTTTATTTTTGAAAATCTAATTTGTGTGACAAATTCTGTTTTTATAAGTAATTTAACTCTATCTGGTAAACTCGGATCGTCAGGAGAAACGTTGATGTATTTGGGTTTAATGATTTTTAAGATTTGTAAACCAAACGGGGGAATTTTATTTTGGTGGCTCGTCCACACACAAGATGATAACGTTTATGCTAATTCTATCACACTGTTCTGATTTCTTAGAGCACACAAAAGTTCCTTAAAGTTTGGGTTGGTCCACTTGTAAGTTATGTAGATTTCAGTTTATGTTTCGCTAGAAGAGTGATGGTAAATGCATAAAAAGTTTCTGTTCTGGTCAGTTAAATAATATGAAAGTTTGCCTATTTTGTTATGTACTTTAATACTTATATTTAGATCTTGAACGTTTACTTTAATATATGACATATAAATAACATAGAACAATTGTTTTTGTTGTTTTATTAATGTATTTTTTGTATGAAATTACACAGAAGACAGTATAAAAACGTTTAGTACGGGATGTTTAGTACATCAGTAGTAGTATTTTTGTAGCTATTATTGTGTTTAAATATTGTTTCTTAAGTGCTTGAGTCTGTTAATGACCGTATTTTAACATGAGACAACAACTTTTCTATGATGAATTTGTGTACAAATTGGGTTAAAAAGGCTAGTTTACGCTCTTTTAATTAATTATTGGCTAAATTTTCTGCGGGAATCTCGATCACACTGTTTTTAGTTTTTAACAAAGTTAGTAAATTCTGAAAATTAGGGTTCTCAGATGCATAAGTTATACAAAAATCAGCGGGAGAATTATGTTCAAACACGTAGAAAATAGCTAAGAAAGTAAATCCGTCAGTAATAAACCGTGTTATTTTACCCCTTCTAGTGTTTTCTATTGCTGTTAGATTAAGATGTTCTACAATAACTATTCCAGTTTGGTCCATGCACTGTTTAAAACCTCTATTGGTGAAATTGTACTTGTGAAACCGGTTAAAATGGGGGAATTCCCATCAATTTATGTTATTTTCAGGCTAAAAATCTATGTTGGGGAGATAAAATTTAGTTTAAAACCCGTTATTCTTTGTTGAATTAGGGCCTTATTGGGATTTATGTGGTCAAAACTTGGTTAATATTTCCTAATTTTTTGTAAAAATGACGTTAATATGGCTATTTTCTTGAGTAATATTGGTTAAAATTGGATAAGGATGATGTTTTTAAGGCTTAAATGTGATTAGTATCCGTTAAATTATGATAAAAGTGACGTTAATTTTGTTAAAATCTGGTTAGTTTTTGAGGATTTAAGTCAAAATAATGTTTATTTGGTTAAAATTTGATTAATATTACCCCACCCGGGTCAAGGAATTGATAAAACAGAGTGAATATTCAACTAAGGAAGGCTTAAATTTAACCAAAATTGGGTTAGCTGATGTGAAAATGCAACAACGTGTGCTTAAATGTGTAGAAAATTAGATATAAATTACACTAAACACGTATTGGGGGGATGAATTCTGGTTAAATTTACGTTAAATTGTTTGAAAATGCTATATTTTGGTCAAAAATTTAGTAAAAATTAGACATATGTTACTCTAAATATGATTTGGGGGGATGATTTCTGGTTAAAAATCGGCTATTTAGTGTGAAAATGCTAAAATTCTGCTGTGAATTTGGTGAAAATCGGCTAAAATTTAGTTTAATTAGGTGTTGGGGCGGTGAAATTTGGATAATTTTTGGTTATTTGGAGTGTATATGCTACAATTTAATCATAATTTTGGTCCAAATCGGGTCAGAAATAGTCTAAACAAGTTTTGTGGGGATAAATTCTGTATAAATTCCGATTATTTAGAGTGAAAATACTAAAATTTAACCATAAATTTGGTCAATATCGGGTTAGAAATAGACTAAACAGGTTATGGGGGGATGAATTTTGTATAACTTTCAATTATTTAGAGTGAAAATACTAAAATTCAACCATAAATTTGGTGAAAATTGGGTTAAAATCAAATTAAATATGTTTTGGGGGGATAGAATCTGGTTGAATTTCGGTTATTTAAGGTGTAAATACTAAAATTTAACCATAAATTTGATGAAAATTGGGTGAAAATTAGGCTAAATAGGTTTTGGGGGGATGATTTTTGGTTAAATTTTGACTATAAAATGTAAAAGTACTTCAATTGTTATATAAATAAACTAAAAATTGGACATAGATTACCCCCACCCGGGTCAGAACAATTTTACAAGAGCAAAGAATCAGTTGCCTGTTACTATTTTAATGTAAATTTACTGTATTTCGGCCGTAAATTTGATATAAATTACTCTATTTGTTTGTCTATTAGTGTGCTTTCACTTCTGTGGTAGTGGTTATTTTAGTATTTTAATCCGATGGGATAGAAAAACAAAAATTCAGGCGTGATTCTTTCCTCTGGGCGCACCAGTTATCAAATTTGGCTGGGCTGCTACAGATCACACAATACGGGATCTCTTTATGTATGCCAGTCAAACTTGACAAAAGATATAACAAATCGAAGGCAAAGATATATGCCTAAGACCTGTCTGTGCTATAAGTCTCAATTTAAAATAGTTGGGGGGCTGAAAGTATTAAATTTATAAAAGAGTAAATATAAAATTACAGCTTACTAATTACCAGTTGTGTAGTGGTGAATTGGAGGTGAGCTGTTGGGCGATCGTTCACTTGGGTGTTTCTTCAGTTATGTTATTTAACGAAAAAGAAAGTTTTTAAAATTAAATCTGGAATTATTTGACTAAGTTATTAAACAATTTTGTTCGACTATTTTATTGTTAAAGTGAAGTTAAATTTTGAGAAAATTGAAAGCAGTTGTCTGCTGCTTGTTTCTGGGAGTGATTTCTGTCTCTCTAATTTTATTCCGTCCCACTTCGCTGAGAGAAACAATTAATTCCTCTCAGCTCCGTTTGGGCCGATAGGGAGCGAATCACAAACTCACGTTCATAGTGAGGTGCTTCTTAATTTTCCTATTGGCCGAGAAGGCAAGAGAATTAACTCTTTTTTATCTCACGGAAAAATTACTGAAACTCCAAAAAAATAATAAAAATCTAAAAAGCTGAGAGCATCAATTATTGATTTCGTAGGCGCCTGTTTTCTGCTTTTCCCCTCTTCTAAAACCGCAACAATTATGGTTTTCTTGGGGGCTTTTTATGAGACTCTATTATCTTTTCCCCTGAAGCAATCTGCTTCATCTTTATTGAACTTGGGGGGAAAGATCTGCATTGCAACTGTCAAAAGCAGAAGTAATTTAAATCAAAAGAAACTGTGGTTTTACAGGCCGCCTACGTTCAACAACGTACATTTTCTATCCTGGATATAAGCGAGGAGATCCAGGCCTAAAGTTGTGTTATTTAAATAAGTCGAACTGAGTTGTTTAAATACTTGTGTACTGGTAGTCTTAACAAGCGTTAGTTTGTTTAGCGCGCGGCGAAAGAATGGTTAATTAGCGCCTAAATACGTTCGCTCTAATGCGAGATTAATTATCCGCTCATTTGTAACGGCTCTCTTAATACTACATTGTATATCCTTAAAAATAAACTGTAACGAGGAGGATAAGCATCCGCTGCGCTTCGCACAGGAAGTTTTCCAACCCATCCAATAACCGTTTTTTCATAAAGGTATGAAGGGAACAAATGAGCGGAGAAAAATCATGAACAATGAGTATTAAATTGATAAATCAGCGTTGACTTCAAAAAAATTTAAACATTCTATATTCGCAACGACCATTGAAAAAAAATCCTTGTTTTAGATTTCCTCGAGCAATCAAAATCAGAAGAATACGTACAATAAAAATTCTGAGAACTTAACGTCAAAAGAAACTTTTAATATTCAGAATTAAAATATATAACATTTTGCTAAAACTATCAAAAAGTACGAACTGAATATAAATTCAAGAAGCAGATAAAAATAGGCTCTAAATTTATCAGATTTTCATCTAAACTAATTTATTTTCTAAAAATCAACATCGGACAAAAAATTTTAACAAACCAATTCAAACTTTATCAATGAAAAGAGCTTCAAAAATGTTTATTTCAAATCAAGCAAACGCTTCACTATTAAAATCAATATAACAGGTAATCAAAAGTAATCCAGATCGCTTCTGTTGTTTGGGACTTAACGGAGCAAAAAAGAGAGGTTGAAACAATTACATAAAAAATCAAAGGAGCGAATAAAAAATGAGTCTATTCTACTGTTAGAAAACAAGAAGCAGCTCTAGAGTAGTGCCCATTAATGGCTACTATAGATTCCTAAAATGGCCCTGTTTCGAGAATTTTTGCTCAGTTTTGCCTAATGCGGACTCTACTTGCAGGTAAAGTTACCATCTTTGTTATCGAAATCCACAGCCAAAAAGCTAAAAATCGACTGGACTTTAGAGGTCTGGACTAACGAGTAATGCCAATTCCAAGCAATAATCTGTGAAAACTCTTTTCTAATGAATGATGGTCATGCAGAGACACTGCATGTTGCTTAGTGGTCATTAAAACTCGCCTTCAGTTATCTAGTAATAAGTCTGTGTAGGTTACTTTACCTAATAGTCCTGCTTTGAGGTAGAAACTGCCATTGTGTGGGTCGTAGACGAAGTGGTTGTTGCTGAGTTTCTTCTGTCTCCACTGCAGGAAGAAGAGAGTGAACAAACTGCCGATTCCAAACAACTGGATGAAGGACGTGTACAACTAAAACAAACAATTATAACCGATTGTGGATCTTTTCCCATTGTGCACTGCACCCTCTCTGTCTTTTCAAATCAAGGTCGCACGCTTTTTACAATGGTTGTCCTACAAAGCCCCCAAATTTCACTCATTTGCGCTCAATTCTGAACCATGCTCAACTTTTTGTTAGTAGCTCAAACTCAGCTTTTTTCAACTATTTTTTCTTTTTCGCTATTTTGGTTTGAAAAAAATCGGAAAAATGTATTTTTAAAAAAAACCCTGACCCCCAGAAGAATCATTAAATGTACAATAAAAAAATCAGAATATAGCGAGAAAGTGGACAAACGTAACGAAGTTGACAATTCGAACATATAAAAACCTAACGCTTGTGTATTTTTGAGAAAAATTGCGCGTGACATCTCTGGAAAAATATTTGGCGAAAAAAAAACAAAGAATAAAGTTATTATCAACACCATTTCATCTCCGAATCTTTCAATAATCGTTGAATCAGGTTTCAGATTGCATAGCTCAGAAACATGATATTCTAATGCATAAGACCATTTTCGTTATTAATTTTTTTTTTCGAACTGGCACATTAAAACTTGATAATACTGATATGATCATAAGAATTAAAACGCTTTAACTCTGATCAAAAGTTTATTATACTTTAACCAGGTTTTTGATTATGAATCTAAGTTAAAATAGTTACTTACCGAGTAACTTTTGTTCTTCTTACTCGCATCTAGCTTCATGTACCCATATAGCTTAGCCGTGAAGCCCAGTAGCGACATCAACAGTGCCCACAACGTGCAAAACATCTTGACATTAGCACTGGGCCTTTTGACCTTGATAAAAGAAGGCAGGGGTTCGCGGTGACCGTCGTCTAACTTCGTCATGTGTCTTCGAGGTTGTCGCTGTCTATCGCTCCACTTGTTTATAATTTTTCGTGCTTTTTCTATATGCTTCCCGTTTGGTTTGCCACTTTGTGGTTCTACGTCGTCATTTTCAGGGCTTTTAAAGCTGTCTTCGTTAAAACTCGCGGGTTCGTAACTCGAGTCACCGTCGATTGAAGTTGTGGAATACGAGACATTGCCGAAACTGATTTTATGAGCATCTGTTACATCTTTATCACTAGCACTGTTTGTTTGTTTGCTGTCTTCCTCTTCCGGCAAAGATTTTGGCAAATTTTGGTCGTTTTCGTAACTTTTTGGCTCGGAGTTCAAATTTTGTTCGTCTATTTTTGGGTTTTGCGGCTCAGATAACTGGAATAAACGGAATGTTGGTTCAAATTAAAATGACTATCACCATATACTTCGAGAAACTGCAGTAGGAATAATAAAATTGATAAATACTTATAATGAAATATAAATGTTAATTGACTGACCTCACTTCTATGAAAGTAGCCTCTTTATTTTGGGGGCGCATTAGAGTTTAATCTCAAAAAATAAAAACAAGTAGGGGCAACAGAAAATAGAAAGGTAAAAAACTGAGCGATGTCAAACAACGGTCGCTTTTAGAGGGGAAAATACGGCGAAAACTTTTGGGGTGTGAGTAAATTATTGGCATGCATTTTCCGACTTTATACTCTTTATAATTACTTGATTCGTTATTTTTTTAAGAAAATATTATTACCATCAATATTTTAAGCTGATTTAGTATACGTGCGTTAATTTAGCCACGCGGACATATTTAGGCTTCTCCTCAGTTGAAAATTGGAAATATATGATGCGTCTTTCAAATTATACCCCACCAATCGGTACCAGGGGAATATTAATGTCTGGGAATATATAAAGATAGATCAAAAAGACCCTTGGTAGCTCCTTCGAAGAGGACAAAACAACACCACACATACTCCCCTTTATAACTGGAAAAGTATGAACAAACACAACAATTATTTATATTTTCCTTTCACAGAAAAGACTGGAACCATAATTTAAGCTTCACGCTCTAAACTCAAAGCAACATATTCATGAAAAAACCATAAATCATTTCCGCGCTATTCTTTCCCAAATACACCCTTTTTTTCCTAAAAGGTTCCAAAAACAATCGCAAACTGAAGATATGTAGAGACGAAAAACCAAAAAATTGCACCGCAGAAATAGGGTCCAAAAATTGTATGCGTCCTGGGCATGAAATGGAATGAATTCAAAATTGATACGTGAAAGGAGCGCTAACTTGAAAAAGAGAACCAATAAATATTAAGTATGCTGAAAGTGACTGAAAAATTTTTCATGGTCGTTGATTCAATCTGAACCCCGGCTGTGTGCGAGTGTGTATGTGTGTGTGAGCGTGTTTGAAAATGAAAGGAATAGGGAAAATAGGTGGTTATCAAAGTTAGACGCTTTTTGTAAGGAAACAAAGGGCCAGGGGGCAATTGGATTAAAAATCAACAGCATGCCTCCTCCTAGGTAAACAACAGGGATGTTTTCAAAAAGAGATAGAAAAGCGTCACTCACCAAAACGGCCATGGGGGGGGGGGGTTGGTTGGGGTTAACTTTAAATGCATGGTAACTTTAAATAAAGCACGCTAGGGCGTGAAAAACTATTAAAAAACAAACAAATGATAATAAAAAGCACCACTTTACAATACCTGAGGCGACGTCTTAGGAGAAGTTGGAAAAATCTATCAAGTACGGCTTGATTAGTTTATCTGGATAAGGAGGAAAAGCTGTCTGGCTGGATACATGTTGTGATGAAAATCGATTGCAGTGGATAAAATGTCTGCGCATTGTTTGTTTGTTGATGTGACTTTGCGGGAAGGAAACTGACAGGGAATGCACCTGACTAATCAATATCTATTCATCCTGGGTGTCAATATTAGGTGTTGTAAAAAAATTTTCAAAAAGTATTTTTAAGCAAATTCTTGTACATTAAAACATGGTTATGAACCGATAGCACTAAATTTGGTACAGGAAATTCAACTTGAAATTTGATGATCTTCATTAAAAATCTCAAGTCTCGCTTCCTGTCCATATTCACCTATAAAGGAAAATAGAGGAACTGTGGAAAGTCTTGGAATAGGAAAATGGTATTCAACTGTCTGAAAAAACAGCAATTTGGTGATGTCTTGAGAGGCTGACAGAGTTTTGTAAATATTTTATTCCATTCATGTTTGTTGTTTGTTTGTTCGCTTGTTTGTTTGTTGTTTTCTCTCGGTTACAATTAGTCTGAAGTACAAGTTGGAAATCTCCGGAACGTCACCGTACCTTAAAATGTAGAAGTGAAACTTCTCTACAACATCAGGCATCATCCCTTCGTCCACGGTTCTATAAGTTGACCACAGGAAAAAAACAAAGCTTACGCAATTCATTCGTCATTCAAACGCAACTGTTCAATCTTAATTTTATTTATTTTGATTTTTAGAAAGTCGGATAATTCTTAAAATCATTGGTATGAACAGATGTTACACAATGCCTTTTAACGTCCATAACAAGGTGATTGACAAATTTTATTTTTAATCGAGTATAGCAAATAACTTTTGTGGATTATAATATGTGTTATAATATGTGTGGGCAAATAATGTGTTGTTCATGCGAAAAACGGTTAAGCAAAAATTTTGCGTAAAAACCACACTTCAATAATAGCTTCAAACTTCGTTTGAGAAAAGAAATAACGATTAACGGCTTCTTTCGGCCGAGTTCTATACATTGTCTAACTTATATTTTAGAACGGTGAAAAAACTGAATGTGGTTACACTTGGCCACTTTACCGCAATTTTGATAAAAATGATGTCGGTCCGCTGGCACCGATATGTACAAATATGAAACAATTTGGAGTCTAATTTAGGGTTTGGGGTAAAAAAGTGGTATGGCATCTTTATAAAAATATAAATTGCGAACAACGTAATGATTTAATATCAAATATTTTACGCTAAAAAATAAAGATACATTCTCGGCTCCACTGAAAAAAATGTACCTGGCACTCAAAAAAATAAAAAAAGTGAAGTTAGTATAGTACTAATTTCCTCACTCAATGTTTCATTTATTTTCCATAGTTTAATTGAGGTAAGTTTAGAATAGAACATTCTCTCAATTTCTCAAAAAGAAATCAAATTGATCGGCCTCATATGATTCGATTTTAAAGTTGCAATTCAACTGAACATTTTCGTGTCGTGAAAAACAGCTTATAAAATGTTCTTACGAGTTTTAATTTCTGAGCAATTTTTAATGAAACGTTGAAAAACAATTTCTTAAAAAAGAAAAAAAAGAACCCATAAATGCAAAAATGATTAAAAATTGAAAGTCTTCCAGAGAGCTTCAGTTGTCTTAAAAAATAACAAGTGATAAGTGTTTGCAGTACAATATCTACAAAAAAGTCACACTTGACGAGAGATATTGATTGATTTAGATTTGCATTCAAATGAGGTAATCAGTTTTAGCAGTGGCTTTAAATCGCTATAAAAATTATTTCAACCTTTTATGCAGAACAGTCTTTCATTCGCATACCATTATTTCATAGAGTTAAAATTTTTGGCTCTAGTTTTTCCTGCAAACATATGTAATTTTGTTTCACATTTTGCTCATGTGAGTTACACCTACGTTTTCCGGCAATCCTTAATCCCCTCGTCGTCCCCAAAAGTGTAGTTCACACGAATAATTAGGAACACATTTATAAACATAGCTTGTGATCTTTTGTACAACCAAGTGCATTTTTGGACAAATTAGTGCTCCTGAACTGTTGGCAAATAGACTGTAATGTTGGCATTTGCTTGTTACGAAGCTGATAAGTTTTTTTTATCGATTAGCTATAATGATAGAGAAATTGATACATTTTTGAATGTTTAAAAAGTCTTTAAAATTCACTAATCTATAGCTTCAGCAGTGATAACAAACCAGCAATTTACACCTGATGTCTCTAAAATCATATTTCATATGCGGAAAAAAAACAAAGTGAAATTTCCATTACAAGCGTCAATTGTTGCCAAAAAAACCTAGTAACAAAGTGGCTAGCACTTCCCACAGTCTTTTGAAGTATGTTACAAAAGTCGATTCCATATTTCAACTTCCAGTTTGAAGGTGGAAAACTCTGACTGAAAATTCCTCATAGGGCACCACTTTTTCATCCGCAAAATTGGTGTCACATGCATTATTTATTAAGATAATAAAAGTGAAATCTGGTTACAGAAGTGAGTAATGCTACATAAATTTGGCACCGGTAGACGCTCATAATGTCATTTTTTACAAAAATCTAATTATCAAATAATCGATTCTTAGTTCTGTTATCTTTAAAAGAAGCTCTAAAATATCTTAGGACGAAAAAATACAAGACACCCTGATTTTCAAATTTAACCAAAAATTATTTGCTGATAGTTTGTGGTAAAAATTAGCGTCGAAAACTTTTGGAAATCTTGACAGCTCTCTCCTTGTCAGCGAGTGCAATAATCTCAGCAGAAAATGGCATTTCTACAGTCGATTTCATTAGCATTGAATACAAAACCATCAAACATAGCTGGCAGATTGCCAGAAAATAGCCGCAAAAGATTCGTAGATCGGCAGTCTAAAAAACAGTAAAAAAAGACAGACCAAAATAATTCGTCTTTTCATTGAAGGCTGATCTGCTATATTTTGAGTAAAAATCTGTATAAGTTATTGCTGCCTCTATTAGCTGATCTCAAATAACCTTCATTTAAAGTGACACACACCCATTTGACCTTATCTCTTTGAACTAAAGTAAAAAAAGTCAATTTCAAATTGACGAAGTCATTTTGGAGAGTGAGGTAAGTCAAGTGTGACCAAAAATTTAATCACGCACATGAACAAAAAAAACTCACTCCACTAAAAGCGAAAAATGACGTCACACATGCCATTCAATTGAAATTGTATGAACAAATGAACAAAAATTGGCTGTGACGTCATACAGTCGTTACAAAAATCATGACGACGAAATAAAAAAACATAGCCGTAAGAATTCCGGAAGCAACTCGAAGCGTCAGAACTTCACTAACAAAGAGAATTTGCCATGTTAACTGATTTTTGACAAAAAAGACGGCTAATAGATCCAAAAATGAAGAAATTAATATTAAAAAAAGCCAAAAACTAGTTTAAAAAATCAAGAAGTATGTGCCAATATTCAATTTGAAACGCATTTTCAGGCTCTGCAAAACACTGTGGTATCAATTTCCGAGGTTGACATTTCAATATAGTATCAAATAAATTTATTTCTACAACAAATCAAATTAAAAGCAAAAAATTGGGCCACTTAGACGAAAAAACGGCTAAACACGGTCATCTATATGTGCAATTCAGTCAAAAACTAATTTTCAAAGTCAAAAAGTCATTCACTAAACGCAGCGCATGATCAAAAAACTTCTCTCGCTTCGCGAAAATCTGTTCACCAAGACAGCTTTTCTCACTTTCGCTTTTAGGTCAAAACAGCGTCTGAACGAATAGTACTTCCGGTAAAAAAAATCGAGAGAAAACCAATACTCCTCTTCGAGTCGTAATAATAAAAAAAACCAAGAGAAGGCCAATAATAGCCCCAGCTATCGCTGTGCGGCTATTAATAAATGACCCATAACACCAATGATGGCTCCGTTTTTCTTCAACTAGAAGTCCTTAGACTTAAATGCATTCTATTTGAACCTCAAAATCATCGCTCATTTGACTCACCTGTTCTGAGTTGCAAAGCTCCATCTTGATAAACTTGAACAAAAAGTTTGACAAATAAAGTACGCACGACTTCAAAAAGAATCATGTAAATAAAATGTTTACACAACTGATTAAAAGCTGAAGATCGTGAGGTTAAGGATTTAGATATGACTTGTTTAATATATAGGTTTGTATTATTCCTTAGTTTCATTAACTTTGCAAGGCACAAAAGCGCCTAAAAGTCGTTGCACGCCTATGGCTTACAATAAAACAAAATTAAAATGAGGACATTTGAGATTTTGAAACACATGTTTGTACCTTTTTATTATTCATAAAACAAATAAAAGCTTATTTTATTCACAACCGAAAGAGTAAAACAAAGCGAGAAAACATTTATTGTCTTGAGAAATTTGATCAAACGGCTTTCAAAGAGGGTACTTACCTTAAAAGGGTAGCGTTCGGTGATTTTTAGTTAAGAATAAATTGAACAGCAGACAACAAAATTCAAAAGACTCACAGAATAATACTTTTAGCTATGAAGTCAACTTAAAATTAAAAAATCAATTGAAGTCAAAAATATTTTATGAATACAAAAATGTTTTCCGAGTGATTCTTTTTTGAATTATAGCGCCTGAAACAAATTTATCGGCTTTTAGTGTCTCTATATGAAAAGCTGCGATTTGTAATGCTTTTATTGCAACTTTTAGGGAAAACTGTTGCGAAATTCGTAGCTAATTTTGCAGCAAAATTCGATAAAACGGGAATAAAATGTGGGAAATTACAGGTTGAAAGCCTGCTTCAAATCTCAAAGCTTGAGTGTTCTTGAAAAAATTCTGTTCTGTTTGCAACGCGCTGAGAAAATAGAGCTCTCAAATAGCGCTCCAGATTATGAATGAAATATTTATTTGTAACAGAACGTAGAAAACAAAGACATGCCAGTGAAATTTGGAACTGGAGTGAGCTTACTTACAGATTTCAATTTATGGTACAAGTGAAACGAAGTATGGTTTCGATATTGACCATACGTGTTTAAAGTGTGTTTAGTTTATCCGGTGTAGCACGCATTCACCCAGACAAAGACAAGATTCCGGGCAAATTTTCTGGACAAAGTAGGCTGGCTGGCTGAACAGGATTGTCAACACAAATTAGCCCGACATTAGCGTTTTGTTTGATATAAACTGTGCTAGTTTAACATAGTCTGTGTTTGTAACACCTCAGATTTATGTGGAATTCTGTGAGAGAAAAGGCTATAAATAACTCTCGTTTCAATTTCCATAATATTATGAAAGCAAATAAATACCAAAACAGCTTGCAAAAATAATATGAACAATATTTGATATTAAATGAATAAAAAGAATACATGCTTATGTAACAAAATATTTTCAGAGCTGTAATTTGGCCCAAAGGTGACGAAAAAGTTTAAGGAAAAACGATCTTTTGAACAGTATAGCGATGCATATCTAACTATTTAAGTTTACGACTTATTGAAATTATTTTAGCTGAAAGCGTCACAAATATTATTTGAAAGAAAGGAAATTTTGCAATATAACTAATTATCGAGTGAACTCTCGAAAATTAATTTTTATAAAAAATGCAAAAAAATGGTTTGGAAAAAGATTCTACAAAATTTACTCGATGTTCTCAAGAGCATGAATCATACCATATAGAATAGAAACTATAAGATATACAACACTATGGTGGTTTAACAACTTGGTAGTCTAAGCACGATATCTTATTATTAACGGCTACTACTTTTGTTTCCCTTCTTCGCAATTACTTGTAAAATCTTCAATATTGAAAACGTTTCTGAAGTTCCTTTAAGGTTGCTTGCGCCCTCCATAATATATATCTCATATGTTAATCTGTGAGTCCAAACAGCAATATGATTATATGATAGCAGCAGGACAGTTAAAAGAGACATGCAGACACCAAATGGAGCAAGAACAAAACGCTTTATACGACCCTAAATGTTGCGAGAAATTTCGCACTCATTAATAAGTGGAATTCACAAACAACCTTTATACATTTCCATTTAATTGCCACTTGTGAACAACGCTTACCTCAAATTGTTTCGTTGTATTGTGAAACATATAAGCGAGAAACCTTAAGCAGAGTTCACAACAAAGAAACTTTGAAAACAAAAAAAATGTTGCAAATAGGTTTCACGCTCTCAGTGTAAGTACTTATAAAGATTTAAGGCAATTAGATTCGCCGGGATTTTAATTAACATCCACACTTAAATTAATTGAAGTTCATGCTTACTGTAATTGATGTCAATGCTTTTGATATTAAAAGCTCTTATGTAAGCAATTTCTTAAAAATTAGGGTAATTAGAATTCACAATTTTCGTAAGCAAATTTTAGAAGTTTTTTTATTAAATTTCACACCTAATGTAATTTTAGTTCACATTCCCCCTCTTCTATTCTATTGAAAGCTATTTTAAATTGAAAAAAGGAAAAAATTAAAAAATATTGGGAGGAAGTGGGAAGATTGGGAAGTAAGCAACATCATATTTGTCATGAATGCACTGCCACAACCTTTGTGATGCGAAAATATTACTAGAATTAGCAAAAAAATTCGATGAGCATCGTAAACTTCAGAAATCATCTATTTTGATTATTTTCACAAATATTCCTCTGCTATTATTTAACACATCCGACTGCACAAATGATTTTTCCTTTTAATTTTTTAGTTGTCTTTTGTTTTATTCCATTCAGAGTTGGTCATCATAAAAATGTTCTCACTGCAAACAAAATCAGGCCACTGCCAGTACGACGAAAACAGTTCATTGACCATCCCTCAGAATGACTAATTCACAGTTTTCCTTCAACTAGTGAGAAGCATTGACAGATAAGTTTTTGATAACTATGGCGCAGCTGTTCCAGAGTGAGCTAAAATTATCATAGATTTTATAATTACTAAATGTCTTCAAAAATATCAATTCTGTCTATCATTCCTCTACTTCTCAATAACTGAACTGATGAGATGAATTGTTATAAAATGTCATTGAGTTTTCGGTTACTTAGTCGTATTTGGGAAGAATGAAGAATTCAAAGATCCTTGAAAATAAAGTGACACAAACAATTGGTAAAAAGAAAAATAAAGTCACAATAAATGTTTGAAATTAAGTGCGTGATACAGAAAATGAGCAATTGAACAAAACTTTATCTTTTTGAAAAATCATCCAAAGAATTAGCGACAGAGATAGTCGGTTTTAGCAAAATCAATAACAGTTTTATTATTGAGACGCAGCACAAGACTTTGGCGATAAAAAACTTTCTCGTAATTTTCATTGGGGGAGTTGTTTGTCACTGTTGTCATCGAAGTTAGTTTGAACAAATCCACGACACAATCTCTACATTCTACAAATTTGATAATTCTTACCAAAATAAATTGACAACCCAGAGTTAAGATTTTCCATTTTTCCCCTAGAAGAAGGTGATTTGAAGTAAGGGGTGATTTTTTTACAAAGCTACGTTTCAAAGTTTGCTGCTCAAAATGTAAGTGGATTCCACATGAAATTTACTTACAAAAGTCAGCAAGTAAGTTTCATAATTTTTTAAACGTTGTTCACAGCCCTCCTACAGCACCAAAGTGGCTTGAGGGTCAAGTAGCGCGTAATGAAACATCGAAACGCATTTAACAAATTTACAAAACATTGCTAATTAGGCGTTTTCAGGTATAATTTTAGTCACGGTTTTAAATGAATTTTAATCTATGCATCTTAACTATTTGACAGGGGAGAAACTTCAAACGAAAATTCATGGATTAAAATCAGAAGTTCATGAGGGATAAGAAAACTTATTTTACACTCAAATGAAGGCCACGGCAGAAGATTTATAGTTTCAAAAGTATTAAACTGATCACTTTTTTTATATGAACTATATCACTGATCTGCAATTAATCACCTTAATAAATTATGTATTTACTGTCACTGCCCTAGTTTTCAATTTTAGCGCAAACTCAAAAATAAGTTGTGATTTCACCTAAGCCTCAAGTTTAATTGAGGTCTATAAATTCGCAGCCATTCCTGGCTTCATTGAACTAAATTTTTACCGATCGATTTTGTTTGCATATACATAAAAAGGGGTCCATTGAAAAGTTCTTTGGAATTTGAATCCATTGAGGAACAAATTTTTCAAGAAAATTTGCTCTTCTCGAAGAAAAATTGAGGCTGAAGTTTTTTAAGTTTTGCTATTCTTTTTCCTTTTTATCTTATGTGCTTTAAAATTTCGAAGAGAAAATAAATATACATATGAAAAGAGTTTATAATTGTCTAGTCAACGGCAGTAAATCGAAACCAAACGGTAGTAAAATTTGACGTTTTTGATATTTCATCCTCAAATTGGCTTTAAAGTTGACAGCGACAACAAAATCAAAATTTTCACGAATTCTTAGCAAACCCGAAAAGAAAATTTTGTCAAAAAGTATCCTATAATTAGAATACTTTGAGTTGGAAAATGTAGTTAATGGTTTCCAGAGTCAAGATTTCTACTAAGAGGCTCCAGATTCTGGTCATTCCGGGAAGTATTTTTAAGTCACACAAAAAATGAGCTCAGCTAGATAAAGCTGACGTAAGCTGGAAAAGCATGTGTTAAAAGTCATCAATGGTTTTCATTCTAGCTGCAAATTCGCTGCGTCACGCGACGAGACTGCAACTCGGGTAATTGTAAATCATTACAAAAAACATAACTTTTACCAATTACCGCATGCAAGTTTTAGCCGTAACTCTACGAAAGTCCAAAAAAACTAAACAGTTTAAACTTCGAATGTATCGAATGTTTACAAAAGCTCAAGCGTAGTACTCCATTTACAACTCACATAGTAAAAGATTTTGTGTCTGGAAGTAAACAGACAAATTCGAGTTTCATAAGGAGTTTATTATTTTGCATTAAAAAGATAAGCTTGTTCTGCAAACTCTAATTTCGGGGCGAAAAACATTTCCGAGTAATGCAAAATATTTCATATTTGCCTTGCGTTTGCGGAGGTGGAACCTAATGCAATATTTGTTAAACTGATGGTTTTCCATTGTTTTTGCTTTCTATTGTTTTTGGATTGTTTTGGACTCCGTTGTCTTTGCTTTTTTACACCAATTTGGTCACAATTTACGAGCTGATTTGTGGTTGGTTTTCTGCTATTGAGCTTTGCTAAGCGTTTTGTTTTCCAATTTTTTCAGTTATTTTCTACCCAAGTTGCTACATAACTATACTGATGAGTTATGGTGTACAAGACAAACCAAACAGGATTACTGTCAAATACAACGCAAGAGAAAACTGTTATACTGATGCAAAATTGAACCTTTAAACTTTTCAAACCAACCGGTATTTTCGAATTTCCACCGACATCAATACCCATCCCTATTATATAACTTTGTTGGGAAAAACTCTATTGTGAAAACACAACATTAAGAATTCACCAATTGGCGGTAATGCTCGGTCTTTTTGATATGTGACCAGCATTTTGGCTCGAAATTTCATAGCGACAAAAAACTCAAAAGTTTGACCAAATCTTAGCCATTTGGAAAAGATTATGTTAACGAAAAGTATCCGATAATTAGACTAGTTTGGGTCGGAAACAAAAACAGTTTTCAGGAAAATTTTTACGAATTGAGGATTCAAGAATTGCTTTGGATCGGAAATAAAAAACAGCTTTTAGAAAAAACTTTACGAATTGCGGATTCAGATTTTGAATAAAGAGGCTTTGACTTCAGAAAAAAAATGAATTTTGTCAAATTTCTATTTTTAAAAAAAAAACATATTTTTTTTTTAAAAAAAAAAAATTTTTAGCCCTAACGCAGTTGCCCTTTGCTAAAGGTTTTGCTTTTCCGTTTTTCGAGTTCAATTTGCGCCCTACGCTTTTTGCGCAGATTATGTAGTTTCACTTTTAGTTTCTGTCCTTTTTTCCCGCCTCATTATGTTTTTTTTCTTTTTTTTAATTGTTCTATGATGCAATATGAAGTTTTTAGTGCTAGTTTGAATTATGTTCCACCAGTATGTTGTTTGGTTTTTTCTTCTCGTTGTTTTCTAGAAATTGGTTTATATTTGACTAAGGTGTTGTTCTTTGCTAGGGTGTGACATGGTTTTTTTTCACGAGTTCTTATTAGTAAAATTCTGTACCTTTTGGCTTCTTTTAGCATACTACTGAAATACTGTAAATATGGATCTATTCTGTTTTGCCCCCCCCCCCGCCTGGTGGGCTCATATTTTTTACACCCCAGGCGCACGTGCTATTTTTTACATAGTAACGTGCTGTATAAAAACATAATTTGTAACTGTGGCGTAAAAAACATTGGGTGGGGGCCGAAACAGAATATATCCAATACTTTGTTGTTTTTTGATATAAACATGACTTGCGCTTTTTTGTCTTGCAGTCGCTTCCTGCCGCGTGCTTTCTAGGGTGTGACTAATTCAGTTCCTCGGGAATCAGGAACAGGGTTTTATAATTTATAACATGGGCTATACTTTTCAGTAAACAGAACAATTTTTTCTAAATTAATCGATTTGCACTTAATCAACAGTGAACTAATGTTTTTCCGCTTACAGTGCGGCCTGTTATGTGATTCAAATGAATATAATCTTTTTTGACCTTTTAAAGAGCAATAAATAGAGCCAATGGTATTAACGAGTATAATATGCTATTTTTGTGATTCCTCGGTAAAGACTTCAAAGATGTTAAAATGGTGTCAAACAAAACTGTGTACCTCATTTTTAGGTCTGCAATGAAGTAACTCCATTATAAATCCCACGCAAAATTGAAATTGCTGAAAAAAGTCATACATTGTTAATGTCAAAGCTGCATTAGCCTGTTAGGCCAATTTTGCCTCTAAAATCTCTCAAACTAGGATTTAATGATTATGTTATACGAGCCTAAATGTACATACTGACTATTGCTACTGCTCCAAGCAAGTGGAAATACTCAACAGAACACTGAGATCAAGTTGAGATAAAATCCCATTCGTAGAAACAGGAGAGATCAATCAATGATAGAATGAACAAAATATCAGATTCTCGGCTGATTTAAAAAGGTGAGCTTATAAGTTCAATGATTGCTGATGCAGGTGAAGTTGTTGCTAATTAAATTTACAACTGTTGGTCAAAATCAGTAGTTCTGTATCAGTCTATATGCCAATTATTGACTTGAAGATCTCTTTGCCCCAATGAACAAACTTACTAACAGTCACTTTATTTGACCACTCTTAATAAGTATTGAGATTTTAGATATGTTGATTAGAACCTACCACACAAAGCTTTGAAGCGTTTATTAGGAACAACGCTTGGCAACATACCAAGCATACAAGCAATTGTGAAGCCAGCGGCGAAAAATCCTGGATTTAACACTCCTTTTGCATCAATTGCAACGCAGATATAGAAAAAGATTCATCACTTTACATTAAATAGTTTTTCTGCATCCATTCCCCAAAATATGAAAAAATTTCTTAAAAAAAATCTTATTAAAATCAAAATATGACCAATTCCCCCAAAAATGAAAATATTTTCTAAAAAAATCTAATTAAATTCAAAATACGACCATTAACAATGAAACATTATATGAACACATTGTCCCTCAATTATGATCAGCAATAAAATGTATAGGACTTCAATCAGACCTTTCAGTTATTATCTGGGATTCAAAATAACATTCAAATCTGGGATTCAAAGTCTTGTAAACTTTTCAAAAAAATGTAATTCTTTTGTGTGCGTAATCACTTCTTATATCCAACCTTTCTCAATTTACCTCAAAAATAAATTGGATTTGATTTGGTTGCCTGCTTTTGTAAAAAATTAAAATATATAGTCTTCATAATAACAGTAACTAAATAATCTAAGTATAAACAAGGAGGCTCGGTAATGTGCGTACGCAAATAAGGTTCCGACCCCGCTCATCCACATTCTTGACTTGCTGCCAAATGATGAAGAGATAGAGAATTTCAATATAAAACTTATCGTTCCATAAACAACCAATGGAAATAATGCAACCCTAGAGCAACCCTAGAGCAACCCTAGAGGGCTGATGAACGATGTTGATAACAGTACCACCAGAAAAGACAACAATAAATATCAAACAACAAACATTATTTACGACAAAAACTCGATTTCTATAAAAAATAAAAACATAATAACATCAAACCGGCATCAGATAAAACCTCAATGAATCAAATTAACCTATACTTCATTAGAAAAAAAATGGGACCTGTCCTCAATTCGACTGGTTAACAGGTTGAGAAAAAAGAGCAATGAGAAGGAAAATTCAAAAAAAACTTCTCTATTTTTGAAAAAAAAATTCACTGAAAACACTAAAATAATCTTTTTTATTTCCATAGGAAACAATTGAGACAAGTCATTATCCAATGTCCAATTGCGTAAAACTTCTAAGCCAATGGCACCTACGATCATTGTTATATATTAAAAAGAAAACAAATATCCTATAAAATGTACAAGTATTTAAAAAAAATTATGAGTTCTCGTAGTAACAGTAGTAAAAAAGTCGAGACACAAATGATTGAAGCTAAAACCGTTATATAGGTTAAATATTATAGTTCACTGGAAACGGGTTGTGACCTGTGTTTAAAGGGATTGAGCTACAGATCGACCAAAAAATTATTTTAAAAAACGGCGAAGCTCAATAACCTAAATTTGATTTAAAAACAAATAATTTCAAAAGTCATAACAGACTTAAAATTTCAACGAACAGCGATGAATTAATTTGCATTACATCAAGAAGCCAATTTGACCTGTTCAAGGCATTATGATTATAAAACCTTACCTGCAAGGAAAATAAAGTGACACTTTCTCTTTATTTAACATCACCGAATCTTCCTTATAAAAAAGACTACGTAGAGACATGACAACAAAAAGAAACCAAGAAATTGAACAGTATAGAAACCTCTAAAACTTTTTATGAAACTAATGGTCGAAGCAATCAGTCACAATGTGAAACCATACGCGAAAATAAAGGTTTGCATCAATACAAGTAATTCAGATTTCTAACTAGTGCGATTGAGTTACATGGTTACGAAAATGGAAACATAAAGGAAAAAGTTGAAAAAAAATTTTATTTCCAATTTAAAGTCATTAAAACAAACAGATATAAACTGAAATCCTCATTTACGTTACGTTATAAAACCTGGGGAAGCAATTGAAAACTATGGTTTTTAGGCATATTGCGTATAACAACAACACGAATGAAACACATAGGCAAAAACAAAGAATTCATAAAATTTTGTCAGATAACTGTGCCTGAGCCCAAAAAGCATAAATTGAGAGACGAAAACGACCGACATATTCAGATACGCCTTGTTACATTGCTGTGCATTTTCCCTACTATGCTTTCCTTCAATTGGACTTGTCAATAATGTGATAATTCAACAAGGAAACCAAATAAACTCATAAAATAGACAATTATGCTCAAAAACAAAAAAAAATTGAAAGGGCATAGTATCAACACAAGTAGACCTTTAGCTGAACATGAAACCGTAACGAATAATAATTTATAATCAACTGGAAATTGATTTCTGCCTGTTTTTAAGGAGACTGCGCCTGAAATTGAGAAAAGGAGGAAAAATAGTGGCAAAGTTCAACAATTAGCAGATATATTCTTAAACAAATATATTCGAAGTTATAACAGGCATTAGATAATCACTGAAAGAAATGTCTAGGTTAAAATATATACCTCGTATGAAAAAACTGGATCCTTGAGTGGGGACAATAAGTCATTGGGCTGCAAAAAGGATAACAAATGAAAGCAAAATTCAAGAAGTACATAAAAAATCTTTTACGAAAACAATTTGTCAGAGACATAAAAACCATGAGCTTAACTCTGAAACCGTAATATATTCTAGTTTGGCCTCGTTTTATGTAAATAGTACCTGTCATTAACTGAGCCCTGATTTGAAAGTCTTCTAGGTAAAAAAAGTTTACAAAAGCGTTTACATAGCAGGAATATTTTGAAAAAAGTCGCTCCGCAGCAAAATGTAAAAACTTTTTATCGTAAGGATCCACGGCGAGATCAGGATAAGCCCAGATGATGCTGCGCGTCTAACAAAACAATCAATTAATGGTTGCGAAATAGATCAATTTTTAAACAAAATTTTTCTTTTTGTCAAAAATATATAATGCATTTTGCCCCCTAACATGGTTTGACTGACAAAAAGTTGTATATAAAATTACAATTAGCTTGAAAGCGACGCTTTTTTAAAGTTAACCAGTTCTGATTGTTTATGGATACTTGAAAAGTCTTTCACCTTCTGGCAGGACAATTCATAGTGGTGTAATATTTCTCAGTTGTCTTAGGAAATCTGAAAAATAAAGTTGGGAAACGTATGTTACCGAAAGTTCAGATGATATAAGAGCCTTGTTTCTAGAAAAAGTTCAAGTATGAAAAGTAATTGTTCTGGAAAAATTCCGAACAACGCATTTCAGCGATGATAAATATTCTTGGCAACATAACGTGATGAATAGAAGTTTCACAATTTAATTTTTTGCAAATGACAGCTACCTTGAGTCTTTCAGCCTAGAGTACTGAACCATGATAAAGCCAGTATATTGCTCAAAAACCGCACTGAATTAATCTAACTCAAGTGAAAATCGTGATTTTGAATTGAAGTGACACATAGATTTGTCTGCATTTTGTTCTTCGCACTAGTTCTTCTTTTAAACCAGTTTTCAAAGTAAATCTCACTGTGCTTTGAGCTACATTTGCGATTCGAGTCACTTTTGAGAACAAGACTGCCGTTTATTCTAACTAGTATAATACAAAAATACTTCAATCCCACAAAATTTTAGTCTTTAGTTGTCCGAAGTGCCAAAAAATCTAATTGTAAGTAAAATGTGATCATAATAGAATCCGCGTGCAAATTAATCCGAAAAATTGACAGGCTGGTCTATGTTTTGACATGCTCAGAGAATGGACTAGTAAAATACATAAACAGACTAGGGTCGGACGAATTTATCTCGAACGAAAGTTTCATTTATAAGTGGCGTAGCTTAGAATTGTTTTTTGGACAGCACCAGAAACCTCCACGATGTCAATCTGACATCCTAATCTTTTTACTACAATGTAGTTTTTCCTCTTTCCTTCTTTGCAAAGGAGGAAGCATTAGACATTTTCTGTCCCAATCAACTTGGAGTTGCCATAAGGGGAGGCTCGGAGTCTATAATCCACGCAACAAAACTAATATATGAAGAACTTGGAAAGAGAGAAAGCGCAGGAATGTTCCAGATAGGTTTTGACGCTTTCAATTCCATCAAACCACAGGGAGTTTTATGAGAATGCCTGAAACAAATATCATGTATATATCCCTTTGTTAGCTCGTACTAAGCCAAACACAGTACACTGTTCTACAACAGGCAAGCTATAAAAAGTGAAAGTGGGAATCGACAGAGTGATCCTCTTGGGTCACTTTTGTTTTCCTTGGCTCTCAGGCCTCTTATTAACCAGATTAAGCAGGAAGTCTCCTTGCTCTTACAGAACTCTTAACATCTTGGCATCTTGGCAGGATCTGAAACCGAACTAATGCATAGCTTAGATATTTTGGAACGTGAAGGCAAAGACTTGGGCTTCAACGTAAAGACCTCAAAATGCTTGTTGTGGTCGCCCCAAACCATGAACAGTTTAGATCAAAACATTAAGAGCGCTGATCATGAAGGTTTTGAAGTACTCTGGGCGCCATTGGGAACGGAAAATCATCATTCAAAAGTCTTATCCAAGAGGGTGGAGAAAATTGAGACTCTCCTAGATTGCTTACAGCAATTTGACGATCCTCATGCAGCTTATGGCATGCTTAAAATTTGTATTGGTACTCCCAAAATGCTGTACTCTTCACGAATATTTAAACCAAGCCTCTCAGTTACTAAAGTCTTACTCCATTTTGACAATGCATAGAGGGATTGCCAAGAAACATTAATCAAGGGAACGTTAAGGGCAGCAATTGGAAACAAGCAAATTTGCCCATCAAATTGAGTGCATTGGATTTGAGATGCTGAAGTGATCAACATCTAGCGGCTTCTATTAGTTAAGTGGAGTCCATTTCACCTACAGTGGAAGCTCTTATTGTGATGAAACGCACTCTGGAAAATGAAGTTAACGCGAATTGTCTTGTTGGATTGCAAGATGTAGATAGGACAATTCAGAAAATAATTTGTGGAAAAATTTGATCAAAATTCACTCAATGATCTACTATCACAGGCAACAAATGTGCGAAAAAGATCTTGTTTGCAGCCTATTGTTCCTAATGCAGATGCTTGGTTAACCACGCCTCCTATTGCCGCTCCGGGATTGCACCGAGAAGCGGAAAGGTTCCAAAGTTGCGTCAAATATAGGCTGGGTATCCCTATGTATGATGATCCCCAAAATGATCCCTACTGTAAAAATGGTGTCGTCAATATATACGGGAACCATTTTTTAACATGTGCAGGAAGAGGAGATAATATTCATCTCCACGACCGTCTATGCGATAAAATGTTCTCTTCTTGTGTCTCTGCAAGTTAAAGACCTTCGCTTGAAAAAAAAGAACCTTAGCAGCAACAACCAATCCCGATATGCAGACGTTTTTTATCCCCCTGGACACAAGAAAAACCAGCAGCGCCTGATGTAACAGTGGTGTCAAACCTTCAATCAACAATCATTGCAAATGCGGCGGATACACCCGGTTATGCGTTACCATATGCTGACCACCGCAAACTATCTGCCCATGACGCTGACTGCCGAGAAGCCGGAGTGATTTTTTTTCCGCAGTCGTTTGAAGTTCTTGGTGGCTTGTCTGATACTTCACCACGGACAGTGAAAAGGATAGTTTGTATGGGGAACGGAAGAAATGCTTTCAAGGAAGGTCCTAGCGTTGCTATCAACCGATTAACTCAATTAATGCGTGGGGACGCAAATATAATAATTACTTGACTCGCCTAACTAATGAAAACAGATGCTTCTACCTAATTAGTGCAGAATTTTCTCATTAAATGCATCTTTCTCATCCAACTGGAGGGGAGTAAGGGTTTCTTTTGTCACTAAATGAGAGGTGACTATGACCGATTGTGTGGTGGACATGCACATTTACAATAATGCTTCAAACTTCGTGCGAGAACAATTAAACAGTCTAAGAAGAGTTTGGTTTTGACAATGTTTCAGTACTAAAAACTACTGGGTGATATTTCTGAGAGGAAGAGAACTATTATCTGATTAACGCTTCAGTTTCTTTTCTATCATCTGGAGGATTCTGCCACAAAATCGTAGTTTGATTCAAAAAAATTCCCAGAAATTCGTAAATAAATGTTCTCCGAACCTCTGATTTCCACCGTATAATAGAAATGATAGAAGCTTAGTGCAATTCATTGCTAAGGTTCTATACATTTGCTATGATCTATTGATGTAGCCATCTGTCACCAACCTTGGTAGATAACTTAATTTTGACGTAGATTAAATCGTAAAACATTCTTAAATTGGCAGTTAAGCATGCTGAGATCTTGCATGATTCAGGATTGCCTAATTCAGAAGCTCACCTGGGCCACCCAAAATTTCCTAAGGTTGAACAGAAGTAAGAGTTAGAGAAGAAGTTGTGGACTGCAGTTTATCATATGACTGTATGGGTATGTATAGGTATTGCATATATTTTTAAAGACCCGATTTGGAAAGCAATGGTAAAACCTAGCTTGGCTCAAATTGTTTGTGACTTCAGTCTAATTCAGACAAAAATCAGAGTATGATTCAGAGAATAGCAGAACAAAATATGACATGAATAAACTCTGAATCAGTAATGAAGAGTTTTGCAAAAAATTTCTTATTCACAACTGATTTATTCTGAAAGTTAGGTAGGGGTAATTTGCAACTTTACAAAAAAATCCTATACGATTCTGATAAAATTCTAGTGAAAATGAATAACTTACCAATGGGAAGATGGCTTCGTTATTTTCCGGATCTTCAAACATACTAAAACGATCTTGCTGAGCCAAACGTACAGTCATATTGGACATAATTCAGCACAAACGTCGATTATTTAAAGACCAATTAAATTTTAATCAGCTTTAATCATATTCACGACCCCGGAGTGTTAATCAATAATTTAATTGATATTTTAAATCAATCAATTTTTTCAAAAAAAAAATGAGACCCAGTTTTTCGCACCATTTCAAATTTGATAATCTATAATGCAAAATTTGTGGATGCGCTTTTCCAGTTTTATCAAGGATGATCAAATGTATAATTAAACGCAATAAACCGGTTCTCGTTTTATTGCCACAAATAGATAAAACTAAATGGCGTGAAAACAAATAAATAATGCATTTGACCGGTTATTTTTCAGCTGGGTTTGAGTAATTCTAAGATGTGAACAAATAATTGGATTGTGATTAAAGTATTAGAGCAGACACGAAATCAAAGTAAAATAAGCTTTTTAAAAGAGTTTTGACACATTTTAAACCCATAAGATTTACCAAATTTGATTATTTAACTTTCAATTCGGGTGTTTCTACGTAAGTAATCGGGTCAAATAGCTTAGAAACTACATTACTAAATGCTTTGATGTAATTAAAGCGAGACTTGGTTAGTAAATGTTTGAGAGGTCTTTGAAAGGTTTGCAAATAAGAAATGTAGTTCACGCATTTGATTGATTCAGGTATGTTTGCTCTCTAATTTTAGCTGAATTAGCAACATTTATCTATATGTTATAACCTCAAGAGAAAGTAACTGTAAATTTGACTCAAATTATCATATACAAAACGAAAATGGTGTGCAAAATTCAAAATTCCGAGGTTTCTGGTGAATACGAAAATGTAGCCTAAAGGATTTGATAATTCCTCAAGATATTAAGATTTTAACAATTTATTCCTGGAAATACAGACGAAAGGCAAGTTCCTTATGTTGCGTCAACCTAGTTGCTCGACAAACAACACTTGTTTCCATATGTTCCAGATTTGCACTTATGGTTTTCCAGTACCAGGACAGACTAAATATAGGGCGCAGCCACTCTTTATAAATAAACTGGTTCAACCGAGTACAATATTTTCCCTGAGCCAGCGTCATAAAGCGGTCAGAAATTGTGTTTTGTATTTGTGAAATAGGTTCAGGAAATTTGTGACAGCTAAGACGGATATTCCAGACGCATGCGAACAAACGGGGGGTAAATAGGGCCACAGTTAAGGCATTGGTTGTCTTCAGCACAGGTTATTTAATGGGTTTTAAAACAGATAAAGGGGTCATATCTAGGCAGTTAAACGGAAAGAAATCAGCTTTTATCTTATGTGAAGTAGGTTTATCCTAATTCAAACACAATTGAGAATAAAAAGCATTTAGTTAGATATGTG